>NC_056744.1:969818857-970166589 GCF_019279795.1 Protopterus annectens
CTACTGTTGTCTCCAGTCATCCATCTCTTTACCTGTTCGGCTTTACTCAGGTCATTACCCATAACCCACACAGAAAGAAGAAAAAGAAAAACAGCAATACTGGACTAGATTCTGGACTGGAAGAACAAATAGATGAGGAACCTACAAAAATGCAGTGTCAATGCACTAATACTAACACTAAGTATAACAAATGTGTTCAAACGTGTGTCCATACTCAGTTACTCAAACACCTACTAGAAAATGACCTTCCAACTCCCACCCAACATGGCTTTAGACCCCACCACAGCACATCCTCTGCACTACTGTCTTCCACTCAAACAGTAGCAGAAGCCCATGATAACAACATGCTTGTCTCCCGTTTATTCCTCAATCTCTCTATGGCTTTCAACACAGTCTCTCACTCTAAACTGCTAACTAAACTTTCAGCTCTTCATCTCTCTACTGCCTCTCTAAACTGGTTCTCCAGCTACCTATCCAACAGACAACAATCCATATGCTGGCAAAATGTCTTCTCCCCCTTTCTTCCCTTCAATACTGGTGTTCCCCACAGATCCATCCTGGCTGTCCTCCTCTTCAATATCTTTACTAACAAACTACATTCTGCAACTACACTCTCTACACTTTTACAATACACAGATGACTCTACTTTTATCACCACTACTGATAGCATACCTGAACTCCTGGCTCTCACTCAAAACATTTTGTCATCTGTTGAAACCTGGCAGTCAGACAATCATTTCATACGAAACCCTAATATAAACTCCTATTCTTCTTTTCAAAAATACAAGCACAGCAAAAACCCTCATTCTCCATCACTTTCCCTAACAATACCATCATTAAACCCGAATCCCATACCAAATTACGTGGTGTTATTATTGATGATGAACTAAAATTTGACATTCATATCCATCAATGTATAAAAAAAAAAAACTCACCAGAAACTTGCTCTCCTCTACCGAAATCATACATTTCTTACACCCTCTGCTAAACCTTCCCTACCACAGGTTCATAGGTTCATTGGAGGGTACTAGGCTATTGGCCCTAGGGCCTATATAAGCCTAGCCAAAAATGTACCCTGGCTTTTGACACCCAAGATAATTATTTTCCTGTGCCCCTGTCGAGCAGAGCCACAGAAGTGATCCCGGGGTGAATTTCCTATCTCATCTCCTATCCAATCATCAAGATTTTTCTTGAAGAATGCTAATGAGGAGCTTTGTTTGACATAGATAGGCTCTTCTCTTACCATGTATGCAGCTCCTGCCCTTACTAACCTCCAAGCATCACTGCTGTCTAAACCTGAGCAAACATACAACAAAATAGCCAGATTTGCCTCTAATCTCCCTTACATATCCCATCATTGCCTTGTCCTCACATCACTGCAATGGTCTGAATTCTCTAAACAGCTACTTCTTCCACAATTACACATTACACACTCATTCCTATACAACTCCACTTCCTGCCCCTCTATCTCTAACCTAGTGTCTTATTATAACCCCTGCAGCCTCCTTTGTACAACTGATAGACATCTGGATATCTATAAACCTACTAAAAATATTGGTAAGTCCCTTTATAAATATTCTGTAGCTCATTATTGGAACTCTCTTCCTATTAATATCAGAAGTATCCGCCATAAGTACCATTTCAAACTCCAAAAGACCTGGACATGTCCATGTCAATCTACCACTTGATTTATCTTTCTCTCCTTATGTATAGTATTTCCTGTCCTCCTCATACTACCCCATTTCCTCTTTACATCTCACTATTTCCCATTACTCTACTCTATTTCTTTCTGTATCTAAAAACATTAATACAATGTCTCTTTGATTATTTACTGAAAATGCAATTTACTTGTTGTAATTCTGTTGAAATACTACTTTTTATTGCTTTAAATGAATTACTGATCTGTATACTATAGTAGAGTTATTTTATATATTGCTGCTGCAAAAACTGATGTATTGTATCTTTTGCTTAACTTGTAAATAATTCTAAATGTATTTGGAGCTTTTCTCCTCGGGTGTCCACTGAAAATGGGTTTCTGGCTCAGCTTGACCAACCCGGTTAACAAATGTCAATAAATAAATAAATAAATAAATAAATAAATAAACAAATAAATAAATAATTGATTTCCTTACATTCACCACCTTCAGTATTCATTACGTATGGGGAATTCCTGCTGCGAAGCCCATCGTCCGGCCAGCCTACCAAAGTCTACCATAGCTTTAAGGTATGCTGAACATCTCCTACACACTCCTCATGTAGCGCAGGGCATAAAGGTGACCTTCATGTGTACCATCCTCGGAACTTCTTTGCCGCCAGTCCAACAGTTTTTAAGTGTCGGTCTGTTTGCCTCCTTCTGTTTTTTTGCTGGGGTTTTTTGTTGTTTGTTTATTGGAATTCCGGTGATTTATCCTGTTTGCTGAAGTCTTCACCATTGCAGATAAGTACCCAGTTGGGGTTTTTGTTCTCTTCTTCAAAGTCTGGGGTTCGCAATAAACTTCAAAAAGTCTTCCCTGACTCCTTCTCAGGATCATGCCTTTCTAGATTGCAGAATTCAAACGGTGCCAGTGCTGGCATCCCTGCCTCCTCCAAAGGCCTTCATTTCATTTCTTGCTTTCAAACTCTTCTTCCCCTGGCCTCCATTACAGTCAGGGAGTTTCTGAGAGCTCTGGGGTTCATGGCTTCCACCATTCTGATGCTTCCTCTGGCCAAACTTCACATGAGGAAGTTCCAGTGGTTTCTGAAGTTGGTGTGGCTTCAACATGCGCATCCTCTAGACTTTACAGTTCCTCTTCTCCCTTATCTCAAGAAGAAACTTCTGCGGTGGATTCAGCAGTTGTCTCTGAATCCAGGGCTCTCTTTTCATCCTCCTTTTATCTCTCAGGAGTTGTTCACAGACACTTCAGATGTGGGATGGGGAGCATTTGGCTCCCTGAAGGTTCAGGGAGTGTGGTTGCCTCGTCAGCAGAAAGAGCATATCAAAGTCAAAGAGATGAGAGCTCTTATGCTGGCTCTTCAGGCTTTTCATCCTTTCTTCTCTCCGAAGCCTCTCAAAGTATTCAAAGACAATACCACAGTTATGTGGTATATCAACAAACAGGCAGAAACAAGATCTTACTTTCTTTGCTGGCTGGTACTTATGATATGGGATCTGGCTATCCAATATCAAGTGACTCTTCAGGCAGTTTATATTCCTTCAGATCAGAACATTATGGTGGACAATCTGAGCAGGTCCTTCACTCAGTATCATGAATGGATGCTTCACAGGGATGTGTGTCTGGACATTGTTCACCAGTGGGGTACTCCTGAAGTAGATCTATTTGCCTCTCCACTGAGCAATCAACTTCCTCTGTTTTGTGCCAAAGTCCCAGGTCCTATGTTGTGGAAAGTGGATGCCCTCTCATTTTCTTGGAAGGGGATGTTTCATTATGCATTCCCTCCTCTTCCTCTTATTCCGAGAGTCCTGTTCAAGATTCAACAGGATGCTCCCAAAATTTTGCAGGTGACTCCCTTTTGGCCATGACAGCACTGGTTCCCTCTACTTCTGCATCTAGCCAAGGGCAATCGTCACAAGTTACCTCACAGAGTGGATCTACTCACACAAGACAAGAGATCTCTCATCCATCCCCACCTGTTCACGCTTCAACTGACACTGTGGGTGACAGGGTTTTTATCCCTCATAGGCACCTTTTTTCTGAGAACATGTTGCAGGTCTTGCAGGAGGCCAGGAAACCTACTACTATGAAATCCTGCTTATCAAATCAATCAATTTGGTGTCTTTCTTGTGACCTGGACCCACATACTGTGGATGTTCCTTTGGTTCTCTCTTATTTGTGTGAGTTGCTCAATGATTTGGCTTATTCTTCTATTAAGGCCCACTTCTCAGCTCTTTCTGCTTGTCTGCCTTTAACTCCCCCGTTAGCATCTAGATTTGAGGCTAAGCAATTTCTTAAAGGAGTCCTTAATTTTAGACCTCCAAGGAAGCCTGTTCCTCCATCCTGGGATCTTAATTTCATTCTGGAGAAACTGACTCAGGCTCCTTTTGAGCCTGCTATTTCAGCTTCCTTGCAATATTGTTCTTGGAAGACAGTTCTTTTGTTAGCTCTTACCTCTGCCAGACAGGTGTCTGATTTGCAAGCCCTTATGACTTGTCCATCTTTTTTGATATTTCATGAGGACAGGATGTCCTTGCATACTAATCATTCTTTTAAGCCCAAGGTGGTTAATGAGTTGTCACTTAATCAGTCTATTCATTTGTCTACTTTTTCCCCTTTCCGCAATCTGACAGTGAGAGGGTGCTGCATACCTTAGACGTGCATAGACAGCTCAGATTTTATTTGGATAAGACTAAAGCTATCAGAAAATCTGATCAGTTGTTTGTTTTCTTTCATCCTAGGTCTTTAGGATTGGCTGCTTCCAAGTAAACAATTTTTACTTGTATTTCAAAGGCTATTTCTTTTTGTTGCACTTTTCATGGCGAGAGCATTCCTTCTTCTGTGAAGGCTCATTCTACTAGAGCTGTGGCTTCTTCTGGTGCTTTTTTCAAGGGTTCAGACACTAATTCTATTCTTCATGTGGCTACCTGGATGTCTGTGCATACCATTACCAGACATTACATGTTGGAGGGTATCTCCATCTGGTTTTGCTAATGCCATTCTTCATGACTTCTTAGAAGGCTCTACTGCTGCTTCCTCCTCCCAAATCTCTTCTTGAGCTTTGGCACTTTCCCATATGTAATGAATACTGCAGCGGTGAATGTAAGGACATAGTACAGTTGTGTAAAATCTTACCATAACTGTAGATGTTGTTGCCTTCACTGTTGCAGTATTAACTCCTCCCTCCATTCTCCTAGTCATTTTTCCTTTCTGGGTGTGTATGTTCCCTTTGGTTTTCCTTAGACTGCTGTTCCTACTGGGGCAATCAGTTCTGAGGATGGTATGCCTGAATGTCACATTTATGCTCTACGCTGTGAGAAGTGTGTAGGTGACATTCAGTGTACCTTAAACCAATGGCAGACTTTGGTAGATTGGCTGGATGACAGGCTTCATGGCAGGGATTCCCCATACATAATGAATACTGCAGTGGGGGAAAGCAAGGAGATCTACCATTATGGTAAGATTTTATACAACTGTACTTTGCTTTTGCTCATTTTTGTGTCAGCTCAGTACTTCTCAGCACACTCAAACAAACTTGTGCCATGTAGAAAATCTTGAATTTGTATTGTGTTTCTGTGCTGGTTTAGAGATTAAATCAAGAAGATAATAATTACACATGTGCATCTCTGGGCAAAACATTACAAAAGTAAACCTCCCAATGACCTAAGCAATTTACATAGAGAATGAAATTAAATAAAGAAGATTATTTGTAATAGCAAACAATCTTATTCTTTTCAGCAAAAACTTATAAAAAAATCCCCAAAATGTTTGGAAAATTACTGACTGACTTCTTCACCTTGACCATAGCCAAACACCATCTCCTTTCCCTCAGCTTAATAACACAATTACCAATAAATATGCCAAGCACCTTTCTGACTGTGTTATGAAACTGGTATATTTATTTATTTCTATGTTGACTGTCATAGCAGGTGATCCAAGGAGGACCCATTTTAGTCTAGGAGTTACAGAACACAGTTAATATGAGTAATGAAGTCAGAATGCTCAGGAGAAGGCAAAACAGTGCAAGTTATTATTGTCTTTACAATGGAAGAAGCAAGACAGTGCAGAGCCATGCAGAAAGGCAATTAAGTAGATTATCTGTATATATTCACATAGCATGAATATGAAGTTAGTGAGAAGGGTGTTAGTGTTACCAGGGGTTAAGATGGCAAGGTATGTTAAAGAGAAAGTGAGGTGATTAGTTCAGTGGTGGGGGAGCTGGAAATTAATGTGGTTTTCAGGGATTAACTGTAGTAGGTAAATGTTAAACGTATTAGAAGGGAGTGAACTCTGGTTAATTTATGATACTGGTGGGCTACTGAAACAATGCTGGTGGCCCTTTGAGTAAGGTGGGTGAGGAGTTCAGCCCTGAAATTATCTGTAGATGTTCAGGCTACAAAGGTCTGGAGTAGTGAGCCCCACAGCTTGGGAGCCAGAATTGAGAGGGTGTGTTCTGAGGATGATAGTATGTTTCTGAGTCTAAGAAGTATTTGAATACTGTTGCTTTATGGTTGAAGATGGTATCTTTTATGATTAGTTTATGGCCAAGGGGGTGAGAGTTTTCACTCTAGAGAGTTTTGCTAATGAGGGAGGGTAGAAAGGAGGTCTACTCTGTCTTTTCTGAGGAGCTATTTGGTTTGCTTGAGTACAGAAGAGTGTTGTGGTAAAAGCTGAATTAATCCATATATCTTGTTTGAGAGGGTTTGCGGGTCTTTAATATTTTTAGTAGAGGTGTAAAACTTGTAATGGTAGAGCATATTATAGTTGAGGTTGGTGGATGTTTTTGCCTGTTGCATTCCTTTCTTCTGGATAGAGGAATTGTGAAACTTGGTGACAACCAAAGAGCATGGAGTTTATTCTTGTCATATATGGACATGTTTGAGATTGGGGTCAAGTGCTAGACATTGGTGATTGAAAAAGTGGCATAGCCAGTGAGATGTGTCATATGTGAGTGGTGTAAAGAGAGATAATAATTGGTTAAGTTTTTGAAACATGCCAAAGAACATGAGTTATGTTTTTTTTTTTTGGGGGGGGGGGTTCAAGGCTAGCAAGTTAAGTCCTAACTATGATTTTTTTAACTGGAGGAGAGTGAGTTGTCTTTCTATGAGGTGGATGAGTGGAAGAGAACTATATCATCTGCATATAGGATGATGTTTGCTTGGAAGGTGTTGCTAAAGATGCTGAATGGCTAGGTGCTAATTTGGATCCTTGTGGAATGCCTGTGGTGGTCTTTTGTAAGTATAAGAGTGAACTGTTATATCTCAATGTGAAGATGCTGTTTGAGAGGTAGAGGTTAAACCAGTACAGTGTGGAAAGGTCAAAGTTGTATAGAGGAAGGGAGTCGAGTAGAAGAGTAGGGTTGACTTAGTCAAAGGCTTTGGTAAGGTCAACTAACAGTGCCAGAGAAGTTCCTTATTAGTGTTGCTGAGTACTACTCTATCAGTTAGAGTGCAGAGCGCTGTTTGGGTATTTCTATTTTTAATGAAGCCCATGTTGGTGTGATGACAGTATGATGTATTTAGATGTATGAGGTAAGTTGATTGCATGTGGCTATTTCAAGGAGTTTTCTAAGGTGTGGTGAGAAAGTGATGTGTCCAAAGTCAGCTTTTTTGGTGGGTTATGATCTTTAGGGATGGGTGTTATAATGGCATCTTTACACACAATAGGGAAGATTAGTTGAGTCAGTGAGAGGTTGGAGACTTATTGAATGTGGTGGATTTTAGGTTCACTGTAGTTTTTGATGAACCAGGAGAAAATGTCATCTGGCATTGGAAACCCATTGCTGGGTAGTAACTGTAATAGTTTATTGATTTCTTTTCTAGCTTTCTGTTCGGATAGAATGGGAGAGGTATAGTTCTAGTGCTTTTGGTTTAAAGAGTTGTATGTCATGTGGATTTGGAGGGTATATGAGAATTCCGAGGTAATGTCTGAGCCAGAAAGTTGATGATTTGGTGTGGGCTTTAGAGCAACCTGTTAATTGGCTTACTTCTTTATAGAATTGTGTGGGATTTGTGAAGGTGGTTGACTGTTTGTTTTGTAGGCGAATGGCATTGGTTTCTTTGATTATTTTTGGCTTGCTTCTGTAAGTATTGTGTACACCTTTAGAGTGAGTTTGTTTCCAGATCTTCCAGGTATTATTTCTATCTTTGAGCAGTTTCTAAAGATCAGTTGTTGGGAGTATCTTTTCTCTGCCTGAGTTTTCGGGGGTGTATTGGCAATGTATGCTGTAGAGAGTGGCAGGAATGAGCTGGCATTTTTATTTGCAATGATTATGCTGTGCAGTAATGACCAGTTAATATTTATGATGCCATTTTATACATATTGGTGGTTTGTTATGGAGTTAGGGTGGATGTGATAGAAAACTGGAGGTGGTTTTGTTTATTTTTACAGAGTAGTTGAATGTTACTGCCAAAAGGCTGTTGATATTTGGGCCATACCTCTAAACTGTCCATAATTTTGCAGAACGTCCAGATTTTTGCCTCATATTTTTGGTCTGTTCCTCATACAACTTGTAGTTTTCTGGCAAATAATTGAAGAATGAAGTCACTTAATATTAACAGACCTTTCAGTTTCAGACTTCACATCCTTCAGAATATACATGCTAATGCAAAACTTGTTATTCCAGTAACTTTCCAAATTTATAAGAGCAATATTTAAAAAGTATCCGTGATTTTGGTTCTTTGTCCTTGATTATTTTGGCTTTGTCTAGAATTCTTGCACTAAGAGGTTAAGATGTATAGTTTGGAATGTGTATAACATTGGAGGGTATGTAATTTGGTCACTTAACAATGAATAGGTCCACCAATAGGGTATTGTTAGCTGAGGCTGTATTTGACTTGGTAGGGCTCTGAATGAGCTGGTGGAGGTGAAGGTCAGACAGGATATCACAGAGGCTGTGTTTATTGTTTCCAAATAAGTTTGTATTAAAGACTCCTTGGAATAAATTTTTATTTTGCTGGTTTGAGTATGGTTTAGGAGAGTTTGTACTGTAGAATTAGAGTCTGTTATAGAGATGGGTGTGGAGCAGTAATTGGGGGCTAGAGTGATGTTCATTTTTCTAGGAAGTGGACCACTTCAGATTAGCACAGTTGGGCCATATTCATTTGCAATGGGTGATGTGGCTATTAGGATGCACTTCAGAGTAGTTCTAGAGGGAACTTGACAGCCAGTACCTGTTCAACTTCCTGGTCTGTCTAAGCAGGATATTTTGTAGTTGCCAAGAATGTATTAACTTTATTTGATTGTGCTTCCAAACAGGTTTTGGCAAGGGCACATATGTCTATATTGCTTTGGTTGAGCCACAGTTTGATTTGGCCTACTTTGTTATTAAGACTTCTACAGCTAAGTGAAGCAATGTCAATGTATTTTGGGGTATGGAGATGGAATGGAAGGGGAAATATATGTGTATGAAGGTAATGTTTCTTGAGGTCCTCTGTTGGAGTGTATATCAATTTATAGTAGAAGCAATATGAGGAGGAGCTTGAAGGATCTATGTGTTGCGTGAGAAAATGATGTTGTCTTTGTTAACAGAAATGTTAAGGTGTACTTTCTACTGATTTTGGCTATGCTTAGATAATAGATTCTATTAGTGTGTGGTAGGAAGAAGAGAGAAATACAGATGTAGTGCGTGTCATGGGCTATTTCAAAACTGGTTGTGTATGGGAGTGTAGCTAAGAGGCAGTCCATAGCATTTAAAACTGCAGGTGAAAAGGTCAGAAGTAAGAAGAATAGTGGTAGGGGGTGGTGCAGTTTGTATGTGCGTGACATGACCAGGATTATTGACAGATGTAGTTTTATTCTTGTAATGTTTGAGATAGTTGGTATGTGGAGAAGAGAGTAAATTAGGGTGGATAGCATAGAAAGTCAAAAGACAAGGGGGGAGGTGAATACTGCTCTATGAAGTGTATAATACGTGCTACTGAGTTTGTTTGTTTGTCTTTCGGCTTTTCCCGGTTAGGGGTCGCCACAGTGGAACTCCGGTCTGCTAATGACTGGCAGTAGATTTTAATGAACGCTGAGGTGCCAGCTAGATGTTCAACCTTCAACGAAGGCATGCCCACTTACGCATGTCTTTCAAACGCCCACCCAACCACAGGGAGGACATGCAGATTCCACACAGAAGGCACTCCCCGCACTCCAGCTAAGAATCGAATGGGAGAACCTCTTGCTGTGATGCAACAACGCTACCACTGCATCACCATGGAATAATACGTGCTACTGAGTATAAGAGAGAAAAGAGGAATAACAGATTTAGAGTAATTGTTGAAGTAGCCTGAACTTATAGGTTTTAATGGAAGGTGGGGGTTGGGAAGACAATTATAGGAGAGAAGAGTGCATAAGTTTAAGGAATCAAGGGGATGGATAGGGAACTGGTGTTGAAGGGAAACAAAGCAGGCAGAGACTCATGCATTAGTGGGAGTGAATCTATCCATGCATGAGAAGGCATAATCAAGACGTAAGTGAAATGCCTATTAGTGTGTGATTTATCCTTTTCTCCTGATTCACTAATATAAACTGCATTATGTGTATTACTACCAGGGGTGAGACTATAAGAAAGTGCTTCAGAAAAAGTATACCATTTCTCTAAAACATAAATGTATATATTAATATTATAACTAGCTGTTGCAAGATAACTTATTGTACTAAGTAGTACATCTAGCAAAGCTGTTTACCTGTTTATACCCTCAGTGCTATCCTGCTTCTCATTACATGCAAAAGCAGGATCACATCAGGAAAGAAATAAAAACACTCAGAATAAGAGCCCTGGGATGCTTGAAATATGTATATGGAAGCTACTGACAGTTCAAGAATAGATGTTCAATTAACCAGCATTTGGAGCTCAGTTTAAAAGGCAGGGGTATATGTAATTTACTGTACAATTTAAGAATGCTTCTAGCCCAACTATAGATATTGCCAACATCTCCTATCCTTGATAATCATTTCCCAGAACTCTTAAAACTTACAGCACACTCCATTGCCTGTCCTGTTAAAGAGCTATATAACATAAACAAGCTTTTCTTAATAGTTATCACTCCATCTCACTACTATTTTCTCTCCCTGAGATCCTAAAAAAAGATCCTGAAACTTCTTGTAGTATTTCACTTCACAGCACAGTTTTTGCCTGTACTGTGTCACAGATACACCACTTCTCAACCTTGCAGAATACATCTGTAATTAGCTTCACTCAAGCAAGTTTCTTGATGCAATTTTCTTGGGCTTTGTGAAGGCTGCCAGCCTAGCTAGATAGAATTTTGTAAATAATTCTATGTCCTTGTAAATATGAATAGGATCCATAGGCTTGTTTGACAAATGTAAAGAAAACTGTGTATGTTCTGAGCTTCAGGAATGTAACCACAATGCACCCTGCTGGAAGAAAGCTGATAAGTGAAGCATTTTGTGACTGTTTGATCTCAAGCTTGGAGACAGGATGTCTGGACCAGCAAATTATTTCTATTGTCTTAATTTAAGAGATAATTTCTAAGGCTTTACATATAAAGTGTCCTTTATTGCTGTGGTTTCCTGGCAGCTGCAAAGTCAAAGAAATTTTAAAATTTTAAGTTCTGTGAGCCTGGGAAACTCAACCAGAGAAGTGTCAGGAATGATGTAATGTGAAATGACTCAGCAGTAATGTGTTATCAATTTAAGACTTTCTCAGAGAGAGAGAATTAAACATTTTGAGTTTTGTCTGAAGCTGACATCAACTCACCAGCACGTGCTTGCTCTGTATGTAAAGTAGTATGTAGAACCGTGATTTCTCTTAGAGTTAGATAGAAATATAACCAAATTAGCCTAGCTGTTTTCTATATTTAAGTCAGACTATCCTACAATATTGTTTTAAAAGTTTCCTGTGTTCTCTGAACTCTTGATTAGCACTGTGTGGAATTGATGAGATTTGTCTTGTGGTTTTATTATTATTAAAAATGTTTTAACTTTTCAACTGTGGCTGTTTTGTGTAGGGATAATTTAAGTTCTTCAAATACATTGCATATATTTGTTGATACTGTCCAAGCCACTCCAATAGTCTAGCTGCTCAGTCACACTTACTATTTGGATAACAGTAATATTACACAGTGAAATTGGTCACCCTTTGGGAAGGTCAGTTCTATACTTTATGATTGTTTTCAGTCACTCTAGGTAAAGCATGACTGAACAATATGGACCTACATGATAATGCCTCAAAAATAAAATAAATGTTTTTTTTTTTTCTCTTAAATCTGTTTTTGTTTTATCCTCTGGTAATTCTCCTTTACTGGCCCTTATAACACACTTACTATAAAAATATAGTAGTCATCAAACAGTAACCATCTGCCAAAAATCATTGTAGCCCCTGTCAATAATCATTTAAAATTTGGCCTTCACAACAGAAACTCTTTAACCAAAACTAACAGGAAATATGGAATTCTATATAAGGATAAAATGTTTCTCAAAGCTAATATAATGATTGCTTCAGCAAGGTCATATATATCTCTTCTCTTCCATTAATATACTCCTCACATCTCTTTACCAACGTATCCTCATCCTTAATACATAAAGTGGAGCAGACATACAATGGAATATCAATAACTAACCACAACGAACACTGAGCAAACTCAGCGAAAATGAGAAAATAAAAAACAACACCAGGCTTCGATCCAAATATTTAATCCACTTTAGTGCCTCGGTAGAATAGCCTACAAGAAGTGATACAAAATACAGCAAAAACATCTTCCCTTTATATACCCACCCAACATCAATTAACAAATAATTAAGCAATAAAACAATCAAATTAAACACATCAAATCTAGCTCCAGATTAAGTCCTACTGGAGCAAGAGTGTTTCTATTTTAAAATGTAAATTGCTTCTTTGAAAAGCAGCACATTTTTTAACAATCTTTCATCACCAGTTTTTTAAAAAACTTTCTCCAGAATAGTTAACTGTAATAAAGTATGATTTCCATCATCATGTTTCTCAAAAAAAGTGCATAGATATAGAACTTTCCATTCTATTCTTTTTTTATATCTCTAATGTGCTCTTGTACTCGCACCTTAAACTTTCTTTTACTTTGTCCTATATAATAAAGATTACAAGGGCACCTCAAACAGTAAATAATACCTTATGTATTACACCCATAGCTACCATTCATCATAAACTTCTTTCTATTTATCTCGGTAAAAACAGGCACAATATGTTTACATATACTACAATTATTACATGCTATTGTGCCATTTAATCTGGGGGACCTAACTAAATAAACATCCGGTAGCATAAAATAAGCCTTAACTAATATTTCTTTTAAATTCTGTCCCCTTTTATATGACATACATATTTTTTTATTAATAATTTTTTGTGACAATACATAATTTTGTAAAAAATTCCAATAATGAACAATAACTTTATTAACTTCTTCACTTAAAATATTATATGTAGTTACAAAAAATATTTTATTTTCTTCATTGTTTTTAGTTTGCTTTACAATTAATGTGCCTCCTCTTTCTCCAGTATGATTAATTATATATTATAGTAGCTGATAATAGTGGTTGATGGCAGTGATTTCTACCTTATAGTCTGGAGAGAATGGGGCATAGCTGGAGAACCTGTGCCAGCCTTCCCCATGAATGTCTGTATGTTTGTATATAAATCAAATCTTAAAGTGTGTGTGTGTGTGTGTGTGTGTGTGTGTGTGTGTGTGTGTGTGTGTGTGTGTGTGTGTGTGTGTGTGTGTGTGTGTGTGAGCTACCTAGGCAGGGACACAAAGCACTGGTTGGACAGAGAGGGTGCTGGAGGTTTTAGCTTGACCACTAGGCTGAGATCTGGACCCTATAGCTGTGCCAGTGGGGAGTTTTATTGGGGATCTGGAGAGAAAGGGAGAAACCATCCCCAGACTGACTGTGATCTCTGTGTGCTATTAAGGGGAAATTGTACTTTACTGTGTGTGTACTTGTTATCCTCCAATGTGCATGCCCCTTACTGGTGCTAGTGGTGAGAATTGAGGCTCCTTGATTACTGGGCCAGTGTGTGGGTGTCACAGGCTTACATAAAACTTGACACCATTCCTCAATCAAAACGTTTTTGTGTTCTACAAAATATCGGATGCACAGTAAATGTCTTTCATTGGTTCTTTGGCTATTTAAGTAATGGAATACAAACAGTGAGATGGGATTTCTCTATTTCATTGCTGCTCCCAGTAAGCATAAGTGTCCCACAACGGTCATTCCTTCATTTTATTTTATTCATGCTTTTTGTAAATGAAATGGCCACGCATATATTCAATACTAATACTATACAAGGATGTTTCCATACCTACACTGACAGTTTTTTCTAATGGTGATTTCTGCACTTTATGATTGCTTTCAGTCACTCTAAGCAAAGCATGACTGAACAATATGGACCTACATGATAATGCCTCAAAAATAAAATAAATGTTTTTTTTTTCTCTTAAATCTGTTTTTGTTATATCCTCTTGTAATTCTCCTTTACTGGCCCTTATAACACACTTACTATAAAAAAATAGTGGTCATCAAACAGTAACCATCTGCCAAAAATCATTGTAGCCCCTCTCAATAATCATTTAAAATTTGGCCTACACAACAGAAACTCTTTAACCAAAACTAACAGGAAATATGGAATTCTATATAAGGCTAAAATGTTTCTCACAGCTAATATACGGATTGCTTCAGCAAGGTCATATATATCTCTCTTCCATTAATATACTCCTCACATCTATTTACCAACGTATCCTCATCCTTAATACATAAAGTGGAGCAGACATACAATGGAATGTCAGCATGGTAGAACTCACTGTTACCATTCTGTGCACAACCTAGCAAGCTAGTATCAACCACCATTACAGTCACTCAGCTCTCGTCTTACTCACAAACGTTTCACACCTCTCATCTGCCCATTACTATCAAAAGCCAACACCTGACATAGCAAAGCTTATGCTCTAACAGTCTCGGCTGGTCACACTGTTTCCATACCAAAGATAAACTACAGGTGTGGAGATTCTAAATCCACTGCATGTGTTGGCAAAAAATGGAACAATCTTTATTATGAAATAAGGTAATTTCAAAAAAAAAAAAAACTGTTTAAAGGTTCCTTAAAATCTTACATCCAGAAGCAAAGGAGATGCAGCCATGATGTAGACAAAATTATTTTTTACAGTTTGCTCATAATGCCTCTTTACTGTGCAAACATTCAACTATGACCCATTACATCTGTGGCATAAGCTCATAGTGTATGTTACTCTTGAATTCATGCCAGACTGATACTGTTGTATATAGCAAAGACCTTTTACACCTTTGTCAGACATTTGCTTATATTATGCTATGTTCACTTTGCTTTGTGTACATTAATTATTCTGTAGATTACACAGGATCAATATATTTAGGTTAAATCTCCCTGTCTGTTTATATTTCTTTTATGCATGTCTTCTTTCACAGTATTTATAGGTTCATAGGTAAGAACTAGGCTAGCTGCCCTTGTGGGACATTTTAAGCCTAGCCAGTTTCCCTTTTTGTGTTCAAAATAGGCTTTTTTACCAATAAGTTAAACTCCTCAGCAAATCCAGCCTAGATCATACAATATGCTGATGATGCTTCCCTAATGTGCTCTGCCCCCTATATCAAGGAACTCCAAGAAAAAACTCAGGCAACCCTCCACAATATTGGAAACTACTTAACCGCCCATCAACTTATACTTAACTCCAATAAAACCAAGCTTATGGTCTTCTATAATACCTCAACAACAACCAATCACCTATCTCTATTTCCTCCTCCAATGGCACAAAAATAGAATCAGTTGAACATACAAAATTTCTTGGTGTCACAATTGATAGTTGACTTAAGTTTGACAAACACCTTGTACTAACAATTAAAAAGGTTCATGTCAAACTGGTTTCTCTCTATAGGGCTAAATCGTATCTTACTGACCATACCAGACTCGCAACAGCCAGAACCCATCTCTTATCTTCCCTGCTTTACTGTTCACAAATATTTACCAATCTTCACAAATCTGAACTGAATAGACTTGAATCTTGCTATAACAAAATAACCAAATTTGCCACTAAGCAGTTTCAAAGATTTTACCATTCTACTGCCCTTCTCCAGCTGAACTGATTAGAGCTCCCTCGCCTGTTTACTCTGACTCACCTACTAACTAGCCTTATACAAACCTGACAACTGCCCAGCTCTGCCTGACCTTGTCCAACCCTACACTAACCTAAAATCTCTTAGGTCTGCTGATAAAGTATTGTTGAAGGTTAACAAACCCCAAAACTCTCACAGCATCTCCTTATACTCGCATATCCTTGCCAAACACTGGAATTCTCTACTTCAGCATATGCTGTCCATCAATGATACACATTCATTTAAACAATCCCTAAAGGAATATTTCACCAAACATAGGCTTTGCTCGTGTTCTTCACCAGGCTAACTAATTTAACCCCTTGCTGTCTAACTTCCTTCTCTCTACCACCCATTGCCAATATTTCTTGGCAATTGAGCCTTCTCAGCTTCAGTTTGTGATATTTTTATCCTGAAAAAGTATATATACTGTATAATATTTTTATTTTGTCTGTATGAATAGTGTAAACTTATTGCACTACCATTGTTATATGCTTTTAGATACAATGTATATATGACATGTTGTTTAGGTCTTGTATCCTTTTAGTAAGGTATCTCTGTTGGCATTCAAGTTGTTGCATGTGTCTGGACAGATACACTCCAAAGGGGGCATTATATCCAATGATTGGCCTAATAAGGGTTGAGTAAAAGGAAGAAATGACATTACTAGATCTAGACACAAATCCCTTTGTTTATAAGCTGTGCAATATAGAAGGACTTACTTACAACAATAGACACATGTTGGTCAAAAGTTAAGTCACTGTCCATATAAGTTCCCAAATCCCAAACAATTGGGTCAACTCTTACAGGCATATTGTCAATGTGGTAATTCTCTGGAGTAGATGACTACCTGAAGGATGCATTAACACATTTTTTGGCATTTAGTTCAGTCCATGATTTTGGCACCAGTTATTTATTTGGGACAAATCTTTTCACAAGATGGTTGAGTAATTTGGGGCTTTAATGACTATTCCTGTATTATGTTTTGTTAAGTCCTACTATACTCATACAATGCTGTAAAATAATGTCTCAACAGTATGTAGAAAACATGACTATATCTAAATTCAGCCAAACATTTTTCTTACATTACCAAAGACAAATTGCCCTTATTACCACTGTAACAAGTTGGACAATTCCTAGTAAATATTTTTGCTGTATTTTTTCTAAACCTGTGTCACAATCCTTTTTCTATATCTGTGTCACATGCAAAGTTTGGGCTATAATGATTCATTTCTTTTAAGCAACATAACATGTTTTGAAGTCATCATATTATTTTTAAGGATGTTCAAGTAACTAGCCTGTGATTGTCTAAATTATGTCTTTATAGCACTCAATAAATAGAAGGGCCTTCACTAAGTTCCATTAAAATTACAGCATAATTATTCCTGTTATCCATATTTGTAATATCATCTCTATCACCTTGATGGGTAACAGTGTGCCTTTGGATCTCTTACAAAAAAATGCTGGGAATACATTGATTGCATTACTGGATGAGATATATTAAATGCTGATTGTGTACAGTTTTTTTCCATGTTTTTTCCAATGGACTAAGCCAGGAGATTTGGCAATAATTTTTTAGGGAACCTTTAAATCCAAACCCCTGTCACCATCACGACAACAGTACACCATCCAATCTTTTCCAAACCCTCTGAAAAGTACAATTCTTCAGAGATTAAAGATGTACTAGATTTAGTTATGGCCAATCTTATATATTTTAGAATAAGGACATCTGCTGTAACAGCTGTACAGTTGTTACCAACATTTTTGATGAGGGCTGTTTTAAAATGGAAGTGAAGAGAGGTCAGAGCATATAAATCCTGCTTTAGGTTTTCCCACTATCATGTTATATTGCTTTACATGCTTCTGCCTGTCAATGGGAAGGGCTGAAGAAATTTTCTACTCCTCTGGCTTCACTGCCTGTCATACCTCTCAACCTCTTAGTGCAAGAAACCTGTACAAAGCCTAAGATAACGGGGGGAGCAAACGCCAAAAAATAGGGACAAATTTTAAATATTGCTCTTACAAACTTAGAAAGTTACTAGAATAACAGGATTCGTCTTAGCATGCATTTTCAGACTCAAATATGTGTCATTATTTGGTGACTTCAATTCAGAGATTTGCCAGAAAACCAAAAATTTTATGAGAAACAGAGCAAAAATATGAGGCAAAAAAATATGTATATTCTGCAAAAATCTGGACATGAGAGGTATGCTTCCTGTGAGTATTTAGAATCTGAACAATTAATATAGTAAGAAGAAATTCTACTGCAAAGTGAATGAGAAAAAAGGTTGTGCCAGACCCAGCTATGTTTTCAGGCACCAGTGTCAAAATTATTTGTAGAACTTCCTAAAAAATGTTGGTGAGGTACAAGTAATATGACACCTTTGTAAGGAAAAAGGTGTTTTGAGATTAAGATATCAAATAAAACATACCAGGTTTATGACTGCATTATGGAAAACATGCACTGAATGCTTACCTGTTCTAAACGCTTCAAAAACTATTTGTCAGTACCAATTTGGCCCAGATAGAGAGGTTTCATTTCTTATATGAAAATATGCTTTAGATTACTGCTCATGTCTTAGCTGGCCACAAATTGACATTTCTAAATTCAGATTGTTAGCTGCTAGGATGGTAGTAGTATTTATTTTCTCGATCATTTTGCAATTTTTTTTAAGTTGGGAATAAAATTAAGCAGGATCCAAGTCAAGAAAAGTGTCATTGTTTTATATGTATATATTCCTTCTTGTGATCTTGTATGCAGGATCATGACCTGCTGAGGTCTAATCCTGTATTATTTATTTATTTATTTATTTATTTGAAGTTTGTTTGCCAGGATGGTCCAATTGGGCCGAAGGAGCCCATTTTCACTGGAGTCCTGGGAAGAAAAGCTCCATAGATACATTTTATTAAACAACAGGTTATTACAGTACAAGAAGAGTACATGAAGCAAAAGTATATGTTAGTACAATTTGAGAAAAACAGAGTTTATATCACAATTAGTAAAGTTTACAAATATATTGTCACTATCATTGCTAACATAGATGTTAAGTCTAAACAGTAATAAGTAGGTATTTACAAGTCAATTAGACTAGGGAGTTATTTACAATATGTATGTTGCCCCAGGGCAAATATGATCAGTAGGGCAAATATTTTAGAATTTGAGTTAGGATAAGAGGAGAGGGGGAGAAGGGGTAGGGAGTAAGGTAGCTGCTGGGGATGTTATGCAGGATGGGAACATGAGTATTCCCAGAGAGAGACGTTAGGTTGAGTGGAGCAGAGTTTTAAAGGTGGATGGGCTGCTGGTGAGACGAATTTGAGGTGGGAGGGAGTTCCAGAGGGCGTGCCAAGGAAAAAGAAATTAAAAGTTTGCCTGCTGGACGGGCAGGCTTGTGAAGTTCAATTCTGAGCATTGATTCTTAGGAGTCTGTTAGGTAGGTGCATTTTAAAGGTTCAGGCAAGGGAGGGGCAGAGAGAGGGACTGAGAATGAGTTTCTGAGCAAGGATTAGTTGAGAGTAGATAAGGTAGTTGGGCATCTCTAGCCAGTTTAGTTTATGGAGGGTAATACAGTGATGAGTGGAGGATCTGTGTCCTGTGGCGAATTTGGCAATTTTGTTGTAGCAGGAAGAGAGTTTTGTTTTAATAGAAGATTGTAGGTTGGTTCCGAGTGGGGCACCATAAAGGAGAGAAGGGATGAGATATATGGTAGCAAGAAAGATTCGTGTAGCTGGAGCAAGGTAGCAAATGTGGCAGTAGAACATACCAAGTTTCTGGTGTGTTTTTTTTTAATATTTGTATCTATATTGGTATCAAATTAGAGATGTTTGTTGATGAGAACCCCTAACAGCTTTGCATTGGATACTATCTCAAGAGTGGTGTTATTCTGACTGGTTATGGAGAATGAATTAATGTTGATAGTTGTAGTTTTGGAAGGGGTGAATATCATGAGTTTGGTTTTTGATGCATTAAGTGCCAGGTGGTTACCTAACATCCATTGTTCAGTGGATGAGAATACATCTTGGGTTAGTTTTATGAGGGTGGGAGTGGAGTTAGCAAAACAGATAATTGTTGAATTGTCTGCATATTGGATGATTTGTGCATTAGGGATGGCAAGGTGGAAGTCATTAATGAAAATATTGATCAATATGGGACCTAAAATGGAACCCTGGGGTGCACCAGTGGGAGTGTTGAGGGATGGGGAAATGTCTTTCTTCCATTTGACTGCTTGTTGCCTGTTGGAAAGGTAGCTGGTAAACCAGTTGATAGAAGGGGGTGATAGCTTTAGATTATAGAGTATGGATAGGAGAAGGGTGTGAGAGATGGTATCAAAAGCTTTGGAAAGGTCTAGAAGGAGGGTAGATACAATACAGAAGGAGAGTAGTGCAGTAGTAGTACTGTGACTAGGCATGAATCCATGTTGTGTGGGAGTTAGTAGGTGATTGTCAGTGAGGTAGGGTAATAGTTGTAGGTGGATACACGTTTCAAGTAGTTTAGAGATGGGAGATAAGATGGCGATAGGTCTAAAATTGGAGATGTTATTATTGTTTCCTCCTTTGTGGAGGGGAATGGTGTAGGCTTTTTTCCAGAGTTTGGGGTACGTAGCCTTCTTGGATTGACCAGTTTATAAGAATACAGATGGGGAAGGCAATGACTTCTGCAGCTGTCTTTAGGAAGAATGAAGGGATATTGTCGGGGGCATTGGAGCATGGTTTTAATTTCTGAATGAGTTTTTTTGTAGTTGATACTGGGATGGGTTTTAGAGAGAAGTGAGGAAGGTGGGAGGTGGAAGTATCTGAAGAGGAGGAGATAGTGGAAGGTGTGGCTGAGTGAGAAGGGTTATTTGAGAAGGATGATGTCAATTTGATTATGGAGTCAATGAAGAAGTTGTTAAATTGGGAGGCAAAATTGATATCAGAAGCATTGTGGTCAGGGCAAGGATTCTCTTTTTTGCCTGGGATCAAGAAAGTGGAAATACTATCCCAGAATCTTCTAGGGTTTGTCTTGTGGTTATTTTGGAGTGTGGTATAGTAGAATTTGCGATCTGAAGTGACGAGCTTCTTAACTCAGTTGTGGAGCATTTTGTATTCATTTAGGGTGACTAGGGATTTATTTTTATGGTGCTGTTTCAAGGCTTTATCATGAAGGTGCATGACTGCTAATTTGTCTTTAGATAGCCAGGGGACAGTGCTGCTTTTAATTCTTTTAGATTTCAAGGGGGCAAAAGTGTCTAGAAGGTTTAGAAATGTTGTATTAAAGTAGGTGACGGCTTCATCTAGGGGGAGAATTTTTACAGGATTTCAGTTGAATTGTTTCAGTAGGTCAGAGAAGGTGTTTGGGGTTGAAGTGTTTTAAGGATCATATAGAGATGGTGGTATGAGACAGGTGTAGGGAGGGAGAGTGATGATGAGCAAAAATGGAAAAGTGATCACTAAGGGAGTCAGGGAGGGTACCACTACTGGAGATAAGATGTGGGTGGGATACCAGAATCCAGCCAAGAGTGCTTCCAGAGGAGTAGTCTTTTGATGGTCTGATTGTGGTGTTGATAAGCTGGTGAAAGTTGTAGAGGTTTATGTTTAGGGAGTTAGTGGGGGCTTGAATAGAGGACCAATTAATATTTACGTTGCCTAAGATTATATTCTCATTGGTTATATTGGTGGAGAACCAAGAGAGAGAATATCCTCGAGGATAGGGATATTGTCTCCAGGAGGGATATAGAGGGAGGATCTCCATATGGATTTATGCTTGTTCAACTGGAGTAGGGCCAGAATTAACTCAGCATTGGCAAACTGGGGGATGGGCTTAGTATATGGAGTAACTGAAAGGGAGGAAGAGTAGAGGAGAGCAACCCCACCACCTTTTTGTGGGTTCTGTCTTTTCTAATGATACTGTAGTTGAAGGGAGTTATTTCAGAATATTGTAGGGAGGGTTTTAACAATGTTTCAGAGATTGACAATATGTCAGGTTGGTTATGGAGAAGCCAGGCATGAAGGTTGAGGATTTTGTTACATATACTTTGTGCATTCAGTGCTGAGAAGGAGAGGTTTTTTTTCCTGATGGAGGAGGGGTAGAGGGAAAGGTTGAAGTGTGAATGGTAGAGAGACCAGGGTTGGGGTGTATATCACTGGAGAGAAGGGTGGTGATAAGTTGGTGAATATGGAAGTAGAGGCATTTAGACTGTTTAGTGTCTAGTTGGAGGGGTACATATTTTATGTGTGTAGTGCTAATCAGGGTTGGACTGGTGTACTTGTAGGTGGGAATGAGTTTAAATGGGAAGAGTAGGGTGTAGTTGAAGAAGTATAAATAAGGGTTTATAAAGGTAGAAGAGTATGTGTGTTGCTTAGGGATTGCGTTTGTAGTATGAAAATGGGGGGAGTGAATGGTATTAAAGGGTCTGGTGAGGTAGGTTAGATAGGATAAACTAAATAGTAGTAGTATGTGAGTTACAAGTGAGGTTCGTTTTGTAAGCATGATGGTAATATAGAGTTTGGGTGGGGGAGAGTGTGCAATGAGTGGAGTTTGGGATGGCTGGAATGAGTGTGGCTAGGTGTTATGATGCAATTTGTGGGGTGAGGCAAAGGTGTTAGTTTATTGGACTAGGTGGAGTTGGTGTGGCAGTTAGAGTATAAAGCTAGATGTAGTGGGGGTGGGTGAGAATTGGGGGCAGGGTAGGGGAGCAGGTTGAACCCACAGGGTGAACGGAGCGGGAAGAGCCAAGAAGAAGGAAGAAGACGTGGGCTGATAAAACAATCAGTGAGGGCAGGAGTAGAAACACAATGGTAAGGAGGCACAGGGGATAGGCACAGGGCACTGTGTGTATGGGTGGGAAGAAACAGAGAATTCACAGGGGTATGGAGGTAGATATTCAGGTAGAATAGTGCAGGTGAAGGTAAACTGAAAAGTTCTATGCTTATAAATGAGACGGGAAAATGTATTACAGGGTGGATGCTGCCACACTGAGTAATTACAGGGTTAGGCACAGCACTTAGAGGGGTAGGATGGGATGGAGCTTGTGGAGCAAAGGGAGCCTAGGTCCATGTTGGGCTGCTGGCTAGTGCATGCAGGGTCAAAAACAACAGTTAAGTGGGATAAGATAAGTACACAATTGGTACATACACTCTTTTATATTCTGGTTCTTTGGGGAGGCAGAGTAGTTTCCAAAAGCACCACAGGATCCCTTGAGATAGCTCTTTCAGGAGGGGAAACCAGGGTACTATGTGGAACAAAGTAGGACATCTGGGGTAGTTTAAACATAGTAAAAGAAAGCTGTAAAGGAACAAAAAGAGATTATTGGTACTATTGGACTAAAGAGAAGTAATAGCAGCTGAGAGGGAAGACTGCTGGTAGTTAGTGTAGTTTGTGTATTAATGGGTAGCCGATTGGTGGGGAGAAATGAGGGTGTATGTTTGTAGGAACTATAGAGTAAGGGAAGACTATGGTGGAGGATAGGAATAATAAAATTAATTAATTTGGAACAGATAGGTACTACAATACAGCAGCACTTTATATCTGGGCTAGAGACTGTGTATCTGTGATCTATACACTATAGACTGTAGTCTATGTACTTCTTCCCCCCTCCTGTATGTTACAGAATTACTTAAAATTCCTAGTACAATTTTATAAAGCCACAGTAATGAGCCTGTTCATCATATCTGTGATGACCCACCACTGGACCAGTAATCAAGCAGCCTCAATCCTCACCACTGATAACAGTGGGGGACGTACACTGGGAGGATGACAGGTACATACACACAGTATTTCCAGATGCAGCTCTATGCATCACGTGCAATTTCCCTTAAGAACACACATGGACCACAGTCAGTCTGGGGCTGCTTTCTCCCTCTTTCCCCAGATCCACAATAAGATTCCCCACTGGCACAGCTATAGAGTTGAGAGCTCAGCTGAGTGGCCAAGCCAAGACCTCCAGAACCCTCTCTGTCTAACCAGTGCTTTATGTCCCTGCCTAAGTAGCTGACATATACACACTTCGAGGTTTGATTTATACACAAACACCTGGGAAAGGCTAACACAGGTTTATTAGCTATGCCCTCCATTTGCCCAGACTATAAGGTAGTTATCACTGCCACCAGCCAACTCCTTATCAGCTACTTTAGGATCTTAACAAAGGGTGTCCAATCTTCCTGTGTAATATCAATATTAACATAAATGGTACTTTAACCAAGAGCAAGGCCATTAGGAGTGGCCTACACAGTGTCACCAAATAAATATGCAAGTACTCTCAAAACTTAAATATCTCTACACAGATCAGCCACAATGAAAGATTTAAGTATAGTTAATAATAAATAATAAAAGAACAAGACAATACTCTCTCTCTCTCTCTCTCTCTCTATATATATATATATATATATATATATATATATATATATATATATACATATATATGTTCACAGTGACATCAGAGTTCAAAACCAAAGGAAATATTTAAAACAAAATTGCAGGACAGTCTCAAATAAATAAAGAAAAACATCTAAATTATGCTTCGCTATATTCCCAGCTGTATCTAAGAGAATTATTCTATAACCTAGTTAACTTACTTAATAAGAGCAAGGCAGATGTGGTGAATGGATCTTCTTGTTGCCAGGTCCAAGACAGAAAACAGAATGCTGTGTCTCTCTAAGAGACTTCTCAAATTAATATCTCAAATATTACTGCTGGGTTAGCTTGCAGAATGACATAATTTCTTGTCATCTGACTTCTTGTCCCCAGGCCCAAAACAACCATTGATGTCAGCTGGTAGCATTTAGCATCTACCTGTAAAAATACATATACAAGGGCTTTTTTTTTCAGATCTTTGGCAGATGCTGGAAGTCATAAAACAATAAAACACTTCCAAGACAATACAAAAAGTTCCCTAGTTTTAGACATCGTGTCTCCTTGCTGCATTGAAACTGAAATATATCATCTTTTATTGTGTAGCCATAAAGTAATTTAATTTCAGCAATTTTTTCTGAATTTAACCTCCTGTATTCCCGTTTCCACTGTTAAAATATATACAATTAAACAGTGCATGTACATTTCTGTTCTATTCCAGTAGAACACACTGTGGATACATCTTTAAGCTCAGTACTTTACAAAATACCTTTTCAACACATATATCTCTACCAACCAGTTTGATATACACTTGACGTACAGTTCTAATACATTTGTAACGCAAACATCTTATATAGATCATGTTGATATTCACAAATGACATATTATTATTTACAAAATTACAGATAGCTGTGCTGGCAGCTGACACTTCTTCACCCCTCAAAGACTCAAGATAGTTTTTCAAGTGACCTTTGAGAAATATTGCTTGAGAGGGATGAGCCTATCTGGGAATACATTACTCCATACCATGTCTTGAGAACCCAGCTTCCTTTGCATTGCTGACCCCATTACAGTGTTGCACTGTCATATCATATGCCTACAACCCTAGGCACCACCATAGTAACTTGGAATGTTTCTAGCTGGCTCCCTGTAGCCATTGAGTTCCTCCAGACTCCTCCTGCCTTCTACTACAAATACTTAGCAACAGGGTCTTCCTATCATAGTAAAGTTTCATGGTGTTAACATGGTACAATTTGTGCCCCTGCCTTCTGCCTAGCAGTGCTACCATGTAATTAACAGCACTGACATTCCTTACCACTTTGAAGGGTCCCTCCCAAGCTGCCTGCAGCTTGTGCCTGACAGGAATGAGGACCATAATCTGCTGCTCCACAGCATACTCTCTAGCTCGAGCATTTCAGTCATACCAGACCTTTTTCTGCTGTTGGACTTCTGCCAGGTTCTCCTGGGCCAAGCCGATACATTTTCCTGAGCCTTGTCCTGAGATTTACGACATATGCCACAACAGACTCCTTGTGATCTTCACACTCACCCTCCCACTCACCAAGCATTAAATCTAGAGGTCCCCTCACCCTATGCCCATACTGCAACTCAATGGGAGAAAAAACTGTGGATTCCTGTGGAACTTCTCTGTAAGCAGACAACAGATGGGGCAAATGTTTCTCCCACTCCCTCTTGGACTGATCTGCAAATTCCTGTAGCATGGTCTTTAGTGTAGACTTTAACCTCTCCACCAGACCATTAGTCTGGGGATAGTAGGGGTGGTCTTTAGGTGCTTCACCTCAGAGTGTTTCCACAGAAAAGACAGCAGGTCTGATATGAAATTGGCACCTCTATCAGTTAGTATTTCTTTTGGGAACCTACCCTGCTGAAAATCACTAAAAAAGCATTTGCCACCTTATCTGCCTCAATGGAGGACAGGGCCACCTTTTCAGGGTATCTGTTAGCATAATCTACTACCACTAGGATAAACTTCTTCCCTGTGGAACTTGGGGTATGCAGAGGCCTCACAATATCCATAGCTACCCTCTGAAATGGCACCTCAATCACAGGCAAAGGTATCAAATGAGCCTTGACCTTGTCTCCTGCCTTGCCTACCTTTTGGCACTGTTCACAGGTCCTCCAGTACCCTATTACATCTCTGGAAATCCCAGGCCAATAAAAGTTCTGCATAATACATCTCTTTGTATGCTTTATGCCCATACGACCTGCAAAGGGAATGTCATGGGCTATGGCTAGAAGTTCTAGATGGTAGGCTCTGGACACTACCAACTGCTGTATTCTCTCACCTTCTAGCCCTCCCGCAGAGGTCCACTCTCTATACAGTAATCCTTTGTCCCAGTATACAGATTCCCCTTTTCCTTGAGAATCAGGTGCCTCACTAGCTACCTCCTTCAAACCTTGTTTTGTAGGGTCTGAGAGCTGACCCTGTCTCAACTCTCTCTTTGTAAGCCTTTCCAGCTCCTTTTCCACAGGAAGTTTGGTACCTCTGACAGTGGTGCCTCACTGTCAGCTTGGGTACTACTATTCACCTCTACCCTTGCAGTCACTCTGTCCAAGGGAATATCAGTACCCACCAGCAGCTGTGGCTCACCTTCAGTCTTACTGCTACAGGGTAGCTTGCTCCCTGAAGTAGCCACCTCACCAGTCCTGGCTTCAAGTTTGCAGTCTGTCTGGGTCACACCAAGCTACCAGACCCACATGCTTGTCTCCAAGCCTGACTGCTTGTAACTGCATGCACACAAAGTACTGCATTATCAAAATCATTCCCTATCAGGATATCTGCATGGATATCCTCAAACACACATACTTGCCTGCTTCCTTTTCCACCCTCCCAGTCAAGGTTAACCCTAGCCAAAGGTATTTGGAATGGGGTCCTGCCTAAAGCTCTAACTGGAATAGACTGCTGAAGCAAGTAGTGCTCCTCTTTAACCATTGCAGGCTTCACAATGTTAGGTCAAAGGCTGTGTCTCTCTTAGCAGTGGCCTGTTTCCCACATACTAAGATAGGATATACCGCTTGTGGTAGTTTGGTACCCTTGTTGCCTCCAGACAACTTACCACTGGCATTCTGTCATTCCCACTTACTGACTCTCCCATATTTTGTTCCCCACCTTGCCTCCATGGACATCTATATTCTACATGGCCTCACTGGTTACATTTAAAACATTTAACCCTTGGTCCTAGCTGCGTACCTGAACTAGTGCCTTCCCCTGCTACTGGCAGACTCTGTTGAGGCCGTTTAAGTTGCCCACCATGGGTTTTGACCCATGAGCAGCACTGGATATTCCTTTCCTGTGCAGTGATGCCCTGCTTGCTAGGTATAGGTCTCCCTTTTTCCCCAACTCATCTGCGGTATTACATTATCTGTCTGCTAACCAGATTCTCTTGTCCTCAGGCAAATTGCTAAGGACTTGTTCCCTCACCAAAAGTCTGCCAGCCCTTCATAAGTGGTGACATGACACCCACTCACCCATCTATGAAAATAAGTGCTTAACTCAGCAATATATTCACACACACTTTCATCTGCCTTGTGTCTATGCTCCCGAAACTTTTTTCTATAATCTTCAGGTGTTAACTTAAAGCATTCCAATAAACAATTTTAATCATATTATAATTTAAGCAATCAGTATCAGGCAATTTGGAAATAGCAGTTACAGCTTAACCATAGAGTAAGAGTAAGGGGGTTAGGAACCATACCCAAAGCCATTGATCAACATTATACTATTTGCATTCTCTTTCAAACATATGAATAAAACTATCAAAATTATCACCCTCTGTAAATTGTGGAAGAAATTTACTGACCTTTGTTACTTCTGGGGTTCGATTATTCCCTTCCCTGTTACCTCCATGATCCTGCCAAAGAGTCAGCATTTCCTTTTCATATTGCCTCTGCCTCTCATTTTCTTCAGCCTGCAAATGTCTTTGTCTTTCATCTTCTTCAGCCTCCAGATGTCTCAGTCGCTCTGCTGATTCTAATTCCATTTGTTTTTGTTTCTCCTTTTCTTCGGACTCCAAATGCTGCAGTCTCTCTACTGATTCTATTTCCAAATGCTTGGCCTCCAGTTCAAGTCTCTTTAATTTCAGATGGATTTTTAAGTCCTCTGAGGCAAGGTTGAACTGTCCATTTTCTGAGAGTTGTACATCCCCAAGGCCAGTCTGGTTGCCCTCCTGGTTGCTGGTCTGTGATGCAGCTGTGTCTAAGGCTGCAATCATTTCTGCTTTAGTCAGGTTGGCATGCCCCAGTCCTTTGGCTTGGCACATCTCAGCCAACTGGTTCCTTGTCATCTTGCCATACTCCGCTGCTGACATCCTTGCCTGCTCTTCCTGACTAACTAAGCTAACAAAAAATAAATAAAACTATTGTGATATGAAACTCTGAATTTATACCATGTGGCTGCTTGAGAGTGAAAACACCTTCCTTAGTGAACACTGTTTACAGGCTACAGGACTTGAATATGCACACCACTGAATCTCAATATGTGTATATATCCCACCACTGCTCACCAATAAACATGATGGCACACCACTGGACCAGTAATCAAGGAGCCTCAATGCTCACCACTGGCAACAGTGAGGAATGTACACTGGGAGGATGAAAGGTACACACATAGTACTTCCAGATGCAGCTTTCTACATATAATGCAATTTCCCTTAAGAGCACACAGAGACCACAGTCAGTCTGGGGCTGCTTTCTCCCTCTTTCTCCAGATCCCCAATAAGACTTCCCACTGGCACAGCTATAGAGTTGAGATCTCAGCTGAGCGGCCAAGCCAAGACCTCCAGCACCCTCTCTGCCCAACCAGTGCTTCATGTCCCTGCCCAAGTAGTTGACACACACACTCTTTGAGGTTTGATTTTTACACACACACACACACACACACACACACACACACACACACACACACACACACACACACACACACACACACACACACACACACACCTGGGAAAGGCTGGCACCAGTTTACTAGCTATGGCCTCCTTTTGCCCAGACTATAAGGTAGTTATCACTACCATCAGCCAACTCTTTATCAGCTTCTTTAAGGCCCTTAACAAAGGGTGTCCAATCTTACTGTGTAAAATTAATATTAACATAAATGGTAGTTTAACCAAGAGCAAGACCATTAGGAGTGGCCTACACAGTGTCACCAAATAAATATGCAAGTACTCTCAAAACTTAAACATCTCTACACAGATCAGCCACAATGAAAGGTTTAAATATATTTAATAACAAATAATAAAAGAGCAAAACAATACTAAATATATGTTCACAGTGACATCAGAGTTCAAAACCACAGGAAATATTTAAAACAACATTGCAGGACAGTCTCAAATAAATAAAGAAAAACATCTAAACTATGCTTCACTATATTCCCGACTGTATCTAAGAGAATTATACTATAATCTAGTTAACTTAATAAGAATAAGGCAGATGTGGTAAATGGGTCTTCTTGTTGCCAGGTCCAACAAAGAATACAGAATGCTGTCTCTCTAACAGGCCTCTCAAATTAATATCTCAAATATTACTGCTGGGCTAGCTTGCAGAATGACATCATTTCTTGTCATCTGACTTCTTGTCCTCACAACCAAAACAACTATTGATGGCAGCTGGTAGCATTTAGCATCTACCTGTAAAAATATGTAGACAAGGGCTTTTCCTCAGATCTTTGGCAGATGCTGGAAGTCGTAAAACAATAAAACACTCCCAAGACAATACAGAAAGTTCCCTAGTTTTAGACAATGTGTTTCCTTGCTGCATTGAAACTGAAAGATATCATTGTTTATTGAGTAGCCATAAAGAAATTTAATTTTGGCTATTTTTCTGAAGTTAGCCTCCTGTATACCAGTTTCCACTGTTAAAACATATACATTTAAACAGTTATAATAGCGCATGTACATTTTGCTCTATTCCAGTAGGGCACACTGTAGATACATCTTTATGCTCACTACTTTACAAAATACCTTTTCAACACACATGTCTGTGCCAAACAGTTTGATATACACATGACATACAGTTCTAATACAGCACAAGCATCATATATAGATCATGCTGATATTCACAAATGACACATAATTATTTACAAAATTCCAGATAGCTGTGCTGGCAGTATCTCCTTTCATGACAATAGCAATTTAAAATACTACTGGTACTGTATTTATTTATTTTATTTATTTCTTTGAACATAATTGTATGTATAGTATAACTGCATTAAGATGTAATTAATACCTTGCAAAGATTTTTGGATACATGATGTAAAGAACATCCCTTATCATTAAAGTATACCATGAACTTGTGCCTTTAGCATGGGTCATAGCTAACAAGGGTGTACTAGCAAACATTAATCTACACCCACATGGAACCTTAGTAAACAGACAAAAGAAATAAGGTACACATACTGTAAAGCATAACTTTACTCAGCAATAAAGCCTTTGACACTTTAGCAAAATGGCTTCAATGTGATATAAAAATGTGAAAAGAAAAAAATCATTTAAATATCACCAAGCAGTGTCGATCGATGTAATGAAAAATAAAATACTTTAACATTTAACTCAGAAATACATTCAGTTTCTCACCAAATAAATACACAATTAAAATAAATTGATTCTCACAAAAACTCCAAAATTAAGAAAAGTGTAACTAATACATGACTACAGCACTTCAACAATTTAACACAACTATACTAAGATGCTAATAAAAAACACTATGTCAAATACAAAATACAGTGAACAACAGAACTAATTAAATAACTAATTATGTAATAAAATAACTCAATGTTGGAAATATCACCATTGCAAATCAGAGTTCAAGTCTCTTGAGTTTAGAGTATGGAATTATTATCTTTGGTACTGTGGTGGTGGTGCTGCGGTAGCGTTGTCGCCTCACAGGAAGACGTCCTGTTCGATTCTCATCTAAAGCGTCTTCTGTGTGGAGACATGCATGAATGGGCGTACCTTCGTTGAAGGTTGTACATCAGGGATGGCAACTTGGTACGTAAAAATCTGCTGCCAATCATTAGTTTACCGGAGTTCGCTGTGGCGACCCCTAACCGGGAAAAGCCGAAAGACACAACAATGTGAATATTATCTTTGCTTCATGTTTAAGTGCATATTTCCTATTTCCACCTTTAGTTTATTCATGGAGGCAATTATTGAATATCAAACCCTATGAATTGAAAATTTAAAACATCGAACATTCAGAACAGCAAATTTTTTCCTAGGGAAAAAAAATTGGTGTTCCAAAACACATACACAAAACACAAGCACACCAAACAAACAGCAATCCACAGACATACACCTAAACTCTTACACCTAACCCTACACTAAACTATACATACACCACTAACTATCCACTTACCTTAACCCAAACCCTAACCCTAAGGTCCATCACTATCGCACAGTCACCTCACCCGCACCCTAACCCTAACTCACCTACCCCACCTAAACCCTCACGTCCACACAATCGCACACTTACCTAACCCGCGCCCTAACCCTAACTCATCTAACCCCGCCCTAACCCTCACATCCACACAATCGCACACTTACCTGAACCCGACCCATAACTTTCCACCACAGCGCTGAAAATACCAAAGCAACAGAAACGGACAACCAAATTCTTTCCCTAGGATAAAATTTGGTTTTCTGTTTCTTCAATATTTTCAGCGTTCACTGAAAACGGGTCGATATTAGAACACTCGAAATTTTGAACGTTCGGTGTTCTAATATAGACCCTCTCTATGCACTAGCAAGATCTTTATGATGCTCTGTGGCACAACCAGCTGGTCTGAAAATGTAAAAAGCTACACTGAAACACACAACTGTATTTTCTTTCAGGTGTAGGATAAAAAGTCTTGTGTGTAAATATGCAAATAGTAACCTAACTGCATGGCTGTACAATTTGATAAGATATAACTGTACTGATATGCCACTGCCAATCATTAGCGGACTGGAGTTCCACTATGGCAACCCCTAGCTGGGAAAAGCCAAAAGACATTACTTTTAATTGTACTGATATTCCTTCTTTCAATGACACTGTCTGTATATTCATACTGTACTCCAAACTGTGTTCTGAAGTGTAATTGTATCATAAAACAACACTGTGCTATGTTACTTCTCATGTATATTGTTTACTGTATGTCTATAGTCTGCATTTAACTTGTGTATAAGCACCTGGATTGTGGCTAAAAAGGGTCCTCAGACCAGTACCCAGTCAACAAAGGTGATATAAGTAAGTAAGTAAATAAATAAATACATAAATCAAATAAGTGAATTTAGCACATTTTTATTCGTAACTTCGCTAAAATGTTTCAGAATTCTAAACATCATCATGTGAGACATTTGCCCAGTATAGCATTTTGTTTCAGAACATGAACACTCATACTATACAAAACTGCTAAAATAATATTTTAGCTTGTCCCATTAGTGGTCGCTACAGAGGATCATTGGTCCACAGATTGATTGGCAGTGGACTTTATATGGTGTCGAGTTGCCAGCCCCACTCCCAACCTTCACAGAAGGCACACACACGCGCACTTAGTGCATGTCTTTAAAACTCATTCAACCCCAGAGAGGACATGTAGACAAAATTGTGCTTAATTCTAAAAACTCTTCTATTAACAGTGCACCCTTTGTGAACTGCATGACAAACACTGCATTTTATATAGTGAAAGTTCCTTTTCTACATGAAATGGACTTCTGAGGACACATTTAAAAATCTGCATTTCATCTAACTTCAAAAACTTCCTCATTTACATATTTTATTTTTAAATAATCTATCTTTTAGTTTATCTGTAACTTATGTTTGCTGCTTTCTATTGTACCAACCCCCCCCCCCCCCCATGGTTAACAAACAAATAAACAAATAAATAGAAAGTACAACATGTCAGCGATTTGACTGGCATGGGAAAATACATGCAGAAAGGCTTGCCTAACATCAGCAACCATAGTGGGCTTACAGTAAGATGATGATAACAAGACCAAACAAGGAAAGATGATGTTACTCTGCAGATCCTAGAAAATGAGAAAGCCCTGTCTCATTAGGTCTTATAAAACAAGCTTTTCAAATATGTGGGCTCTTGTAGGCGTGCCTCCATCATTTTCAGCTATAATAGGCGGCAAAAGCAGGGATGGAATCTATGTTAGTATGCTATCCTTCTCACACCAGAGGACAAGACAGATGTCCTTTCCACGCCAGGAAATCAACTACATTATGCTTGTGTTCACATGCATATGAAGTATTCCTTTTTTTCTTTTTCACTCACACATGCTTGTGGTTTGTACTTATTTTTTTGCAATGTTATGATGAATACTTATTGTAAAAATTTGCCTTAGAGTAGCAGCACATTTTCACTACTTGTTTTGAAAATAAGTCCTTACTGTAGATTTCCAGGCAGACAGCACATACATGGAATAGTATGTCTGGGGGGGATACTTTTACATAATGTGTGCACAAACCTGCTGCAGACACATTTGTTTTACATTCAGGGTGGATCTGGAAGGAGTGAGTCATTTCCAGATGGCGTGACCCTTCCTGAGCATTGGAAAGTATGGGGGGAGGGGAGCACAAACGTCACCAGTTTGATCTAGTTCCAGACATCTGCCTTGTCATGTGACTCTGTAATCTTTGACTTCAGGCGGCTCCCAGGGTGCCTCTACAAAAAGTCTAGAAATGTACCCACCCAGTAGTCCCGCCTTTCCTTCTGCTAACAGTAGTCCTTGTGTGAACTCTATGTGTGTGTGTGTGTGTGTGTGTGTGTGTGTGTGTGTGTGTGTGTGTGTGTGTGTGTGTGTTTTAAATCAAAGTGCTGTGTTCACCAACATGCTAAATCACAGAGTAACTATGACACTGACATCATCCTGTTCCTTCTTACTCCGATCATTGTTTTGATCTAGTTTTATAAGGGGGAGGTGTTTCACAACAGAAATATATTTGCACTTAAATGAATAGTAAATATTTTTTTCCTGATAGTGTAATTGGTCTTCTTCTTATCTGGTATTTATTAAGCTGATCAATTAAAGCTGCATGAAAGTTTAAAGGAGTAATCTATTTCCTTGCTAATTCCATCAAAACAAGGAGGCTGTGTTTCTTTCTGTTTATGCAGCAAATGACAGTAATGCCTTTTGTTATACAGTGTACAGTGGGGGGCTTGGCTGTACACGGGGGGCCCATCGCTCTGAACTGAGCTCTTGTAGTTCTACTACAACAGTCATTGATTTGCAGTCTGAAATGGGGAGGGGACACGGTCTAAGACGGAGCCCAGGATCTCCATACATCCATGCATTGCATGTGGCATGAAGCCTATTTCAGACTCTTGAATAATTGTTCCTGCTTCAACATTGTGATTTACTGAGTCAGAGTTAGTTGCTGTGAGGTTACAGCATTACAGAGAAGGAGAAAAACATAAACTTTCTCACTGAAAAAGAATTGAAAGGTTCATCAGTTCTGGCTTCATCCAGTTTGCATATATTATATTTTTGTTTAAATCATCTCATTATTCTGATGTGTACACAGTGGTTTAAGTTATTATTTATCATGTGCGTCTAATGATATATGTTTTCTGTTCTTCCTGCAGGGATAATCATCTGTACTATTGTTCTTACCAAATGACTTAGTTTATGACTGAAAAGGGTCCTTGGGCAAGTCCACCCACCCAGTAACCAAACTTTAATAAATAAATAAACTAACCCATCTACCTAATGATGCACCCAGTTTCAAGTCACAAATATCTGGCTCCCCTATCTTGTCTGTCTTCCCCAGTCTGTCTAGATCCCAGTAGGTTCTGCCATGCTCAGTATTCTATTGCTACAGATATTAGATAGTCAGATTTGTCACACTAATCTCTACCCACCACCCTGAGCCTGCCTAATGCTGACAGGATGACCCATTCAAGCATAATCATTGTTCATAGGTTCATAGGTAGGTACTAGGCTATCGGCCCTGGGGCCTATATAAGCCTAGCCAAAACAGTTCCCTGGCTTTTACTACCCAAGAAAGTTATTTTCCTGCTCCCCTGTCTAGCAGAGCCACAGAAGTGATCCCTGGGGTGAATTTCCTATTTCCTTTCCAACTGTCGAGATTTTTCTTAAAGAGTGCTAATGAGGAGCTTTGCTTGACATGAATGGGTAGTCTGTTCCAGAGCATGGAAAGTCTCTAGGACAGGAATCTATCCCTCCAGCATGTTGTGTTTATTGTGGTGGCAAGGTTTAGGTCCCTGGACCATGTGGCTCAGAGGGATTGGGGTTTCTTTAAGTGTAGCATGTCCAACAGATCTGGGTTTGACGTGGCTTTCTATGTTAGGCAGAGGTCACCTCTGAGTAGGTGATAAGCGATGGAGTAGAGCTGGAGTTTTTTGAGATGGTCTGCGTATGGCATCTGTTTGAGGCTGGTAATCCTTTTAGTGAGGTATTTGTGTGACTTTTCTAGTTATTGTAGAAGTCTTGTGAGGTACATGCCAAACAGGGTGCTGTACTCTATAATGGGTCTGATGAGGGATGAGTAGAGAGGAACAATGACCTCTTTTTTTCTGGAGGTGATCCCCTTTGTGATGAGGTGTGCCAGTAGAAGGATTTTCCTGACTACTGTGGTGATGTGATTATCAAAGGAGAGACTACTGTCCACCTGTGTCCCAAGGTCTCTTATCACACTTTCAGTGTTTAGTAGTCTACCGCTTATGTAGTAGTTCATGGGTACAGTGTTTTTCCCCAAAGGAGATGACAATGCACTTCTTGGCATTGAGCTTAAGGCCATGACTTTGACACCAAGCATCAGTCTCAGTGAGGCCCCTTTGTAGAATGTCCACATCATTAGGAGATTCTATTATGGCACCTAGTTTGCAGTTGTCCGCAAACTTCATTAGCCAGAGACCTGCTGTATTAGCCTGGACTTCTGAGAAGTAGATGCCAAACAGGAGAGGACCCAGGACTGAGCCCTGTGGTACTCCACCTGTCACTGGTCTGAAGTTGGATTTGGAGTTGGCTACTTTCACTATGTGGGTTCTGTCAGTGAGCCAGTTGGCCACCCATCTTGTGACATAGGGATTTATGCCCAGTCTAGGGAGTTTATCTATAATTCCAGAGTGGGAGATGGTGTTGAAAGCCTTGGTGAGGCCAAAATAGGCTGTGTGCACCACCTTACCCTCGTCCACATCTCTGGTGACTGCTTCAAAGAAGTCAATCAGGTTTAGGAGACATGACTTACCTTTTACAAACCCAAACTGAGTGGGGTCCAGAGTTTGAAGATTACCTATGTCCTTGTTTATAAACTCCAAGATGATACATTCCATGGCTTTGCAGTCCAGGCTCGTCAGGCTAATGGGGCGGTAGTTCCCAGGGTCCATGGTGGTGCCCCCTTTGTGGAGTGGGATAACCGTTGTGTGCCATTCAGTAGGCACAAAGCCTGAAGTGAGGCTATGATTGAACATGGTACTTAGGTGGGGTGCCAGTTTGTTCTGTAGGTCGTGCAGAATGCAGCCTGGGATGCTGTCAGGTCCCATGGATGCTGTATTCTTGACTTGGGGTGTGCAGTCTTTAATTGTGCAGCCATGATTACAGGAGCTTTGCATTCTTCTGGTATAGTACTGGACCATTTGTGGAGTGAGGGGAGTGAAGTTTGCATTGAACCTATCTGCCAGGATGTTGGCAATATCAGTTGCTTCTGTATATCTAGTGCCATAGTGCTGTAGCTCACAGCAGATCTGAGTGTCGCCATTGAGATTCTTGACATAGCTGTAGAATGCTTTGTGGTTGTCTTTAGAATCAGTGGCGATTTTATTGTCATAACTAGCTTTGGAGGATTTTATGAGGGATCTCAGCTTCTTACTGAAGCTGACCGGGGAGTTCCTGCAATCAGGGGATTTTACTCTTTTTTAGCAAAAGCTTCTTCCTTCTGATGTAGAGTTTGTTTATGGCACGGGACCACCAGATTGGCTTCCTTTTTTTTAGAGGATAGCGTCTTGGTTCTGTTGAGGATGGCACGATCCATGCAGTCATGTATGTGCTAATTCAGTGCATGTGTATAGGATTCGGCAGTTGTACCTCTATTTTCCATCTGTATGGGTGTCGTGAAGCTTGCCACTTCTGTCTTAAGAAGCATGAAGTTGGATTTGGAGAAGTTCTTTAGGGTAGTTTCCTTAATGGGGGAGAGGGGGCGGGATATTGATATCTAGGGTGATTAGCTTGTGGTCGGATCTAACCAGCAAGGAGTTGACCTCTGGCATGGAACATCAGTTGCCCATATTGGTAATGACCAGGTCCAGGATATTGCTGCCCCTGGTGGGGGTATGGACAAGCTGATCCAGGGAGTTGGAATTTATGAATTCCAAAAAGCGTTGAACAAATGAGTTAGTACATGAGTAGTTTTCCCAGTTGATGGCGGGGTAATTGAAATCACCCATTATTAGGGTATTGTGCACATGTATTTCTAATAAACTCTGTTAAACAGCTGTCTTAACTTTGTGATATGCTCCTTTGATCTGATACCATCTTTTATTATTTTTCTCTACACCCCTAAGAAAGGTTTGAAATTGCACCCAGTTTTTTTGAGCTACACATAGCTATCAGTCACATCCCTGTCATCCACCATCCCTGTCTCTGGACATTAGATTAGATTACTGCAACCTGTAAATGTATATGTGCATCAATCACACACACGCTACCATTTCACTTGCTCTCCTTTACAAAAGTTGTATCTTCACTATCCTTCCTCAGATTCAGTCTTCAGAAATTCAAATAGTACTGCAGACTGGACTCTTCCTGCAAGCAACAAAACAGCAACACCAGTAACTAACTACCTGTGGGTAGACATGTCACTACCAACACATAACGTCTGGCCTTTCCTCCTCTTTTAGAGGAAAATTCTAGCCCGACACTCCAAAACCTATATTTTTTTCATTATATATTGGTATTTTGTGCTGTACCAATCCATCAGAATCATTGAAAGTGTTTCAAATTGCATTTCTCCGTGGAAAAGAACCCCCCAAAATGGCTATTATGGGGTTTGCCATACTAACATATTTTGTTTTTCATAAAGTCTGGCTTTCTCTCTCAGTGCAGTTTTCCACTTTACATGAGTCATCCTAAACATAAGGAAGTGTTTTTTTAAATACAGTGACCATTCAATGAGTCAGTGACTTCACTGCCTCTAAAAGCTGTGTCAGTTTTTCTTGTTTTCCAGTTTTCACTGAATCATTTATTTTATTTATTTATTTATTTATTTATTTATTTTACATTTGTTAACCGGGTTAGTCTGGCTGAGCGTTTGGCTCATTTTCAGCAGGGACCCGGGGAGAAAAGCTCCTCAGGACTAGAAAACAATTTATTAAATTTTAGTAACATAGTAGTAACAATCAGCTATAGGATCTTACAAGCAGAGAACTGGAGAGAAAAAAGCTCCTCAGGCAATTCAATTATACAGAGTATTAACAATTGGCAGACAAGTATGTGAGTTGTTACAAACAAGGTTTTAAACAATTAGCAGAAGAAAAATGCGACTAGTTACAATATTATTTAAGCTGTTTAGAGCAAAATGAGTTAATAGTTAGGCAGATGTTTATTTAAAGTGGGTAGGATCTAGTTGTATAGGAGTTTGGAAACAAGAAAAGAAAGCAAGAATGGCTAGTAGGAGATGTATTGAGTATAGGAGACAGACTAGACAGGTAGGTTGTTTTGAGACTGTAAGAATTAAGAATGGGTGGAGATAGAGGAAGGGAAGAGGTAGAAGAGGCAGGGGAATAGTGTTAGAGATACATCAAGAGTGAGGTGGTGAAAGGATGGTGGTTTCAGGGTGGTTGACTACAGTGGCACGATCACTTTGTTTTTAGGTATTTCCTTGTGGCTAATTTGAAACTTTTGTTATGCTGGAGGGATTTTATTTCCAAGGGGAGTTGGTTCCAGGATGTAGCTGGGTTATAGTTATAGAGAAGGCAGCCTATTTTGATTTTGGGTTTGTAGATGTCTAATAATTCTTGATTTGAGCTGCGTAGCCTCCTAGCAGGGGAATATTTGGATATGATAGTGGAAAGGCTGGGGCAGAAGGAGGGTAGATAGAGGATAGAGTGGATGATTTGTAGTTGGTATAGTTGGCGCAGCTGAGGGAATTTTAGCCAGTCTATCTGCTGTATTGCTAAGCAGTGGTGTGACTTGTAGGTTTGGTTAGCTGCAAATCTGGTGATCTTATTATAGGTAGTTTCAAGCTTGGAAATAAGTGTAGAATTTATGTTTGTGAATATGTGGCAATAAAGCCTGGGAGAGAGTTATTCGGGCAGTGTTAGTTAAGTATTTCTTGCTATGGAAAAGGTGTCCAAGTTTCTGATGAGCTTTTTTTACCGTGTTAGTAATATGGAGATCAAACTTAAGCTGATCATCTATTGTAACACCTAACAATTTAGTACTAGATTCAACTGAGATGATAGTGTTGTTGCAGGATAAGATGGTAAATGTACTTTTGAGTGTGGTGATGTTTTTAGTGAGGAAGATTTGGAGCTTAGTTTTTTTTTTGATTAAGTATTAGTTTGTTATCACTAAGCCAAGTCTCAATGGTGTGGACGGATGCCTGGGTAGTTGAGTGGAGGTCAGTTGGGTTGCCAGCAATGGTTATAACAGTTGAGTCATCAGCATATTGCACAAGAGATAACTGGGGACAAGAGGAGTAGAGCGAGTTGGTGAAAATATTAAAGAGTAGTGGTCCAAGTATGGACACTTGGGGGACTCCCATTTGTACAGTGAGAGGGGAGGATAGTGCAGAGAGCCATTTAACTGATTGTTGGCGGGTAGAGAGATAGCTGGAAAACCAGGAGATAGTAGGGGGAGAGAAATGTAAGTTAGTGAATTTATCTAGAAGGAGTGGATGAGAGACAGTGTCAAAGGCTTTAGAAAGATCAAGGAATAGGCATGAGACAAGTTTATTGTTATCACGGGCTAGGGAGACTGTGTTGGTGAATGATATGAGTGCAGTAGTTGTACTATGCTTGGGACGGAAACCATGCTGTGTGGGTGTGAGAAGGTTTTCCTGGTTAAGGTAATGCATTACCTGCTTGTGAATGCATTTCTCTAGGATTTTTGAGAGTGGAGAGAGTGACAATCGGTCTGAAGTTGCATATGTATGAGGAGTTGCCCCCTTTGTGAATGGGTAGAGTAAAGAAATTCTTCCATACAGTGGGGACACAGGATTCAGAAATGGATCGGTTGATTAAGATGGATACTGGATAGGCAAGAGGTTCAGAGGCAATCTGCAGGAAGTAAGAGGGTAGCTTGTCAACAGATGGGGAGCAAGGTTTAAGTTTAGAGAGTAATGGCTTTACATAGTTAGTTGATACTGCTTTTAGACAGAAGGAGTTAGGGGGGTTTGGAAGAGGTATAGAGTTTGTGAGGGTGCTAGTGTTGTTTCTGGGGGGTTATTATGAAGGTTATTGAGTTTATAAAATGATTGTTAAATTTGTTGGCTATGTCTTCAGGTGTTGCACTGGGACATGGGTTAGGAGTGGAAGGGTTTCCTGGATGAAGAGTCTGTTTAATAGAGCTCCAGAATTTCTTTGGGTCTGATTTAAGAGTAGAGGGAGGATTGGCATAGAAGTTTATTTTGTCATAATGTATGATTTTTTTTAATTTTATTTCTGAGTTCTTTATATTTCTGAAGAAGAGAATGGGTCCTAGTTTTAGTCCACATTTTCCAAATCCTATCCCGGTCTTTCATGGGGGTTTTGGTAGACTTAGTGTGCCAGGGAGCAGCATTAGATTTGATTCTAATCATGCAAAGAGGAGCAAGGGAGTTAAGAATATTTAGGAATGTAGTGTTGAAGGAGTGAACAGCTTCATCTAAAGGAAGAGTGGTGAGGTAAAACCAGTTAATTTTGGAGAGTTGGTAAATAAAGGAGTTAGGACAGAAATGAGAAAGTGAGTGGGTGGTAATAAATTTGTTAGGTTTGGTAAGGTGGGGAGTATGTCTGGTAACTGTTATAGGGCAGTGGTCGCTGATGGCATTTGGAAGTGTTTGGAAGTTATGATAGTTTTGAGGGTGGGAGACCAATATCCAGTCTAGAAGAGAGCTAGGTAGGTGAGATTTATTAATGTAGGTTGGGGTTGTGATTAGCTGCTCAAACCCATGTAGGTATATACAGGAAGTAGTGTTGGGAACTTGTATTGTAAGCCAATCAATATTTTTATCTCCAAGTATAATTATTTAATTGTGGATGGTATGTGAGAGGTGAGATAGGATGTTCTCAAGTATGTTAATATTATCACCAGGGGGGATATAGATTGCTGCGACAGTTATGGTGTTGAAACTGTTAAGTTTGAAGTTGGTCAGTAGGAGTTCAGCTGGTGAGAAGGAGGGTAAGTCTAGTGTGGGACTGATTTGGGAGAGACAATAGGAGTAGAGTATGGAGACTCCTCCTCCTTTTCTTTTAGGTCGATTTAATCTAAGGATATTATAGCCAGGAGGGATGTTTCACTGTCCAGATGGTGTGGTTTTAACCATGTTTCAGTTAGGGTAACTATATCAGGCGTATAGTTAGCTATCCAAGCATTGAGTCCGTGAACTTTATTTACAAGGCTCCTGATGTTGATAGAGAAGAATTGTATTTGTTTTTGTGGGTTGGAGGGGGTGGCAGGTGTATTTACAGGGGGGTTATTGTTCAGGGTAGTGTCTGTAGGGCCTGGGTTAGGATGAATGTCACCAGATAGAAGTAGAGGTTTGTAATGGGGTTTTAATTTGAGTAAGTAGACTTTGTTTTTATGTTTTAAAGGGGAGGTGGGAGATATTTTTATTTTAGGAATGGGAGTGGTGGGAGGAAGAATGGAGAGACAAATTAGTAGATAGGGTTGTGGTCTAGTATTTGAGTTAAGAGTGGTGTTTGAGGGATGGAAATAAGAAGTAGGTAATTGTGAATGATAGGAGGTTAGGTGATAGAGTATAAGGAGTAGAGAAGGTAAGAGTATAGTATGAGTTGTAAGAGACATGTCACTTTATGGGATGTTGAACAGAGGATGAGAGGAAGGGGAGGGAGTAAGGTATAGTAGTCTTTGATAGTGGAATAGTAAGTAAGTGGGGGAGGAACAAAGAAGGGAGGTAGTATGAGAACAGGAAGTAGAGGGGTGGGGGATTTGGGAGGAAGTGAAGGGGTGTGGTTGTATGGATAGGTATAAAGGTAATGATATGGGGGTGGGTGGGGATGGTGGTGGGAGTTGAGTGAACAGAACAGAGCTACACCATCCAGATAGAACTTAGCTAAAAAAAACTATCAGCTAGTCCAGGAACACTTACTAGAGATGCTACACCTGGAGGGCCTTCAGCTGCAATTAGAGCAAATATGGCATCCAGGGTTTTAAAACCTTTGGTGTGTTATACCTGAGCAATCACTTGGGGGGGTAAGGGAGGGAAACCATCGATTGGAATTTAAAGTAGTAGGGGAGAATGCAAGGCACTCTGCAAACCTAGCTAATTATCAAAGGACAGCCAAGGAAATAAGGTAAGCATACAGGCACCCTTGTTCAAGGACTGGAAGGTTCCTCCAAGAAAAACTATGTGTAGGAGTACACCACAGGTAGAATTTATATGCTGCTTACTAGTCTGCAATGGCAGAATTTATTCTCTTTTATATTTGTATTCCCCTTTGCTCATTGTTTGCTGCACACAATGTAGCTAAAGATAAAAGCAGCTGGAGACTTTGCACCTCTGTTTGGTGTTTAGTGAAGAACAAGTATTGAGGAGGAGGGACTTAAGGCTATGACTATTGAGAGGAGCTAAATACCTTAACATACAACAAATTATCAACAGTGAAATGGATGAAAGGGGTGGGGATGGGCTAAGAGTAAGAAGGTTTGCAGCTGTTGCCCCTGGGGTATGCACTCTAGCTGATTGTAACAGATTTTAACAAGGCATAACAATAGTCACAAAATCTGGCACCTACACTACACAAGTGGCAACAACAAGGTTCCTGGAGTTAAGCCTGGAGCTGAGGAATGAGGATTAAATCTATGAACTGCTAACAATCTGCTACAAGCCTGTGTCCCAGGTTTAATTCTATCTGCCTTTAGTCTGAGCAAGCCACTTAAACAGGTAGGGGTCCCTGCCTGATTCTAAAAAGGTCTATGTGGTTCAAGGGTCCTTTTACAGATCAGGAATGTAGATCAAAGTACAGAAGTACAAACACTGTACAAAGTTTGGTTACACAACAGATCTGAGAGAGAACAAATACTACATGATTTATCTGCAATATATAAGCACAGTTTCAAAGTTATTATTTATTTCATTTAGTCTGTTGACCAAGAAGTTATAGGTTACACTTTGGATAGCCACTATATGAAGTTTGTTTGGTTTACTGACCAGACCAAGAAAGGATCGATGACCAGAGCCACATCCCTAGAAGGATGAATGACCAAAGCCATACATCAGTTATGATGGAAACTAACACACTGAAACTGTAGAAATGCAAAAGAAAAACAAGGTAAGGCTCCGGACACTAAGGAATTAGCGCTTTTGTTCTTTAATTACTGTCAGAACTTCTTCAGACAATAGTTTAAAAGGTATCCAGTGCAACATTTAAAAGTTACAAGTGAATCACATGATACAACATGACCAATGATAGCCTGAAACTTTGTGGGAGTTGTCTCATCAATTAAAAAGTAAGAAATTTAAAGTGAATACAATAAATACATGTTAAAAACTAATGTAATAAGATTAAATGAGAACAAATAAGTTAAGATTAAGATTTGTTATAATGTCTGTGCTTTGTAAAAGGACTTAATATTGATAAAGTTTCAGGCTGCCATTGGTCATGTTGTATCATGTGATTAATTTGTAAATTGTAAGTGTTGCATTGAATTCCTTTTACACTATTGTCTGAAGAAGATTTGACTGTAAAAAATTATTCATTTCTCAGTGTTCAGAGCCTTGCCTTGGTTGTTTTTTGTATTTCTACAGTTTCAGTGTGGTCAGTCTTTGTGTTTTCCGCTATAGTCATTTTTTTGAAACTATAACATATGTTTTCAGATTTTTGAAACTATAACATATGTTTTCAGTCACATGAGAAGTTCCATCTACACATCAGCACACAACACTGCTCAGCAGAGATCCACAAAGACAAGACAACTGCATAAGAAGTCCAGAAGGATATTCAGGGAATATTGTCCAGTGAAAGCTAAGTCACTTGGTGTGTCAGCAGCAGCCATGTCTCCTACTCAAATGAAGCCCAAAAAACACTCCCTTGAGTTTCTGAGGGAACATCCTCAGAGCTTAACTTGTTGGTAAAACATTTGGGCTCTTTCAGGCCTTCCAAAGACCTACTAAGAGATGACCTAATACAGATACATAGGAGCCAATGCTTGGCGTATCCATGCCGTTTACTAAAATGATGATAACTGCTGAAGAAGGACGAACCACATGACACCCAACATGAAGGTTAGCCTTATGGGTACTTCCTCATAAATTGTTACTCTCACTCATCTTTTGACTGTCCTGGATTTTACTGAACATCCCTGATTTTTTTCTGCATATTTTTGCACTTTCCCTCTTAAAATATTTGATTTTCCGGAACAGTGTATTGCAGTCAGTTAATAATGCAGACATTAGAATGTCATACTTCTTATTGTTCAGAAAATGCATGTTGATGCAAAACCTGTCGTTTTAAGTGAATAAAAGTAAAATTTTAAAATTATCCTTTTTTAGGTCTTTGTCATCACCCCGCCCCCGCCCATTAGTTTTGGCTTTCTCCAGAATTCTTGAACAAAGAAGATGAGAGCCATGTTTTTACTTAATATATAACAGTCCTCCTCTTAAGCTCTATGATTTATATTCAGATTGCAGATAGTTCATGCTCTATTATGCTAGGGATGACACCCACAATGACATAGTGTTTATTTCACAAACTGTATTAAATTGCATATCATTTAAATAATGAACATATACTCAACTGTGTATAGCTATTATAATTATTAATCTTTGTAATAATAACATGTAGCACAATCTTTCTACCTTCTAAGTATATTAAGCCTTACAAATCTTGAACCTTTACAGTCAGTATTGATAGAAGATGTAGCAAGTAATGAAGAATGTTACCTTCCCCGGATTAACAACTGTCCAGCCACTAAAAATGCAGTGCAAAATTTCGCTGCTGAATACTCCAGCTGAACAAAACCGTCAATAAGGTTGAAAAAACGAAACCAAGAATAATCCAAAGACAACGTTTTTAATGGACAAAATCAACACCACAAGCGCTTTCGCCTGGTATTACCAGGCTTTATCAAGTGTAACAAATAATACTTTCACATAGTATATTTAAAGTGCTTGGCTCTCAACCATAGGTTAATTACTTAATGACATTGATTAATTATGTTAGCATCCATTAAATAAATTTAAAAAAATATACATAGAATGCATTGAAAAAAACTTGTTATAAAATGAATACAAAACTTTTAATTTAGGTTAAATTAAGTTAAATTAAAAACTGTAACAGTCTAAATACCGATAACACTTAAAATAGTAAACAAATATTGTTAAAAATGTACTTTTCAAAACCAGAAGTCAAATACTGTCAACTAGAGGTTGAAAATGTCTAATTTAAAAATATATGCAGTTAATATCAGCCCAGTGTGTTACACTATAGGAGCTACTTAAACTACAACCTAAATAAATAGATAGATAGAGCAAACGTTTAAAGCACCATAGCCAGAACCTGTCTAAGGTGCCAGCTGAATAAAGGAAGGGAAAAAGGGAACAAACATCTAAAAGTGTGGCCTCAGACCGGAGAGGAATAAACAAGTAGGAGGGGGGGGGGGAGGTTGAAAATAAACCTAGGGAAACTAGGTAGAATTCAAAGAACATTACTTCTAGCTTTAAGAATGCTGGCTAAACTTAAGTTGTCGTTTAAGCCTGGGAATCTTGTCGCATTCAGTCTCAATTGCCAGAACAATTCTCTTGAAGAAAGTGTAGTTTCCCAATCACCTCCCCTCTGGTCTGGAGAAACTTTTTCAAGGACAAAGAAACGAATGGACATGTTAGGACATACCAAGGAATGCTTGAAAAAGGCATTAGTGTCTTTTTTACTTTTGATGTCATAACAATGTTCGTATATCCTTCGTTTCAAAGCCCTTTCTGTTTTGCCCACATAGAAAGATGTGCAACCCTCACAAAAACCTAGGTATACCACGCTAGAAGAGTAACAAGAGTAATAATCACTAGCTGTTAAAGTGATGTTGCGAGCAGAGACATGCACTTTGTGGGTGTTGGCAATGAAGGGACATTGATGACATCTGCCACATTTGAATGTTCCCTTCCTTTTTTGACAGCTGGAATGTTCTGGCTTATCCTTAGTGTTCGTGTTATGCTCAAAAATGCCCTTCAAATTGGTGTTCCTTTTTCTAATAAAGGAAATGCGAGGAGGAAACAAATTACTAAATTCTTCATGAGAGGTAACCACCGGCCAGAAAACTTTCATAGTCTTTTCTATGAAACCAGCGTCAGCTGAATAGGTGTAAACAAAACTCTTGGAACTGTTCTGGTCTGTTTTTGCTTGAGTTCTAGGGAATGGTGCTCCTGCGCCTAATAATGATGGAAAACACTGGTCCCTTTTAATGAAAATCTCACTAAGGATGCTCTGAAAAAAAGCAGGTGGATAGCCTCTGTCCAAAAATAGGGACCTAAGAAACTCTACCTCTTCCAGAAAGAAATCAGTAGTGCTACACATTCTGCAGGCTCTTACTAGTTGTCCCTTAATAATGCCTTTCTTTATGTGCAGAGGGTGTCCACTATCAAAATGGAGGAAGGAGTTGGAGTATGTGCCTTTTCTATACACCTTTGAACAGAAACCTGTGTGATTTGGATTTTTGATCAAATAAATATCCAAATAATGAAGAGTTGTGTTGCTAATGTCATAAGTGAATTTAAGGAAACTAGTCGTGTTATTCAAGTAATCTATGAAAAGGAGGAATTGTTCTTCCGTACCCTCCCAAAGAATACAGATATCGTCAAGGTATCTTTTATAAAATTTAATGTGTTGTTTCCAGCTAGTAGAGTGGATATATTCAGTTTCCCACTTATGTAACACTATATTAGCGTACGCACTAGCGCAAGGCGCCCCCATGGCAACCCCACTTTTTTGACGAAAAAATTCGCCATTGAAATAGATGAAGTTGTTGGATAGAACCATGGTCATGAATTCTATGACTAAATTTACCAAACCATTACTTAAATTGGACTCTCTGCATAACATTTCACTGAACCATTCCATCCCCGTGTTGTGTGGGATGCTAGGAAACAATTCTACTATGTCAATTGTTACCATGAGTAGATTCGAATGATCAATGTTTTGATCCAAGCAAGTTAGGAATTCCCAAGAATCTTTACATACAAAAGTTAATCTGGAGACATAATTTTTTAAATGGAAATCCACAAATTTGCTCAAAGGTTCTGTTATGCTCCCTGCCCCTGCAACAATGGGGCGGAATTTCAAGGGATCAACCCCTTTATGAACCTTGGGTATACCAAATAAAATAGGGGGTTTTGGTTTGGGTACAAATAGGTAGTTGTAAGACTTTTCATCAATAGCACCTTGCATTAATAAATCATACAAACAATATTTTATATCAGCTAGTGCGATGTTTAACTCATTAAGAGAAATGGATTCATAAATGTTGTCGTTTTGTAATAGTTCGTGAATATAGTTTTCATATTCTAACTGGTGCATTAAAACAATCCCCCCTCCCTTGTCGGGTTTCATCACCCGAATCTTTTCTTTTTTTAGAATGTCTATAACCAACTGTAATCTTTGTGGAAAATTAGCAGGATGAAATGCCTGCTTGTTACCAAGATTTTCTCTTAAGGTGCTCTCAATTAGCTCTTCAAAGATTTTTAGAGTGGGATGAGTAGGGGGATTGAAAGTGCTGCTTCTGTGCAAAGCTTCAACCTGACCAGTTTGATTCTTAAAAATAGATGTTAAATTTAAATTCCTAATAAATAATTTTAACTCGATCAAGAGTTTTGGAAGGTAGCTGACTCTGTGTGGGACATAGTGTAATCCTTTGGTAAACAACTCAAAGAAATGTGAAGTAGTTTCCAATTCAGTAAAGTTATAAATGGTAAAATTGTCAATAGTCTTAATTCTGCATGCTCCTTGTTCTTCTTCAATAAAAAACTGTGAAGTGTCTAGCAAAGCTTCATTGTAACCTTCTGTTACCTCCTCTCCCATGGGTTCTGTTGAAACTGATTCGTTTTCCCCCGTGGTCTGCCCTGGGGAACTAGAAAACCCTGTTGCCCGTTATTATTACCTTTTTGAGCCAGGCGCTCACTTCTTCTAGGTATATCTGAATGGGCATAGCTGTATTCTTCGTTTGTAACTTGTGTTTCATCAGGGCCTAAAGCATTAACATTTGTTCTTTGCCTGCCTATTGGTGCAGGATAAGCCCTGCCCTCCCTATACTCAATTAAATCCCTTTCAAGCTTTTTTGCTTTTCTATCTAAGACTTTAAAACAATATGCATCAACCTCCTTAAAAGTGTCATCATATTTCTTTTTAAGACTGTTAAAACTGTCATCCTTAGTAATAACATCATGTAAACAATTAAGTTCCTTCAAAATACAATTGCCTTTGTTAATGTAGTCATTCACCATCAAATTTAACATTTCTAAACCAGTCTTGTTAAACAAGTCAGTCAACTGGGAATGTAAAGTTGAGCCCCTATAAGCGTTGTTAGGGAACCGGAAACATCTTAACCCCTTAGGGACTCGCTCAACTTTTAAACATTCCCTTAAATAGTTGATTTCAAGCTGGGAATTTTTGTATGCATACAGCTTGTTTTTAAATGCATCAAATTTATTGTCTAAGTGTTCGAATTGGGCGTTCACTGTACCTGCTAAAAAATGCGGTTCTTTTTCAGTCCACGCTTTAAAATTAAAGCTACTACCCATCCGAACATCTCGGCAGTCATTTTTGTTGTTGGGCGGACTGCCCTGTGAAGAACCTATAGGATGGTCCACAATAACCGGTTGATTTAAAGTGTAAGTCCCTCTCAAGTCTCTTAACTGCTCTCCGTTGCGCTCTTTTTCCTTGTTGTGCTGCTGGTTACCAGCTACGCTCGTACAATTAGAGTTGTTAGCTTGTAACAAAGTTTTGTTGAGCTGAGCGAGGAGGGCAATGACCTGGTTGAACTCTTTTCTCATCACCGGCGTGTCATCTGGTTCTTCCCTTAGTGCCAGAGGCGTGTCAGCGAAATCCGGGAACGATAAATCTTTGGCCATACCAGTCAGACGCAGTAAATATCAGCAATCAAAAACCCAGAAGCAAAATGCAGAAGATACCTTCCCCGGATTAACAACTGTCCAGCCACTAAAAATGCAGTGCAAAATTTCGCTGCTGAATACTCCAGCTGACCAAAACCGTCAATAAGGTTGAAAAAACGAAACCAAGAATAATCCAAAGACAACGTATTTAATGGACAAAATCAACACCACAAGCGCTTTCGCCTGGTATTACCAGGCTTTATCAAGCGTAACAAATAATACTTTCACATAGTATATTTAAAGTGCTTGGCTCTCAACCATAGGTTAATTACTTAATGACATTGATTAATTATGTTAGCATCCATTAAATAAATTTAAAAAAATATACATAGAATGCATTGAAAAAAACTTGTTATAAAATGAATACAAAACTAAACCTGACTCTGGTTTCATAGAAAAGACTATGAAGGTTTTCTGGCCGGTGGTTACCTCTCATGAGGAATTTAGTAATTTGTTTCCTCCTCGCATTTCCTTTATTAGAAAAAGGAACACCAATTTGAAGGGCATTTTTGAGCATAACACGAACACTAAGGATAAGCCAGAACATTCCAGCTGTCAAAAAAGGAAGGGAACATTCAAATGTGGCAGATGTCATCAATGTCCCTTCATTGCCAACACCCACAAAGTGCATGTCTCTGCTTGCAACATCACTTTAACAGCTAGTGATTATTACTCTTGTTACTCTTCCGGCGTGGTATACCTAGGTTTTTGTGAGGGTTGCACATCTTTCTATGTGGGCAAAACAGAAAGGGCTTTGAAACGAAGGATATACGAACATTGTTATGACATCAAAAGTAAAAAGACACTAATGCCTTTTTCAAGCATTCCTTGGTATGTCCTAACATGTCCATTCGTTTCTTTGTCCTTGAAAAAGTTTCTCCAGACCAGAAGGGAGGTGATTGGGAAACTACACTTTCTTCAAGAGAATTGTTCTGGCAATTGAGACTGAATGCGACAAGATTCCCAGGCTTAAACGACAACTTAAGTTTAGCCAGCATTCTTAAAGCTAGAAGTAATGTTCTTTGAATTCTACCTAGTTTCCCTAGGTTTATTTTCAACCTCCCCCCCCCACTCCCCCTCCCACTTGTTTATTCCTCTCCGGTCTGAGGCCACACTTTTAGATGTTTGTTCCCTTTTTCCCTTCCTTTATTCAGCTGGCACCTTAGACAGGTTCTGGCTATGGTGCTTTAAACGTTTGCTCTATCTATCTATTTATTTAGGTTGTAGTTTAAGTAGCTCCTATAGTGTAACACACTGGGCTGATATTAACTGCATATATTTTTAAATTAGACATTTTCAACCTCTAGTTGACAGTATTTGACTTCTGGTTTTGAAAAGTACATTTTTAACAATATTTGTTTACTATTTTAAGTGTTATCGGTATTTAGACTGTTACAGTTTTTAATTTAACTTAATTTAACCTAAATTAAAAGTTTTGTATTCATTTTATAACAAGTTTTTTTCAATGCATTCTATGTATATTTTTTTAAATTTATTTAATGGATGCTAACATAATTAATCAATGTCATTAAGTAATTAACCTATGGTTGAGAGCCAAGCACTTTAAATATACTATGTGAAAGCATTATTTGTTACACTTGATAAAGCCTGGTAATACCAGGCGAAAGCGCTTGTGGTGTTGATTTTGTCCATTAAACACGTTGTCTTTGGATCAATCTTGGTTTCGTTTTTTCAACCTTATTGACGGTTTTGGTCAGCTGGAGTATTCAGCAGCGAAATTTTGCATTGCATTTTCAGTGGCTGGACAGTGGTTAATCCGGGGAAGGTATCTTCTGCATTTTGCTTCTGGGTTTTTGATTGCTGATATTTACTAAGTAATGAAGAATGTCAGGTAATACAAACTCACAACCTGAACCCTCAGAAGGTCAAGAAAGTTCCTAAATGGAACAATGTCACATTCAATACAGTTCTGTAAACCAGGTATAGTCTCTTTGATATCTACTTGTATTAATTCAGTGTAGACTATCTGTGTCAGCAAATCACACTGGCAGTTTATATCTGTGCGATGAAAACAGTCACATTTTTGTATGCATTTCTTCTATTTTGCCTTAAAAACTGTCCATATTTTATTATCAACTATATATTAAATGTGGGTAATAGCTTGTTTAATAATGTTAACTTATCGCTGCTATGAGCATTTGTCATTTAAGTTTTGTACTCCCACAAGTTTTCCTGGCTGTGGTTCAGAGTTACTCTGGCAAGTTTATCACAGTAACACTTTTGCTTTATTGGACCTCTTTGCCAAGCTGATTGCACATTTTTAGGTGCTCTGACTGTAATAACACTGATACAGTAGATAACTTGCCTTCATTATCCTCTCAATCAACAACTGAGAATGTGATAATCTAACAAATTGCAGTGGAACATTTCTATATTCAAGCAAATGTATGTAACAATCATTTTTTTCATAATACTTCTGATAGTCTATATGGCTCTTTCTACTTTCCAGTTTCATTACAGACTGCAAATGTAAAATAAATAAATAAATAAATCTCACACTAGGCATCGTATTCAGGATTCCCATTTTTATGGAAAATGAATAAAAATTTCTGACACACAAATTGTGAACCACTATTAGAAATATGTAATCCACACCAGTCCAAAACATTATATTAAGTACTCTTTGAATTTAACTATACCCAAACATTTTTAATGTATTTTCTCCCTCCCATTTTGTTATATATTAGTTTAGTACAATAACTTTCTTGAGTTTAACTATCATAGGATGTGAAACTTCATCATAACAAGTGTAGTGCATTTTGAGTTTTTTTTCTTTTATTTTGGCCATCCTAGCATTACCATATTTTTCCACCTTTTCATTTCAATGCAACATTCAGTGCAATGAACAGTTTTACAGAACATTGTCAAGTCCTGAAAACAAGTCAGCACACTCTCTAAAATAACAAATGGAACATCACAGTTTGTATTTTTGATTTGTATTATGTTTTTTTCAGAATCATTGCACATTGAGTTATTTCAATTCTTAGGGTTTAATAGATTATACTGCATAGATATGCAAATAACATGCTTTATACATCTGTGAATCATCTCTTGCCAAAATGTATGAAACTGATTAATCCATGAGCATGTGTGATGTTGCTTCTGTGGATCTGAATATCTCTTATTGCTCGTGTGTGTGAGTGGTTGCCTTTGGAGTATGCATATTGCCCATTAGTACAATGACGGTGATTATATTTGAAAACTAGGTATTTGATCATGCTCAAGTGTTCACAAACTACTATTCCCCAAATATTTTGTTGCAGTATTGGCACAATTCAAAATAAAAGACTGTAGGCTGTGAGTTTATAAATGCAGCTCAATTCTTTCTGACCCAATTGTGTAAATTTATTGCCACAAATAAATTAGTAGTGCATCTTTAGACTCTATTTACATTGCTGTTTCCAGTCCAAGTATCTGAAAGCAAATTTAGTTAGGTTATTACCTTCTGCCCTGATATCAAGCTCAAATGTAAGACTTTTGTCATGTATAGATGATTTTTCAGTATAGTCATTTTACAGTGATAACACTATTGTATTTTTGTCCTTTCAACAGAAACAGTAAACACAGAGCACACATCAACTTAATTGATAATCAAGCCTCTGTCAGCCCCAGGCACTGCTTGTACCAGCAACTAAACAGTAAACAGATTTATTTGCATATTCCACTTGCAAAATGTTCAAATGACTTTCTCTCTTCCTTTCAAACTTGTACATTTTAGAAAAGTGATTATATAGTCCACAGTTTTTACATTCTTAATTTACATAAAACCATGTTTTCTTGTCAGAAAAGTGGGTATGCAGTCCACAGTTTCTGAAATCTCTACTCATAGATGTGCAAAGTTTCTTATTATGTTCTTACTATGCAAATCACCACAGGTAGAACAGCATGGCATCCGTTCAGCTGAATGTCTTTTATTTTATCTGTGTCATCAGGACCAAGCACTTTTATGGCCTTTTTATTAACACATCGTTTGAATCATTTTTGATATTATATTATGCACCAACAAGTTTATTTTCAGTTTCAACAATCCTGCTTCATTTTAATTATGCACACATCTAGATCATCAGCAAGTTCCTTCATCTGAATGCTCAATACTTCCACTGATTTACATTCATTCACATTTTTAAGGGTTAATTTAGACTCTAAAGTCTGTTGCTCAGTTTACCAATTTATAGACAATTCTGTCAACTATGAATCTTGCAGCATTTCAAACTCACAGTCCTTAGGATTATGTCTGACCTCTGTCACATAAGCATCAACAGACTATTGTGCCCCTTGAGGTCCAGTGAAAAATCAATGAACATGTGGGAATCTTTTTTTTTTAGTAACACAACATTGCTGATATGTGTTGCTCACTAGTAAGATCAAATGTATTAAACAGATTTATAACATAATCTCCGTGAAGGTGTAGGAAAAATAACAAGTAGTATCTCCTTACTTTTTTTGCACTTTTGCAATGTTTTTCTGCAAAGTGCCCTTAAAACCACTGTTGCTGGTGGATTAAGTGTAAGAATGGATGCCTTGGCAAAAGTATAGCTGCACTTGAAAGAAAAATGGTGGCTGAAACATGTGCTTTACTGATCAAATTTATCTCAGACTTAGCTTTGTTTTGTGGTATTGTGGCTCATTTCACTAGTTTGTTGCTTTTTATCAATGCTAATTCTCATATTATTGTTTATATGTTTCAAGCACAGTTGAGACTGTTTTCAGTTCTGTTATTCATTGTTATTCATTCTGTCTGTTTCTCAAACTGTTTTTTTCATTTTCCAGCCACTTTGTCAAGGATTTGACTAGGTTCAGTTTTCAGATTTGTCCTGCTGTTTGTAGATTTTGTCAGTTTCACTACTCATTTTCACCATTTTAATAATTGGTGGAAGTGGGGACATAATCTACAGCACTCTGCAAGGAGTATATTTTCAATTTCACTCTACTAGCTGATAAAAGTCAAGCCCACAAGTGTTACTCGATCTTATTCTAACACCATGAGATATCTGGGTTCTTTCAGGATTAGCATAAACATGCTAACACAGACATACATGAGAGTGCTGGATGTGTCCATACCATATGCTAACATAGCAACAACTGCTGAAGCAGGAAGAATTATGTGACACCCAATATACAGGGAACATATATGGGTACTATATTTTAAACTGGCACTGTCACTTTATACATTATAGTCTATGTTTTTGAAAATATATATTGCATGTTATTTTATTAAGTTTCACTTCCCTTCCTCAGGAAAGAAATTAAAATGTGTTGAGTTGAAATCTCTTAATGCTACTATGTATGTGCTTCTGTGTATATGTTCCCAGAAGGGACCACTCTTACTGCAGTATTTAAACTAATAAACACCTGGTTTAACCTCCCCCTTGTATAGCATACATTATTTAAATTTATATTGTGAATATTTAGCCTAAGTCAGACACAGCACTACTTTAATCTTTTATGTTCTATTGTGTGAAATGCCTTACTAATGCCCAAGCAGACCAGGTCCACATGACTATGCTGGTCAACTACTCTGGTTTTCTAGTCAACAAATTCCCTATCTCAGTCAAGCATGATTTCTTGAGAGTGAGTCAGTGCTGCTTTGGGTTCTGTAGCTCCTACGATTATTTCCATCAGTAGTGATTCCATAAGTTTCCATACAGGTGAAGTCCAGCAGGAAGGTCAACCCTTCCTACCCTCTGTTTTACTCCAAATCTTATGAAGAAAATTTACACCTACTCTTTACCCAGCTTTCAGGTACCTTACCTTCTTTCCATGATTTTTAAAATGGTTGTTTGCTGGCACTGTCAGCTGTTATTTCATTTCTCTGAAAATTTTGTGGTGGGTCCCATCAAGTCACAGAACCTTGTCCACCTCTTAATTTGAAAATTTGTTTAGGACTTTTCCTTCTTTGAAAGGACTGATAGCCCTACTTTTAACCTTAGAACATATAACTCCAGAATTTGGTAAATCCTCCTTCCTTTACTTTATGAATATTAAGCAGAAGTATTTAGGTAGCAGTCCTCTGTGTATTCCACCTTCCCATGCATTTTATTTAGCTTCACCAATCTTCTCTTTTTATTGTTTCATTATTTGTTTATAAAACAAAATACATCATCTCCTTTCTTGAAATTGTTTTATCCTAGTGAGGATCTTTGCTATATAACTGCCTTCCCCACTTCATTCTGCTTTATATCATATTGCAATCCCACCCACCCAGTTCAAATCCACTCAAGTCTCTTAAACTTCCTAAGCACTCCAGCTTTCACTTCTACCACTTTGGAGAACTACAACAACTTTTTGTTTTATTGATTTGCTTTACACATAGGCTTGTTGTCTGTTTAATGACAAATTATTTTTTCCTACATTTTTTCTACCCTCCTCCTTCCAGACTGTCCCATAATGCTCTCCTGAGGCACTATCCTACTTTGCCAGAGTCAGCTTGACTACAGTCCTGTAGTCTTAAACTGTTACGGCATGATTCTTCAGACATATTGTGAACAGCATGGTGGTCACTTCTTCATAGGGGCTGGCTGATTGCATTTTATAGCATGGGTTTCACCTTCCAATACAATAACAGCACTTTATATGGCTACCAGTACAATTTATAATATGAATGATGGTCTTCTTACCATTGACCTCTTCATGGATAGAAAAAGAGCATCCAAGACATTAACTGCATCCTACTTCTTAATAAACTTAGTAAACTCAACTTTGGTCCAATTACTGTACAGTGGTTTAAAAGTTATTTTGAAAATAGAACCTTTCAAGAGTATATCAGTTGCCTCCTCTCATTCATAGATAATGTTAATCTTGTTGTGCCCAAATGACCTGTTTTAGGGCCATTGCTACTCTCTATATTTATTATAATTAAACATATTGCCCTCCCACATCTCAACATAGTCAGTACGCAGACAATCTCCTACTTCTAACATCCAAGAAAGGCATACCGGAACTTTAATAACAAAACAAGATGATCTTTCTAAGCTTTACAGCTGGACCACTAGCAATAAACTAATAATTATTAGTTACTAGTATAATTTCACATTGAAATCCAGAAACAATGTCAACTCTGTCCTCTTCTGGGCAAAGAAAACGTCCCCCTATCTCAGCAAACCAGTTAGCCAGGTTCATATTATATTACTGGATGTTAGAAATAGTGAACGATCTATTATCGAACCCAAATGTACAAAACCACTAAATTCCAAAGGAACGGATCAGCAAATTTTTTCTCAGGAAAAAAATTCGCTGATCCAAAAAAAAAAAAAAAGAATGTACAGGCAACATAAAGTGGGGGGCTTTGCCCACCACAACCCCCCACCTTAAATATACCAACTTCGACACTGCACCAAAGTGAAGAAAACAGCAAAGACTGGAGAATGGCCCAGCACATTTTTTCCCTGGGAAAAAATTCACTGTTCCGTTCCTTCGATATTCTGTGGTTTCGTGCATTTGGGTTTGACAAATGACCGTTTGCTATTTCTACCATTCGCTTATGTAATAGGAACCCAGTTAGCCATAGGAAAAGGTATCCTGAAAGCTTAACTAGAATGTGGACTTTGAATTATTGCTACAGCTCCCAAAGTGAACTCTATTACTTTCCAAACCATATTATATAAAAACAGCTGATTTATGTTGCTAGATTCACATAAAACGTAGAGCTGAACTCCTACCTGGAACCCAGTTATTCAGATGTAATAAACCTTAAAGCATACTCTCTTCTAGCATTTAAACTAATAGAGAAAACTTGATGTTGCCTCAGAAGCTACTCGCAAATAACCTCCCATCTTTTAACTCTCACAGCCAGCTTGCAATGGACAAAACATGTTTTTTCCACTCTAGTCCTCAAACTTTGATAATCTCCCCCAATCTATCTAAAGGGAATCACCTTATTCCTTACCTTCTATCAATGACCTTTTCAAAAAGGTCCAGCTGTGCCACCTTCAGAAATGGTCAGCTCTTCTAAACAATATCCATTCCCCCTAACCTCTGTTTACAGTGGCCCTATACATTACTTACCTACAATGGAATTACTATTTAAAAAATTATGGGGAACTAACACTGTAACATCCATTATGGTTTCATATTGAACTCCTTTTACTGATTGCTGTACTGTGTTGATTTTATTTACTCTGTATAACATAATCACAGACTCTGTTCCTGTGAACCCTGGAAATTATTGACCAATCAGCCATATGAGTCTGATCAATAAAGCTATGGATTATATCATAAAATATATCATTAATTAGAATATTGAAAATTTCATTAGGCTTAACCCCCAACAATTTGACTTCATGAAAAGGAGATTATGCCTGTAAAACCTTACTAAATTCTTTGAGGGAATTTAAAGAAGCTATTTGCATTGTTGATGCTGTTCATTCAGCTTACTTTGATCTGGACAAAACATTCAATACCATACCTCAGTCAGGAACTGTAGGAATTGTAAGGAAAGTCACATCGCTAAACATAGATTCTTGTGTGTTGGGATATATAGCCAGTTAGCTTAAACATAGAACCCATGCAGTTTATGTGGCAGGTGCTTATTCAAATAGTGGGAGGGGAACCAGTTAACTCCCTTGGGGGGTGTCTGTACTGGGTTCCCTCCTGTCTGGCCTCTACTTCTCCAGTCAATGAGATGATAACCAGGACAACTGGTTAACCAAATTTGCACACGTCTGCAAACTGGTGTAAATGTGAAAAAAACCCTCAATACCTGCACTCTTCTGGAAAATCTTACCCTTGTTAATGAAAGGTGAACAGAAACTGGGCTTAAGTTAAATGCTCACAACATACAGTATAGAAAGCACAAAGGGTTATTCAGGTACTTGGGCACATGAGTCAATAGTTCCTTCTTCTTTATCATCACATGGCAACTGCAGTCAAGAAATCCTGTTTAGCACAACTAATAGCCAAATGTATTTTATTCAGGGAAGTTATCATCCCTTTTATTCAGCACTCATTTGACATATCAACAAACTCAAAAATCCCCAAAGGTTCCTTACAAATGAAAAACAATCTCTGGTCTTAAGAGCCTTAGTTGCCAGGACAGACTAGAAGTCATGTCTCTATACTCAGTGTCATGTAGACTCTTGGGGGAGGGGGGATCTCTGCCTTGCTTACCACAACATTAGATATCCAGTGATCCTTGAACCAGATATCTAAACCTTCATCAGAAGATTAACAGGACATGATAGAGGGACACATTCATCAACCATTGCCTTCCCCCTCCTCAGGAATAATTCTCCCCTAAGTTAAACAATGTAATTATTATCTTCTACTGGACTAAACTTAGACAAGTAGATGGGCTCTCAGGTTTACCCCAGGAGTAGCTGGCTTCTCCCTCCCTCAGAAAGGAGGTAAAGGTTGAGTGTGGGCATTGGCAATGTCAGCATGGTCTTTGGGATAAATATCTTTGAAACTATGTTATAAATATTTATTACTTTTGTAATTTTTTACACTGTATATTAATCTCTATTTTTAAATTCTGTGTTTCATTTGTGAAGTAATTCACCCAGGCCATGACCGTAAACAGTTTCCATTAAAGCACGGCCCCAATTAACTAGCATATATTTATTAATTAATCCCAAAACATTTAGCATAATGGCATTTTCCACCACACAAAACTTACAAATCTTGACCCTGTTACAGAAATGATAACTGCAATACCCTAGTTCCAACTATAGCACAGCAAAAAATATATCAGCATCCTACTAAACCCTTCCCTATCCTTTGCATAACACACAAACATGACAGTAAGAGAAACATTACCAAGTGAAATTGTCTTAGAAAATCACCCATCTTCTTTTCCCAAATATTGTTGTTCTCTTGCTAGAAATGTCGTCATTCAAAAGATCAAATATTTAAATACAAATACTGGAAAGGCGCAAGTAATAGAGAGCAAGATATGTTGCTTTGTACTGCTAGCTGGCATACACACCTAGCACTGTAATCTAATAAAGGGATATTCAGTGGTTACTCACACATAACAGGCCTATAATGTTACTCAGTACACTTCTATTTAAAATTGTAATACTTGACAATGCCCCCCATTGAAGTCCTCTCTTTTCATAAGAAATCCTTCATAGGAAATAAGTAGTCGGGAAAATGGACTCGCATTGGTTAGACCATACTTTGGATGAGCCATAAGGGGAAAAACATTAACCAAACTTGGTCCATCATCATGGAACTATCTCCCTACAGAAATCGAAACTGAAAAAACACTGAGGGCTTTTCACTAGAAGGCTTAAAGTACATCTAGAGGAAAGTACCTGTACTTGCTTTCATGATACTGGTTAACATCAAGAAAACAAATGTGTTAAACATGCATTCAGATAAATTTGTCAGATGAATATCCATTTAAATTTAATGTAAGAATTCATCTGCAGTTCTACAACTACTCAAAGTAAATAAGTTTTGTAAGTACTTAAAATAAAAGAATATTGCCCCTGTTAACTTCCATGTGTCTCTGTAATTATATTCTCTGTTCCTTCCTTAAATTGTAAATTGATTATCTTCTATTTATGATGTAATTTAATGCCTGTAACACTGACTCGTTGATCTGAAGTCTGCTGCATATAAGACTGCACACTGTTGTTCCTTTGGAGCCTGGGTTATGGCTGAATTGGGACATTTTCAAGCCCACTTGCCAAGTTAGCAAACTACAATACATACATAAATAAATACATACATACAGTTGTAGGTTTTACTCTCAACAGATAATATTCTGATACAAACTGTTTAAGTACTGCCTCAGGCATAAATACTGTGTTCCTATTCCTGCTGTTGTCCAGCTACTGGTGTGTGTGTGTGTGTGTGTGTGTGTGTGTGTGTGTGTGTGTGTGTGTGTGTGTGTGTGTGTGTGTGTGTGTGTGTGTGTGTTTCCTGAAATAGACTCTGGGATCCTATCCATAAATGGTTCTTAGACTATGACTCCTTGTCACCCTGAATAGGACAAAGCAGATATTGGAGAGCAAGTGAATGCATGAATGAACGTATAATGATATGAAAGTATCAATGTCATTGCAGAAATACCCATATACTCCTTTAAAAAGCAGTTATTTTCTACTGAATATTTCAAAGGTTTCTAATCAAGGTGTGGGGGGGGGGGTCAGTGCTCATGACCTATGTTGATCACATTGTTAAAGAAGTGAGGAACTGGGGCCAGCTTCACTGGTACAAAAGTTAAACCCTGACTGTATCCCAGGTGACGCAAGTTCAAGTAGTATCTTGTGTGCCTGTCGGACAAATGTGAAGGATGAGAAGAAGGACGTGACATCAGCCTGTGTACCTGTCCTTGAGGATGAGGTCTGGGAGTGCATGTCTGGGAGCATGCTCTATGGTAGAATCCCCAGTGGAAACTATGGTTTACACAGAGGTGCTGTCTATAAAGGGGAAACAGCCATAATTACTTTCCATGCAGTTGGGTGAACATCAATTACAAGGGCCACTGCATCCCATCCCTTCAAAGTTACGGACATAATCAGTAGTCTGACAGAGCTTGTTGTCACCACTTTGTAAGAGGGAGCTGACAGATAACAGAAAACTTAATAATTCACAAGGAGTAGATGGGGAAAAAGTGGGGACAACTGTTCTTACATGTATAGTTTGCTCTTGAAGCTGGAGAGGAACCGTTGCTAAATAGATGAAACAGTGCTCTAACATAGCCGGCTTTAGACACCAGTGAAGACTGCAGTCACTCAGGTACCCTGATCCTGGGGAGGCCCCCAACCACAGCAAGTTATAGTATTTTATATCATGTCATGTTTGTCACATCAACAAATTCTAGTACAGCAATCCCGTATACTTACTAAACCATATCTCCTTTAAAATTCAGGGATATTCTGGTTATAGTAACAGTGTTTTATCAAGTAACAGGCTTCACAATTGCATTAAATAGTGCCCCTAGCTTAGTTAAATCCTGCTGGTGGACATTTTCTCCACTAAAATTAACAACATAGCCAGTTCTAGATACCTGCAATACCTGTGCCTGCAGGCCCCCCTTAATCATCCTTGACTGCGTGGGAGCCTCACAAAAGCTGCTGTTGGTTGTGGAAAAATGAGGAGAAAAAATGTGCTAACTTCCTGATTATGCTCTTTTATCTTAACAGGGCTGTGATGTGACCCTTTTAGGATAAAGCTTATAATGAACAAGAGCAAGGTAAGCACTAGAGAGATCAGCAGCCCAGAGTGACCCATCTCAGTGCATCCCTTGGATTTTAAGTAGAGCTGATGCTTCCGATCTTCAAGGATGCTTTTCTCTTTCGGGGAGTTTTATAAATACTGGCAGAATACCAGATACTATAATGTTTAACTTCTGTGCTGAAGAATTATTTGCAAAGCCAAAAATAATAGTAGAATAAAGTCTCAAAATCAGGAACATATTTTAAGTATTACTCTAATTCACTTAAAAAGTTAATAGAATAACACCTTTGCATTAACATGCATTTTTGGATAATGAGAAGCATAAAACTCTTATGTCTGAATTTATTGACTGTCTATAATCCTAAATGATTTACCAGCAAATCAAACTTTTTACAAAGAAAAGAGCAAAATTATGTGGCAAAATCCGAGAAGGTCTCTCAAGTCAGGGGTAGGAACTGGTATGCATTACTCCTCAATGAGATAAATAAAAGTGACTTATCCCTGCTGCTGTTTGGTGGCTGTTAAACAACAGTCACGGATCTGGTCTGGCAGTATCAGTGTCACACAATCTACTGCTATTGGCTGAAATAAGTACAAAACTAGTATTGTTATGGCTAACTCTTGTGTGTGTACGTGTCTGTGTGTGTGTATATGTACAAAATAAAACAGATTTTATCGGTTCACACACCAAATAATTCCAGGACACATAAATCATTCTTCTGGGTATCAGTAAAATCCATCTAACAAGTAATTGCATTTCAAATGTAAGGCATAAAATATATCACAGAAAATTCAGATAATTTGATCTTCTAGGAGTCTGGTGGCCCTCTGCTATCCAGACTGTATAAATGTATACAGCGAGGCCGCTTTAATCATCCTTGACTGTGTGGGGACCCCACAAAAGCTGTTGCTGGTTAAGGAAAAATGAGGAGAAAAAATGTATTCATTTTCTGATTACACGTTTTAACCTGAACAGGTTTGTGACGTGACCCTGTTAGGATAAAGTTGATAATGGCCTCTGCTCTCAACCACACCCATTCTAAAACCAAATCTGCTGAGATGTGTATTTACAGAAAGTTGATCTAGGTTATGGGGGTGCTGGGGATTGTGTGGTTATTACTACTTTAATTTTCATCAGAGTCAAACCTTAGAGGTGTGCACAGGAGGTCATTATGGGTGTGTGTTTTTTTACTATAGCTTATATAAGAGAACCGTACTGTCTAGGAGCAGCAAACTAGAATACATTACTGTAATCATTATTTTTTTTCACTTTCTTCATAGTCACATATCAGGCATGGATACAGGTGGCTAATTTGGGGGGCTTAGGGGTGAAGAGGCATGCAATGTATATATGTATGTATATATATATATATATATATATATATACATATATATATATATATATATATACATATATATATACATATATACATATATATATATATATATATATATATATATATATATATATATATATATATATATATATATCTACATGTGTGTGTGTCAGCAGTCACTTGAAATACATCAAAACTGAAAGTACAAAAAAGCACCCCCACGGAGTAAATGTTCCCATAGTGTAGAGTATAAATAAAAATAATTCGAAGCACATCCACAGAAACAAAACACAGCTGCACTACTAATTCTCCGAAGGTATAAAATTCTATAGATGCTCAAAAATGCTGCTGCATACAACATAAATTAAATCAATATGCTTTATTGGTACCAGTCAGTAAGCACTTTCACCATTAAGGCTTCATCAGACCATGCAGTTACAAGTAAATGCAAATCCTTAAATACTCTAAAATTTAACGGTTCATAATTAATTAATAGATGCAATAAAATTACATCATTTCCTTGATGTTTGTGAAAGCATATATCTCTCTTAAAACTTGCTCGATATATCGTATAATGAAAAACAATTTAATAAATTGTCTATTTGAACCGCATCTATACAAAAAATTTCATTGTTCTTTAAAACAAACAAAAAACAAATAAAAACAAGAATACATATCAATAAAAACTTTTAAAATTACTTTGCATAAATTCATGCATACAAAATTTAACAGCCAAATATTCATTTAGCTCATACAAAGACTTAGATACCATATGAAAATACCTAACTAAATCTATATACTAGAAAGTATAACTACACAATTTATTTAACAAAGTTATTTAACTTTTCAGTTTTAATCTTCTACTGTGTAATATAGGTTTTAAAGGCACCTTGTTATTGAGCCCAGGTTTCTTATCTGCTCTGCACATAATAATCCATCTCAATTCACATCCTTCTGTATAATTCTTAACATCTCCACCCTGTATACTTGGACTGATGACTTGTAACACAGAAAATTTAAAAAGATGTATTGGTCCTGCTATTAGTGTGTGTCTCGCTAGCGCATTGTGTTCAGAACCAATACGTGTGTGATAAGGATGTTCCCTGATTCTTTCTCGAAGTTTCCTGTTAGTTTTTCCTATATAAAATGTTTGCTGCATGACACACATCTAGCAAGATAAATCACATGTTCTGTTTGACAATCAGCTTTCTCATAAAGTGTATACATATAATTTGAAACTGGGTGGACAAAAGTGTTTCTAGTATCTATACTGTCACATTGGTTGCATCTATGACATGGTTTCATTCCATTGGCACTATTATCACTAACTCCTCTTTTAAAGGTCTTTGGATGACACAAAATCTGTTTTAAATTCCTTCTGTTCTTAAAGAGAAATTTCTGTTCATCCCCTACTATTTCTCTAATGCTTTCATCCAATAATAAAGTGTCCCAATGCTTCTGCACTATATTCTTCAAATCATTAGTATCTAAAGTGTAAAACATGGGGATTTTTATCTGATTATCTCTCCTCACTCTTACTTCTTCATTTAATGGTGCTTCTGTCAGAGAAATATGGGATGGCTCTAGTTGCTCTTACTAAGTTGGTCTCTTCAGTTGCTTTATTCACTTCCTTATAGTTATAATGTCTATCCAAGAGTCGCGATTTCAAATCTGAGAGCTCCTGGTCATATTCCTTCTGTGTCGGATTTAATCTGAATGCCCTCATAGCTTGACCTTTAACAACATTTTTAAAGACATACTGAGAGTGCATGCTTTTTCTATGTAGGAGTGTATTCCTATAACATGCCTTCTTATATACCCCCGTATTTAGGAGACCATTCTCCAGTCTCTGAATGTGTATATCTAAAAAAGATATACTATGTTTTGAATAAACCATAGTAAAACTTAAATATTCGGTTAAGCTATTTATCTGTGATGCAAATTCATGTAAAGTTGTTTCATTGCCCTTCCAAATCAAAAACAAATCATCCACAAAGCGTCTGTAGAAACCTACATTCGCTTTGTAACTCTCTAAAGGGAACAATTTTTCTTCTTCCCAACTAGCCATAACTATGTTGGCGTAGCTGTTGGCACAGGAGGTGCCCATTGCTACGCCATCATTTTGAATATATATTTCCTTTTCAAATAAAAATATGTTATTGTACAGAATCGTCTCCAAGAAAAGGGTTATTAAATCTACAAATTTAGTATCATTAGTTGAATGTGTCAACATATACCCATGTATTTTCTCTACACCTTGCTCATTAGGTATTACTGTAAATAAACTTTTCACATCTAATGTAACCAATATATATTGTGCATCACTCATTATATTTCTCATGTAGCCATAGAGATCAAGTAAGAATTGCTTACTATCTTTCAAAATATAAACGTTGGCATCAACTACAGGTCTGAGAAAATGTTCTAAGTAAATAGATAGGGGCTCAGTAACCCACCCCCTCCCAGCTACAATTGGTCTCATCGGGGGGGGGTTATGGGGGCATTTATGCACTTTGGAGAGACCATGGATGATTGGTATTAACGGGTTATTAACTCTCAAGAATTTGAATACTTCTAGATTAATATAATTACTTTTTAGAATATCATCCAACATGTCATAGATCCTATACACTTTATTTTCCACTTCCTTCATATTAATTTTAGAGTAAAACTTTTTGCATTTTTGCATTTACTTGTAACTGCATGGTCTGATGAAGCCTTAATGGTGAAAGCGCTTACCGACTGGTACAAATAAAGCATATTGACTTAATTTATGTTGTATGCAGCAGCATTTTTGATCGTCTATAGAATTTTATAACTTCGGAGAATTAGTAGTCCAGCTATGTTTTGTTCCTGTGGATGTGCTTCGAATTATTTTTCATTTTATTTATACTCTACACTACGGGAACATTTACTCCATGGGGGTGCTTTTTTGTGCTTTTAGTTTTGCTTTATTTTGTTTTGCACCACCAAGGAGACATGGCAGAATTGCAGACGCCTTCTATAGAGCTACCTTAGACTGTGAATGGTCAAACTGCGGAGAACCGGAAATCCGATCGGTTTCAAACCTGTGTAGCCGGTAATGAGAATTTGTTAATGCTATACAAAGCAACGGATGAAAGGGATTCTAATAAACCCGATGCAATGAGTTTATTGGGACTTTCTGAAGCTTTTAACACGTTGGAGACAGATTTCCTTAAATTAAAACGAATGCAATTGCAGCGACAACATTTTGAAGTATGCCTACGTAGGAGAATTGTACCTAGATGGCTGCACATTTTGAAAATGCCTACTACAGGTAATATCTACCCTGAACTACTATTCAAATGGCAACAAATGAATCTAGAATTAAGTATGAATTATATGAAATTGTTAAATGACTTTTTTCGTCCTGAAGGACTTGCTAAGGAATAACATCATTAAACAACAACAACAAACTATTACTATGAAGTATCCTAATGCTAAAGTTGAACTGGGTATGGAAAAAATGCTTGATAATGTGTCGTTGTTTGAAAAAAGACTGCTTGAGCAGAAAAGAAATAAAATTCACAGAGACATAAATTATTTCAAACTGGGCCACGTTTTCACTTGGCCCAGGGGCAATACTAATGGCATACATGATCAGAGACACCAAATACATGATGTTGCTAGAACTAAAGACTCAGCTATAATTCCTACAGTTGTATTTAATGATCATAATGTATATTTTGATAGTAGGAATGTGAATAGAGCTGTATGTGAAACGCAAGCAGGAATTTCAACAACTAGTAAAACTGATAAGAGTACCTCATTAAATGGGCCTATTGAGGGCCCAGAATGCAGTACCATTGTAACCCCTCCAGTACATTGTAATACCAATGAACAAATAGTTCGGAGGAAAACTTTTCATCACACTCATGGACAGGACAATAATCCCAATTCTTTTACCCCTTTCCCGATAGACCTACAACAACAGGCCAAACGGCAAAGGTCGTTAAGCAGGGGGAGACAGAAACGGAAAGGGTCAGGTGGGGAACATACAGGCCCCACATTAAAGAAAATGTGGGAATGCCTAAACAATCACTAGTAATTAACTTATCAGGTAGAAATTTAACACAGAATGAAATACAAGTCCTTAATATGGGACTGTCTTTCATACCTACCAGTAAAAGTGATTTATCTGATATTATCATAGATATTAAGATGTTTGCATGGAATGTTCAACTCAAACCAGAGTATGGTCATAATATTAACAGAGAAAATCATATGTTCTGTGTTCCTAGTGTATACACTCCTAGCTTAAATCCCTTGTTAGATGTCTTTAGTAAATTAGTGGAAGAGGACATACATAAGATGAGTATGTCCAGAAAAAAACAAAAGGAGTAACAACTTAACTTTCAAACAAAGGGCAGCTCTGAATGATTTAAGTAATGATGAATCTATAATCATCAGACCAGCAGACAAAGGTGGTCCGATAGTGATTATGGACAGGGATAGTTATAGAGATAGTATGAAAATTTTATTACAGGAAGATAAGTTTTACTCTAAAATTAATATGAAGGAAGTGGAAAATAAAGTGTATAGGATCTATGACATGTTGGATGATATTCTAAAAAGTAATTATATTAATCTAGAAGTATTCAAATTATTGAGGGTTAATAACCCGTTAATACCAATCATCCAGGGACTCCTCAAAGTGCATAAATGTATCTATAACCCCCCGATGAGACCAATTGTAGCTGGGAGGGGGTGGGTTACTGAGCCCCTATCTATTTACTTAGAACATTTTCTCAGACCTGTAGTTGATGCCAATGTTTATATTTTGAAAGAGAGTAAGCAATTCTTACTTGATCTCTATGACTACATAAGAAATATGAGTGATGCACAATATATATTGGTTACATTACATGTGAAAAGTTTATTTACAGTAATACCTAATGAGAAAGGTGTAGAGAAAATACATGGGTATATGCTGACACATTTAACTAATGATACTAAATTCGTAGATTTAATAACCCTTTTCTTGGAGACGATTCTGTACAATAACATCTTTTTATTTGAAGAGGAAATATATATTCAAAATGATGGCGTAGCAATGGGCACCTCCTGTGCCAACAGCTATGCCAACATAGTTATGGCTAGTTGGGAAGAAGAAAAATTGTTCCCTTTAGAGAGTTACAAAGCGAATGTAGGTTTCTACAGACGCTTTGTGGATGATTTGTTTTTGATTTGGAAGGGCAATGAAACAACTTTACATGAATTTGCATCACAAATAAATAGCTTAACCGAATATTTAAGTTTTACTATGGTTTATTCAAAACATAGTATATCTTTTTTAGATATACACATTGAGAGACTGGAGAATGGTCTCCTAAATACGGGGGTTTATAAGAAGGCATGTTATAGGAATACACTCCTACATAGGAAAAGCATACACCCTCAGTATGTCTTTAAAAATGTTGTTAAAGGTCAAGCTATGAGGGCATTCAGATTAAATCCGACACAGAAGGAATATGACCAGGAGCTCTCAGATTTGAAATCGCGACTCTTGGATAGACATTATAACTATAAGGAAGTGAATAAAGCAACTGAAGAGACCAACTTAGTAAGAGCAACTAGAGCCATCCCATATTTCTCTGACAGAAGCACCATTAAATGAAGAAGTAAGAGTGAGGAGAGATAATCAGATAAAAATCCCCATGTTTTACACTTTAGATACTAATGATTTGAAGAATATAGTGCAGAAGCATTGGGACACTTTATTATTGGATGAAAGCATTAGAGAAATAGTAGGGGATGAACCGAAATTTCTCTTTAAGAACAGAAGGAATTTAAAACAGATTTTGTGTCATCCAAAGACCTTTAAAAGAGGAGTTAGTGATAATAGTGCCAATGGAATGAAACCATGTCATAGATGCAACCAATGTGACAGTATAGATACTAGAAACACTTTTGTCCACCCAGTTTCAAATTATATGTATACACTTTATGAGAAAGCTGATTTTCAAACAGAACATGTGATTTATCTTGCTAGATGTGTGTCATGCAGCACATTTTATATAGGCAAAACTAACAGGAAACTTCGAGAAAGAATCAGGGAACATACTTATCACACACGTATTGGTTCTGAACACAATGCGCTAGTGAGACACACACTAATAGCAGGACCAATACATCTTTTTAAATTTTCTGTGTTACAAGTCATCAGTCCAAGTATACGGGGTGGAGATGTTAAGAATTATACAGAAGGATGTGAACTGAGATGGATTATTATGTGCAGAGCAGATAAGAAACCTGGGCTCAATAACAAAGTGCCTTTAAAACCTATATTACACAGTAGAAGATTAAAACTGAACAGTTAAATAACTTTGTTAAATAAATTGTGTAGTTATACTTTCTAGTATATAGATTTAGTTAGGTATTTTCATATGGTATCTATGTCTTTGTATGAGCTAAATGAATATTTGGCTGTTGAATTTTGTATGCACGAATTTATGCAAAGTATTTTTAAAAGATTTTATTGATATGTATTCTTGTTTTTATTTGTTTTTTGTTTGTTTTAAAGAACAATGAAATTTTTTGTATAGATACGGTTCAAATAGACAATTTATTAAATTATTCTTCATTATACGATATATTGAGCAAGTTTTAAGAGAGATATATGCTTTCACAAGCATCAAGGAAATTATGTCATTTTATTGCATCTATTAATTAATTATGAACCGTTAAATTTTAGAGTATTTAAGGATTTGCATTTACTTGTAACTGCGTGGTCTGATGAAGACTTAATGGTGAAAGCGCTTACCGACTGGTACCAATAAAGCGTATTGATTTAATTTATGTTGTATGCAGCAGCATTTTTGAGCATCTATAGAATTTTATAACTTCGGAGAATTAGTAGTGCAGCTGTGTTTTGTTCCTGTGAATGTGCTTCGAATTATTTTTCACTTGAAATACATGACTGTGCCAATTTGAACCCCTGTTTTCATCACAATCAAAAATCAGAGGGATGCATAGACATTGACAGTCTATTTTGAGGGGACGAGGGGCTTGGGGAGGCAGGCTGTATTCCTAAATAGGACCTGTGTAACCTCCCAACAATTGTCTTGTTAGTTTATTCTGAGATCCTATTTTGTCACCTTTGAACATTAAGCCTTGAGCACAACTTAGGTCTTCCTTGAAAGAAAAAAAAAATAAGTCTGAAATTCTTTTCTTACTCATGATTTTTGTTTAGACCAGTGTTGGATTAAAAGGTTGAGAAAATGCTATAAAATGCATAACAGAGAGCCCCTAACCCTGTAGCTTCTGGGGTCACCAGATTAATTGAGTTATTTCCTAAAAAGTTATTACTCTCTGTCTTGGTCAGGAAAGGTGTGTTGAAAGGATGTAAGGAAAACTAAAGCTGAACTACACTAAATTTCTTTCCTTAATCATAATTTCTGTTCAAGCCACCATTGGATGAAAAGGTTGTGCAAAAATAAAAAGAAAAACTTCAAAATTCACTTCAGAACATATACAAAGTTATGGCTTCTTGAAAAAGCTGAAGAGTAAGGCAACATGTGAGAAAAGAAAGAAAAAAGTAATGCGCGTGGTATGGGAAGTCCAAGATGCTGGGAAACAGAGGGAACACTGGAGGATGTGTGTGTGTGTGTGTGTGTGTGTGTGTGTGTGTGTGTGTGTGTGTGTGTGTGTGTGTGTGTGTGTGTGTGTGTGTGTGTTGGGGGGGTTTAAATCGTAGACAGTGCCTAGGGTATAATTTCACCTAAGTCCAGCTCTGTACATAAAGTTGTTGTAATGTATCATTGTTGCAACTAAGTGCCAGTAGTTGTGAATGTCCCTTTGTGAGATGGGCCAACATAGTGTGGTACACAGGTCTGTTCTAATGTAACTGCATTGCAGCTACAGGTCAGTCTGTGTATACTATTCCTAAAAGTTTGCATCATGAACTAAAAGGTTGCTTAGGAGGGACGGCAGTGACAGGGTGATAATTAGAATGAAAGTGCCTAAGGACCCTCAAGTTGACACTTGCTGGTGGCCACCAAAATGCTAACAATGGCCCTGTGCTCTAGTAATGGTCCTGCAGAATATCTGTAATATTTAGGACTGGGAGCTGCCTTCTTCATTTTGTTTTATTGCAACCTGTGAAAAGAGGATTTGTAATGATAAAATAGTATAGAAATATCCTGCAACATCTGCCTCCGACTTAGAGGTAAGCTTGGTCAAAACTGTCTTAAGATACTGCACAAGCAAGGACAGCAGTTTTAGAATGATCACTATGAAGTTATTCAGTCCCAGTCAGCATCCCCACCATAACAGTGTTGTTCTTCAGGTCAGCAAGATGCACACCTAGTAAGTCATCTTAAATGTAAGAAAGACAGAGAAATGGAAATGGCAGTAATATCAGATTTCAGGACTTATGAACTCAAATGTCAAGCAATTGAGTTAATTTAATTGACAGCCAGAGGCCCTCCTCAAAAAATATCAAAGAAGAAATTATTTTTTGGCAGCATAGCCCCCTCCATCCAACTCCGTGATCAAATATGTTACTATGATGTTACACAATTTTCGGGAAAGAGCACTCTCCTTTCCTGAGTTGTGCAATCTCAGTTCCAAAACACTGGGAGCCTGTGAATGACATGACCAGATGGACACCATCAATTATACCTGCGAGTATGACAAGATAACACAATATTGTCATGCTATATTCCTATGCAGATGTAAACTGGAGGTTGCTTATTATACCAGAACACTGCATCAGATAACCTCCTCACACCCCATAATCACCCCCATCAGACTGTGACTCCATTCCATACATAGTCCCCCTGTCCCACTGTTAGCAGATCTAATGACATAAGGATAACATATGAAGAAGTTCTGATGACAGAAGAAAAAAAAACAAGATCATGGTAAAATGCAAATATTGCCAAATATGTCATTGCCATAAGCTGTATACTGTAGATCTGAAAAACTCAGCTAATATGACCAGTGTCCCCATGCCCCCTGCATTAGAGTCTAACATGGGCTATATCCTCAGACTTCGGTGAAGGTCAAAAGACACTGAGCATGGAAGTTCTGTAGCTGATAAAATGTCACTCCATTCCTTCCTCACTCCCTTGAAATCAAGCAGTTATGTATGCCTAGTAGCCTTTCCTCCATTTCGAGTGAAGGCAAAACCAGCAAAGTGATAAGAAACAGTTTCTTCCAGGCAACATCAGACATGTTGCTTAGTCCATGTTATACTAATGAAATATGTAAGTCTCACTAGCTGCATCATTTTATACCTGGAGCACTTTCCTTCCATATACTGTGTCCTGACTTTTCTGTGACAACCAAACTGGTGATATCACCTAAACATACCCACAGCCCATTGTAGAATGAGTACTATTACTGTATAGTCTGAGGTCAGCATGCAGTCATTTAAAAATTCTAAATTTAATATTGTTAACTACAATGTGCATGAAGACTTTTAAGTTGTATAGATTTGCATACTGAGATGTGTGCTGATGAGTAAAATACAGTACTGATAACACTATTGAATATCACATATTGTATTCACTTCCATTCTTTGTTAAGATAACTAGGTTTTTATTTGAAAAGAGGCCCCAGTTAACTATCCTGTGAAATAAATAATTAAGTTGTGTGTCTGTGTGGATAAGGAACTTTGTTAACAGAGTACTACACTGTTACTAGAACTAAAGCAGTGTAAACGCTTGTGTTGCTGGGGGCAGCAGAGATATACAATATGGTTAATCACCTATATATACAAATAATTGGATCATCCAACACTTCAGTCTCAAAGAGATTTAATTTAATTTATTTTATTTTGATTTTGTTTAGTGAGTTTGTGTGACTGGGTTTAGTCAAAAAAAGACTTTTTGGGGAGGCCATGGGAAAAAGCTCCAACATATTACAAACATTTTTAAACAGACATTCAGTAATATACATGAACAGACATTAAATAATATACATTTACAACTGCACATACTGCCGCGGTGGTACATCGGTAGCGTTGTTGCCTCACAGCAAGAGGTTCTCCTGTTCGATTCTCGGCTGGAGTGCCTTCTGTGTGGAGTCTGCATGTCCTTCCCACGGTTGAGTGGCCTCCGAAAGACATGTGTGAATGGGCGTGCCTTCGCTGAAGGTTGGGTGTTGGGCTGGCAACTCGGTACCATAAAAATCTACTGCCAATCATTAGCGGACTGGAGTTCCGCTGTGGCGACCCCTAACCGGGAAAAGCCGAAAAGACAAACAATACAACATTTACAACTGCACAATTAGAATTGCCTAGAAGAGTATGTTTGCATCTATTATGTACAACATTTCTAATACAAGTAGTAGGGATGTAGACATATGGTACCCAATGATAAAACAGGAAGGCAGGAGGGGATGAATTAACCTTCAATTATGTCAACTGATTTTCTGGACAGCAGAATTAACATATCTAATGTTCTGCAAGTCTTCAAGATACTAAAGGCTAAATAGAGACGAGACAAATGCAGTGACTGTCAGTGAATCGGCCTCATATCTTGCCCATTTTCATTATGCATTTATTTTCCTGCTATCCTCCATAAAGCCCACTCAGGAGCTTCAAATGAAACTATATAAACTCGTCCTTAAATTTGAGAAACAAAGTCTATCCCTGCTCCTGCCTTTTTCTGATGTTCATTGTTCAATTCCATGTATAGAACAGCAGTATCATAATCACTAATGTTACAGCTATTGCAGAAACTCAGTAAATGTAAAAATACAGAGGCCATAAGAATATGCTACACACATGTGCTTTCAGTGCTCAAACTGATAAAAAAAAACACTAACAGATAATTCTTCCCTACAAGCTCTTAAGTTGTACAGAGGATGAACTAGCAGTTTCAAGTTCACCTTCATCCATAGCCCAGGCATGGCAGGAAATGGCCCTTCTTGGATCAGCATACTTACCCAGTTAACAAAGGAATAAGTCCAGGTCCACAGCAGCAGTCCTCCAAATGCAGCTTTAGTGAACATTTACAGCACTTGTATTTATTTATTCACTGTCCCTTACTAAGACAAGTCCATTGTCCAAGTGATTATTTTAACCTTTGTCCTCTGCACCTGTGCATGCGTATCCTAACAGATCCTTTCTTTAATTTTCTTTCATTTGTTTCCTGCAACCAAATACATTTTAACAACCAAATGAAAAAAAAAAACAAACCTCACCTTTAACTATTAAAGCAATCCATATTTTTGAAAAATGTGTGCTTGAGGACCTCTACTGGTTATAAACAGTACCTGCAAGCCTGCAGTTTGAATTTATTGTTATATCATAATATGGATGCAGTACTGCGGCGGTGGTGCTGCGGTATCGTTGTCGCCTCACAGTTAGACGTTGCCCATTCGATTCTCAGTTAGAGCGTCTTCTGTGTGGCGACATGCGTGAATGGGTGTTCCTTCGTTGAAGGTTGTGCGTTAGGCCCGGCAAGCCAGTATGTAAAAATCTACTGCCAATCATTAGCAGATCGGAGTTCCGCTGTGGCAACCCCTAACCGGGAAAAGCCGAAAGACACAAACAATCATAATATGGATGCAAACAATTTGTTGACATAATTTTCCAGCGTAAAACCCTGGAAATAACTTAAGTATTTGAATAGTATGCAGGCTGGATGCAGATGAATAACATTTCTAATACCATGAACTATCTCACTCCACGGTCATAATGCAATACAATCAGAATTAACATGCACAATAACTTAATGTCTCCAAAATGAGTTCAAAACAGGACAGCATCTGATATTAATCATTATAAAACTAGTAAGAGAAATACTTTTCTGTACTGATGCAACACAATCCATGATAAGAGCTCAAAAAGAGATGATTCAGCTTTCTGCACATCATTACTTAAAACTGCATTAGCACACTTAACTTCTTGTAACACTGAGGATATTTATTCTGCTGTTACTAGTATTATGTTTTTATTTCTGCGATCTTTAGTAACTACTGTAAAGACAATAGTCTGTCATCCTTCTGGGACTTCCCATTCAAGACATACCTCTTAACTGTCCCTGATTTTGCAGACCATCCGTGATCTTGCCTCATATTTTACCCTGTCCCATGCACAAAGTTTGATTTCTGGTAAATCCCCGAGGATTGCAATCAGTCAGTAATAACAAACGTCAACGTTTCATGCTTCCTATTCTTCAGAAGATACATGGCGATGCAAAACTTGTTGTACTATTATCTGTTTAAGTGAATTAGAGTAATATTTTAAAACTATCCCTGATTTTAGGCCTTTGTCCCATTATTTTTGGCTTTGTCCGGAATTCTTGAACAAAGTAGTTGAAAGGTATGTAACACACGTATATAAAGAAATGAAAGAATGATCACAGAAGATTATAACTGAGTCTCTGATCACAACCAGTTTATTATGTCTTTGAGACATGGATGACAAGAAATTCACCTTGACAGCAAAACTTGAGAGGTAACTCTTGGCATCTATGGTGAGAACACATAATGAAAAGATATGATCAGTGACCTGACCATAATTATTAGTGTATGGAGCTTTATTAGCTCCATTTGCTACCACTTATGGAAAAAAAGAAAGTGTAAGTACACAAAATGCTTTACCAGCTTTGAAAGCCAGTACAACACTTGGTGAGTGCTGTAAAACAGGCAGGAGCATACATCTCAACTTCTTTGCTTAAGAATTTTAAACAAATCCAAAAATAATGAAGGGGCAAACAATCACAATCATGGACAGTTTTTAAATAATGCTCTAATTCACTTAAAAGGTTTGTGATGTCCCTGCACTGGCCCAGTAATCAAGGAGCCTCAATCCTCACCACTAACACCAGTGAGGGATGTGCACATTGGGAGGACGACAAGTACACACACAGTAAAGTACAATTTCCCTTAAGAGCACACAGAGATCACAGTCAGTTTGGGGCTGTTTTTCTCTCTCTCTCTCTCTGTCTCCAGATACCCAATAAGACTGCCCACTGGCACAGCTATAGGGTTCAGATCTCAGGCAAGTGGTTAAGCCAAACCTCCAGCTCCCTCTCTGTCCAACCAGTGCTTTGTGTACCTGCCCAGGTAGCTGGCACACACACACACACACACACACACACACACACACACACACACACACACACACACACACACACACACACACACTTTGAGATCTGATTTATTTGCAAACACACAGATACTCCTGGGGAAGGCTGGCACAGGTTCACTGGATATGCCCCCTTCTGCCCAGACTAAAAGGTTGTAATCACTGCTACGAACCACTACTTATCAGTTACTATAAGGCCCTTACAAAGGGTAGCCAAATTCTACTGTGCAATGTTACTGTTATCCAAATGGTAAGTGTGACCAACATCAAGGTTATCGCAGTGGCCTATACAGTTTCACCAAATGCATATGCAAGTACTCTAAGAGCTTAAATATTGCTACACAAAACCAGCCACAATTAATAGGTTTAAATATATTTAATAATAAATAATAAAAGCACAAGACAGTGCTCATTAACTCAACACAGTGACAATAGAGTTCAGAATCACAGGAAATATTTAAAAATAACATTGTAGAACAATCTCACATAAATAAAGAAAGCATCTAGACTACTTTTGCTATATTCCTATCTATCTCTAAGAGATACCATGCCCTAAATGTCTTACTTACATTGCCAGGCAGATATTAATGAGAAGTGCTAAAGAGATGTTTACAGGTCCAGAACAAAATACAAAATGCACCGACTTTCTCTCTGAGATAGTTCTTAAATTAATAATACACATTTCTGCTGGGCTAGCTAGATGACATCACTATTTGACACCTGCATCTAGTTCCCAGGCTAAACCAATGCCAACAGAATTTTAACATGTCTCTATGAAAAATACTTATCTGTTAGAAGCTGACACTTCTCTCTTAGAAACCTGTCTGAAACTGGAAGTCGTAAAACAATTACCTTGTCAACCTATAATTACCTCTGTTTCCAGACAATAGAAAGAAGCCCCTAGCCTAGACATCCTGTCTCTTAGCTGAGATAAACCAACTTTATAGCATATCATAAAACTCTTTACTTATTTTCTCAGAGTTTGCACGTTAACTCTGTATGTCCCAGCTTCTACTATGAAAACATACATTTGCAAAGGCATATAGTCCATATACATTTCTGCTCTTCTCCAGCAGAATGCACTGTGGTTACATTTTTGAAGTGCAGCACATAACATATAGTTTAATCATAACATATAGTTTTCTTACATTTGTAAAACAAGCCTAAGGATCATATTAATATTTACAAATGACATAGGATTATTTACAAAATTCTATCTAGCTGGGCAGGCAGCCTTCATAAGGTTAACAGAGCAATAGATTTTGCTTCAACATGGATTTTCAGAACAATAAGACATATTTAACTCTAATGCCTGGTATTATTAACTGACTGACTATAATCCTCAGTCTTTTACCAGAAAGTTAAAAAAAATATGAGGGGCAAGGTAAAAATATGAGGCAAAATTAGAGTCAATCTAAAAAAATCAGGGAAACTTTGGAAAATGATTTACAGCTTTAAAAGCTACTAGACACTTAATCCTGTTACATTTTCTATTCATAGAAAGCTGTTTTCCTTTTTGACAGTTTTCTCTGTTAGCTGGCACTGTCTGTTTTTAGTCCTTAGCATGAATCCCAGTCTTAATGGTACTTGTGTGACCTTAACAAACTTTTGTTAAGCACCCCTAAGTGCTACTAAGACCATGTCTCATTCTAGCAAAGTGCTTAACATGTTTATCTTTTTCCCTGTTTTAGAGTGTAGTCAAGCACTCCATACACTACAAATAAATAACTTAAACCCTAGCCAGATGAAAGCTATATCTCATCTCTTAAGAATCTGCACTAAAATCAGCAAATATTCAACTATATTTGATGGGTGCTAATGTCTATAACTGAATCTACATCTATACTACATACCACCAAATAAAAGATACACAAGACAACACTGAAGATTCAAGCTATTTACCTCTGTTCAAATGACACAGAAAAGCGCAACTCACCAAGGAGTCTGTAAACATATTACATTTACGGTGGTGAATTTGTCATTTGAACCTTGCCTAAAAAAGGCACTATATGGGGTGGCAAGAGCCTTAGCCAGTATCTGGAATCCCAAGGGCGACAGGTGCAGGCAATCTCTGGCAAAGCATCGTGGTCTGTCGATCATGTCACCCCAGGCAGACAGATACTGGATCCCCTTAGAATGACACCAGAAGCTTAGCCAATTGTTGAAGTCAATCATTTTGTCCTTGTACTGTGGTATAATTCAGGGTGATGGCAGGATGCTACTCAGGGCTAGGGTCATACCTGCCTGGGCTACAAGATCGGAGAGCTCTTCCATGTCTCTTTTCATGTAGTCCAGGGAGGTACGTCTCAGGTCATTCACACCAACATGGACAATGACAGAGTCATATTTGTACTTGTTGTGGAGTGAACTGAGTGCATGCATTATGTGGCAGATCCTGGCACTTGACAGGCAGCTGACAGTAACTTGAAATGCCTGCTTTTGTTACAACTCCTCCCAGCTTACTCAAGATCCCAGATGGAGGGGAATAAGACTAATTACTAAGCAGAGGCCGACTATGTAATATTTCAACAAATGGTTCCTAAATATGTAGATGATATTGTCTGATAAAAAACACTCTTAGCTATATAGTGTAATTCTTACATGATAACCATATGTATATACGCCACTAAAATTGCATCATTATAGACATTTAGATACACTGCTGATTAATCTTTCAAAATATCATTCTGAAATAGCATTAGTATACTTCTGAGTACAATATACTTTCTTTTCCGTCAGTTGAAGCCTGCACAAGACCATTTCATACGTTCAGGACAAAGTCTGTATATTTCTGGCAGGCATCAGTTTACATCAAGTATTTAGGGTAGCATTTTTGAGCTAGGTCACTGGCATGCCTAGCTCTGTCTGGAAAAACAAGTTATCTGTTATTTACCTGTTTGTCTTCCTGCGTGTCTATTTTACACTTGTTAGCTAGGTAAGTAAATTGGTCTGACTCAGAGGATCCTTTTCAGCAATGAGTCAGGCAAAGGCAAGATGAGAGTTCAAACATTTTAAAATGACAAATAAACAATGACGTTACAGTTACAAAGACATGACTTAGAGAAGGCAAGGATTACATACATTATTACAAGTATTGTTCCTACATTATTGCAGTAATAGGTCAGAGGCACAAAGTAATTAGACAAATATGAGTATAAAATCATGAATTAAGTATGTATATATATATATATATATATATATATATATTAATGCCGTTATACATAACTATAAATAATGCATGCAGGCTACACATTAATGCTGTTATACATTATACCTATAAATAATATATACAGGCTATACATTAATACACTCAGATCACTTTCTACAGATTCTACCTCTTTAAGAAGACCCCCATGCTGCCTCACTTTAAGTGAACATGTTTTCTCTAAGCTAGTCCCAACTACCTGGAACACCTTTTCCTTTTACCATTAGATTCTTATCCATGCATTTATCATTTAGCAAAGGCTTACTGTCTCCCTAATTTGACTACTGTCAGTGCAGCTGTGCTCACCATGAATTCCTTTTGCAGTCATCCAGTTTCCTTTTAACCTTAGTTAAACTTTTATCTTTTGGTCTATCCTTCCACTTGCTCATTTCTCAATCTCTCTTTCCCAAAGTATAATAAAACCTTTCATTAAGTCTGCACCATTGGCACAGACAGAAAAAAATCCAAATGTAGTCCAGGCAGCCTGAGTTCAGTTATGGCATGGGTGATTGTCAGCATAGACAGAGAGGATGGGTGTACCCATTATTTGGGGGAAAGGGTTATGGTTCCCACCTAACTTGTGCCATGGCTCTAATGACAAGGTCCTGCTGAAGACTGGAGGATCATCATTCATTGGAGAGCTGGGTCAGGATGACATGGACATGGATGCTCAATCTATTTACCTTACCTCCTGATACTGTATATGTGGAGGACCATGCATCTGTGGACTGTGGAGTCATAGGCAGTTCCTGTGCTGAAGATTTTGCTCATGTCACCACAGATGAGGGTTAGTCTCATAAATTCAAAATCATCTTATTGCCAGGATACTGGGGAGAGCACAAACTACCCTCATGGATGCCTGGATGAATGATAGACTTGATGGTCTGCAGTCATTGGGGCAATAACAATACAACTAAAAAAAAAACTTTTATCACGATAATATTATACTTCTGTACACCAAAATGTGTCTAATATAGCCTGTGTACAGTATTTACAGGTACAAGGTATGATGGCATTAATGTATAGTATATATTATTTATAGGTATAATGTATAACTGCATTAATGTATAGCCTGTATACATTATTTGTAGGTATAACAGCATTAATATATAGCATGTATACATTATTTGTAGGTATACTGTATAACAGCATTAATGTATAGCCTGTATACATTATGTGTAGGTATAATGTATAAAGGCATTAATGTATAGCCTGTATACATTATTTGTAGGTATAATGTATAACAGCATTAATGTATAGCCCTGTATAGGTTCATAGGTAGGTACTAGGCTATTGGCCCTAGGGCCTATATAAGCCTAGCCAAAAAGGAACTCTGGCTTTCACCACCCAAGAAAATTATTTTCCTGTGCCCCTGTCGAGCAGAGCCACAGAAGTGATCCCTGGGGTGAATTTCCTATTTCCCATCCAATCATCGAGATTTTTCTTGAAGAGTGCTAATGAGGAGCTTTGTCTGATATAGATAGGTAGTTTGTTCCAGAGTATGGGAAGTCTCTGGGACAGGAAATCTATCCCTCCAGCATGTTTTGTTTATTGTGGTGACAACGTTTAGGTCCCTAGAGCATATAGCTTGGAGGGATTGGGATTTCTTTAAGTGGAGCATGTTCAACAGCTCTGGGTTTGACATAGCTTTGTATGTTAGGCAGAGATCGCCTCTGAGTAGATGATATGCAATGGAGTAAAGCTGTGGTTTTTTGAGACGGTCTGCGTAGGGCATCTGTTTGAGGTCGGTAATCCTCTTTGTGAGGTATTTCTGTGGCCTTTCCAGTTGTTGTAGATGTCTTATGAGGTACATACCAAAAGGAGCATTGTACTCTATAATGAGTCTAATGAGCGATGAGTAGAGGGGAGCAATGACCTTATTTCTCCTGGATGAGAAACCTTTTCTGATGAGGTGTGCCATGTAGAAGGATTTCCTGACTACTGTGGTGATGTGATTATTGAAAGAGAGACTACTGTCCACCTGTGTCCCAAGGTCTATTATCACACTTTCAGTGTTAAGTAGACTACCACCTATGTGGTAGTTCATGGGTACAGAGTTTTTACCAAAGTGGATGAAAATGCACTTTTTAGCAATGAGCTTGAGGCCATGGCTTTGACACCAGGCACCTGTCTCAGTGAGGCCCTTTTGTAGGATGTCCACATCGTTAGGAGTTTCGATTATGGCTCCTAGTTTGCAGTCTTCCATGGACTTTGTTAGCCAAAGACCTTCTGTGTTAGCCTCTACTTCAGAGAAGTAGATACCAAACAGGAGAGGACCCAGGACTGAACCCTGTGGCACTCCACTTGTCACTGGTCTAAAGTCGGATTTGGAGTCTGCTACTTTCACAGTGTGAGTTCTGTCAGTGAGCCATTTGGCAACCCATCTTGTGACATAGGGATTTATACCTAGTTTAGTGACTTTATCTATAATTCCAGAGTGGGGGATGGTGTCGAAAGACTTGGCGAGATCTAGATAGGCTGTGTGAACCACCTTACCCTCATCTACGGCTTTGGTGACTGCTTCAAAGAAGTTTATCAGGTTTAGGAGACATGATCTGCCTTTTACAAACCTGAACAGGGTGGGGTCCAGAGTCTGAAGATTACCAATGTCTTTGTTTATATGTTCCATGATGATACATTCCATGGCCTTGCAGACCAGGCTCATTAGGCTAAGGGGCGGTAGTTCCTGGGGTCCGTGGTGGCTCCCTCCTTGTGGAGTGGGATAACTGTCGCTGTGTGCCATTCAGTGGGCACAAAGCCTGAGGTGAGGCTATGATTAAACATGGCACTTAGGTGGGGTGCCAGTTCATTCCGTAGTTCATATAGAATGTAGCCTGGAATGTTGTCAGGTCCCGAGGATGCTGTGTTCTTGGCTTTGGACAGTGTGGCTTTTATCTGTGCAGACATGATTACAGGAACATTGCATTCTTCCAGTATAGAGATGGGCCCTTTAGGGGGTGAGAGGGGGGTAAAGTTAACACTAAACAGGATGAACAGGATGTTGGCAATATCAGTTGGTTCTGTATTTTTAGTGCCATTGGGCTGTAACTCAGAGCAGATCTGAGTGTTGTCATTGAGATTCTTGACATAGCTATAGAATGCTTTAAGGTTGTCTTTAGAATCAGTGGCAATTTTGTTTTTGTAACTAGCTTTTGAGGATTTTATGAGGGATCTCAGCTTCTTACTGAGGCTGACCAGGGAGTTCCTCCAATCATAGGATTTTACTCATTTTTGCAACAGTTTCTTTCTTCTGTTTTAGAGTTTGTTTATGGCAGGGGCCACCAGATTGGCTTCCTTTTTTTGGAGGATAGCATCTTGGTTCTGTTAGGGATAGCACAATCCATGCACTCCTGTAAGTGCTTATAAAGTGCATTTGTGTAGGATTCAGCAGTCGTACCTCTACTGTCTGTCTGTATGGGTGTCGTGAAGTTTGCCACTTCTGTCTTAAGAAGCATGAAGTTGGCTTTGGAGAAATATTTTACGGTGGTTTCCCTAATTGGGGGGGGTGGGGGCGGGATGTGGATGTCTAGGGTGATTAGCTTGTGGCCAGAGCTGACCAACGAGGGATTAACCTCTGGTGTGAAACACTGGTGGCCCATGTTGGTAATGACCAGGTCTAGGATATTGCTGACCCTGGTGGAGGTGTGGATAAGTTGATCCAAGGCATTGGAATTTATGAATTCCAGAAAACCTTGCACAAAAGAGTTGGTACATTCGTAGTTTTCCCAGTTAATGGTGGAGTAGTTGAAATCGCCCATTATTAGGGTGTTGGGTTGTACCCTAATATTTTCCAGTGCATCAAGAAATGAGGAGTGGGAATCCTGGGGCATGGTGGGGGATTTGTAGCAAGCTACAATTTGGATTGTGGTCTTGCCCAGAGTTAGTTGCACTTGGATAATCTCAGATGCATTATGCTGAACAACTAGCCTGGAGGTGTGGATATCCTTAATAAATATGGACACGCCTCCACCTTTAGTGTTTCGGTCCAGGTTAGGTGGCCGAAAGGTGTGGTATGAATTATAGCCTGGTAATGCAGGTGTGGTATCTGGAGCCTTGAACCAGGTCTCTGTCACTGCACAGATGTTGATGCTCTCCATTTTAAGGAGTGCCTCGAGTGAGTGCATTTTGAGGTTTAGACTTCTAGCATTGATTAGCATTACCCTCAGATTTTGCTTTCTTGTACCTGTTACAGTGGTGAATTTGTCATTTGAACCTTGCCTAAAAAAAGGCACTATAGGGGTGGCAAGAGAGTTAGCCAGTATCTGAAATCCCAAGGGCGACAGGTGCAGGCCATCTCTGGCAAAGCATCGTGGTCTGTCGATCATGTCACCCCAGGCAGACAGATATTGGATCCCCTTAGAATGACACCAAAAGCTTAGCCAATTGTTGAAGTCAATCATTTTGTCCTTGTACTGTGGTATCATTCCGGATGATGGCAGGATGCTACTCAGGGCTATGATCATACCTGCCTGGGCTACAAGATAGGAGAGCTCCTCCATGTCTCTTTTCATGTAGTCCAGGGAGGTACACCTCAGGTCATTTACACCAACATGGACAATGACAGAGAGATATTTGTACTTGTTGTGGAGTGAACTGAGTGTGTGCATTATGTGGTGGATCCTGGCACCTGACAGGCAGCTGACAGTAACTTTCTCCTTGTTTAGCCTGGTGAGTGGAACATCAGTGTGCCTGACTATAGAGTCACCTATGACTAGAGTGTTGGGTACGTTGTTATGTCTTATGGGCTGTGGTTGAGTGGCACACTGAATTTGTGGGCTATGTGTCATTTGGGTTGTGTTGAGGGATGGAGATTGCTTGCATTTCTGCTTTGGAGATATCTGTTGCTTGTACAAATTTTTATTGAGAGCGAATGTAGGTGTGTGTTTTGTGCTTCTATGTGTGTGCTTTGGTGGTGTAGGTTTTGAGGGACTATGTGATGAGTGTGGTGTGGTGCAAGTGTTTCCCTTCTTGTCTTGACTGTCTAGTCCAGTCTTGGGTGAAGTGAGCTTTGCTTCCAGTTTGGCTACATAAGTACATCTCTCACAGGTTGTAGTGTTGGGTGGTAGGAGGAGAGGGTTGTCTGTGTACATGAGGCAATTGCTGCATTGCCTCAAGGTGTCCAGATTCATCAGGTAGACAGGAGAAAACACCCGGAACTGACCCTTAGATATGCCTGGATAGGTGCTTATTTATTAAATAATAAAAACTATTTTCCTCTAGACAAGTGAGGAAAGTTGAGTGCTGTAGTAATTTGTAGCTTATTTAGTGTTTACAATGAGTTCTGAACAAGTGCTGAGCTCAAAGAAACAGATTTGAGTGCTAAAACTAAAAAACTGGCTAGTTCTAAGGGAAAATTTGAAGAGCAGACTTTATGACACTGAGAATACTTTAACCCTAGCTAAGTGGCGATGCATAAAGTGTATTTTTTTATTATAACAGTAGCATATGAGCAAACTGATTTTAAAAAATTAACCAGTAAAAAAGCTCAAATCTAAGCCCTGTTCCAGCAGTCTTCAATCAGACAAGTTCTAACTGCACACTCCTGCCACCAGGGTGCAGGGGAACCTTCTCCAAAAAAGATGGCCTGGATTAGTGCTCAAGTTATACAAACAGAGCTGGATTCAGCAGGTCAGAAGCTAGTCTATGCTACAGCAAACAAGGCGTACCAATTTCAGAAAGAAACAGTTCAAATAAGCAAGCACAATAAGCCTTTAACCAGAAACTCCAAGCTCAGAAGGGCAGAATCTACCCTCTCCTCCCACAAGAGTGCAGACCACACCTTCTTAATGTAAAATAACTGGCCCGAATCCAAAGTGCTTAAACCAGAAATAATACACTTTTAGAATAAAAGACAGTAAGCTTTCAGTCAGCAACTCCCAACTTAGAAGGATGTAAGCTACCTGTCCTGCCACAGCAGTGCAGACCACAAACCTTCTTAATGTAAGACAACTGGTCTGAAGCCCAAGTGCTTAAACCAAAGGCTTAGAATAACAGTTACAATTTAATCAGGCTACTAACAAGCAGTAATAAATGCAGCAGAATAAATGCAATTAAGTACTTTTAAGAACAGGCAGCAAAAGCAAAATAAAGTAATAAAGTAAGAAGAAACACAAATTCAGTAAAAGCAGATGAATAAAGTACATTTTTTTATATAACAATAGAAAATGAGCAAACTGATTTAAACACATTATCCAATTAACCAGTAAAAAAGCTCAAAACCAAGCCCTGTTCCAGCAGTCTTCAATCAGACAAGTTCTAACTGCACACTCCTACCACTAGGGTGCAGGGGAAACCTTCTCCAAAAAGAAGGCCTGGATTAGTACTCAAGTTATACAATCAAAGCTAGATTTAGCAGGCCTGAATCTAGTCTATGCTACAGCAAACAAGGTGCACCAATTTCAGAAAGGAACAGTTCAAATAAGCAGGCACAATAAGCCTTTAACCAGAAATTCCCAGCTCAGAAGGGCAGAATCTAGCCTCGCCTTCCACAAGAGTGAAGACCACAAACCTTCTTAATGTAAAATAACTGGCCTGAACACATTATTTGTAGGTATAATGTATAACAGTACTAATGTCTAGCCTGTATATATTATTTATAGGTATAATGTATATAACAGCATTAATGTATATATATATATATATATATATATATATATATATATATATATATATATATATATAATGTATACTTAATTCACAATTTTATACTTGCATTTGTCTAATTACTTTGTGTCTCTGAACTATTACTGTAATAATCTATTAACAATACTTGTAATAATGTATGTAATGCTTGCATTCACTAAGTTATATCTTTGTAACTGTAACTTCATTGTTTATTTGTCATTTTAAAATAATGTTTGAACTCTCATTTTGCCTTTGGCTTGACTCATTGCTGAAAAGGATCCCTGAGTCAGACCAGTTCACTTACCTTGCTAACAAATGTAAAACAGACATACAGGCAGACAGACAGATAAATAACAGATCAAGAACAAATAGCAAATTAAAGGTCATGCAGCTAAATGCTAGGAGTCTAAACATGAAACTGTACTCATTGCAAACATTCTTAACCTTGGAATGCTTGGAATGCTGACATCTGTACAGTCAAAGAAACCTGGTTCAAAGCTGCGGAAAGCACCCCAGCCTTACCTGGTTACTCATCCTATCATACATTCAGACCGCAAACTGTGGGCAGTAAAGCCAAAGGAGGTGGAGTTTCAATATACATTAAAGACATACACACCTCCAGGCTGGTCAAACAGTATGATGCACATCAGACACTCCAGGTGCAGTTAAACATTGACAAGACCCCTATTCAAATTATAGCTAGCTATCAGCCCCCAAATCTGACACTCAAGATGCCCAATCCACCTATCTGGAACTGTTCGAATCTATTGAGATTCAACCCTTTTTTCCCTGATCCTGGGTGACGTCAACTTCCCAAACATAGATTGGAAGAACTACTCATGCCAGAATACAAATGCCCAGAGACTCCTCGAGTTTGTTAATGCAAATGCCTTGGAACAGCTAGTCCATACCCCCACAAGAGGTGATAATATCTTGTGGTGTTAACCAACATGAGTAACCACTGCAGAATCCCTATAGTATCATGCAATGGTATTCAACGATGATAGTAAACATATCACGTTTATCTTGTATAAAAACTGGCAATTACTAGGTAGAGATAGTTCTCTTTTAGAACGGTTAGGTCACTCCTTCACTGTCATTTATAAGAGGGGGGTTAACTTAAAAAACCTTTTAGAAACTAAGAAGACAACATTTAAACACAGGATTTTAGGTTGTTTTCAATGTGGAACATGTAACCAATGCCACAGTGTCAAACCAACAAATTTGTTTGTGATTAATGGTAAAAAACACCTGATACACCACAGACTTGATTGCAACTCTAGAAGCATAATCTATCTAGCACAGTGTAAAATGTGTCCTGCATTCTACGTCGGTAAAACCGACCGAAAGTTCAGGAACACTTATATGCCATAAAGAAAGGGAAAGCCGACAACGCATTGTCTAAACATATAGAAATTAATCAAGATCATTCTTTTTCTTTTATTGCAATTGATCAGATTACACCTGACTTTAGAGGTGGTCCTACATCTGTATTTCTTGAATGTTGTTCTTGAATGAATTGGAGTGGCAACTAGTGTTAAACGTGTTTTGTTCCCCTGGCCTCAATGAAAATTGTAATATTTCTTGTATTTTGAAATGGAGATGATTTTGTAAACTTTGAGGCTAGTTGAGTAAAATATATAACTACCTAGTTTTGTGAAGTATAAACACAGTTTTATGTTTTTTAGACTTTTTAGACATTTTTTATATATTTCAAATGTTTTTGTGTATTTACACATTATATAGACAGTATGCATATAACTGATTCCTAAATTAACATACTACAACACTAAGGTAGTAGGTCGGAGTGAATTTAGATACTATTAGTTCCCATAGCAATTGATTTAGCTACCATGAGAACTTCACTATGATAGGATGAATGTTTACCCTATCCTCTCTAGCGGTACTTTTTAAAAAAGCTGAACTTTGCAGTTTTTAACTTTTCTGAGGAAGTTACTATTATATAGTGATGAAAACGTTGTTTGTTGTATTAAACTTACTGAACTTTATTGGAATTCACTGAACGTTATTAAAACTACTGAATTTAATTATTACGAGTACTGTGGATGTGGCGTTGCACTTTTAGCTTTTCTCGTCCGTTTCTGAGTATCCTAGATCTAGTCATTACCAACATGAGTTCCACACCTGAAGTCAATGCCTCATTGGTCCGATCCGACCATAAGCTAATTATCCTAGATATCCACATCCTGCCCCCACCCCCCATTAAGGAAACCATGGTAAAAAATTTCTCCAAAGCCAACTTCATGCTTCTTAAGACAGAAGTGGTGAACTTCATGACACCCATGCAGATGGACAATACAGTTACAACTACTGAATCTTACACAATTGCACTTGATAACCACTTACATGAGTGCATGGATCGTGCTATCCCAAACAGAATCAAGACGTTATCCTCCAAAAATAGGAAGCCAATCTGGTGGTCCCCTGCCATAAACAAACTGTACAACAGAAGGAAGAAACTGTTGCAAAAGAGAGTAAAATCCCATGAGTGGAGGAGCTCCCTGGTCAGCCTCAGTAAGAAGCTGCGATCCCTGCTAAAATCCTCCAAAGCTAGTTACGAAAACAAAATCACCACTGATTCTAAAGACAACCACAAAACATTCTATAGCTATGTCAAGAATCTCAATGGCAATGCTCAGATCTGCTCTGAGTTACAGCACAATGGCACTAAATATACAGACCCAACTGATATTGCCAACATCCTGGCAGATAGGTTCAGTGCTAACTTTACCCCCTCTCATCCCCTAAAGAGCCCATCTCTATACCGGAAGAATGCAAAGTTCCTGTAATCACAGCTGCACAGGTAAAAACCACACTCTCCAAAGCCAAGAACACAGCATCCATGGGACCAGACAACATGCCAGTCTGCATTCTACATGAACTACAGAATGAACTGGCACCCCACCTAAGTACCATGTTCAATCATAGCCTCACCTCAGGCTTTGTGCCTGCTGAATGGTGCACAGCGACGGTTATCCCACTCCACAAGGGGGGAGCCACTACGGACCCCAGGAACTACCACCCCATTAGCCTGACGAGCCAGGTCTGCAAGGCCATGGAACGTATCATCATGGAACTTATAAACAAAGACATTGATAATCTCCAAACTCTGGACCCCACCCAGTTCGGGTTTGTAAAAGGCAAATCATGCCTCCTAAACCTGATAGACTTCTTGGAAGCAGCCACTAAAGCCGTATTCAAGGGTAAGGTGGTTCACACAGCCTATCTAGCTCTTGCCAAGGCTTTCGACACCATCCCCCACTCTGGAATTATAGATAAACTCACTAAACTAGGTATAAATCCCTATGTCACAAGATGGGTTGCCAACTGGCTCACTGACAGAATCCACACTGTGAAAGTAGCAGACTCCAAATCCGACTTCAGACCAGTGACAAGTGGAGTACCACAGGGTTCAGTCCTGTGTCCTCTCCTGTTTGGTATCTACTTCTTTGAAGTACAGGCTAACACAGAAGGTCTTTGACTAATGAAGTTCGCAGATGACTGCAAACTGGGAGCCATAATTGAAACTCCTAACGATGTGGACATCCTACAAAAGGACCTCACTGAGACAGATGCCTGGTGTCAAAGCCATGGCCTCAAGCTCAATGTCAAAAAGTGCATTGTCATCCACTTTGGTAAAAACTCTGTACCCATAAACTACAACATAGGCAGTAGTATACTTAACACTGAAAGTGTGATAAGAGACCTTGGGACACAAGTGGACAGTAGTCTCTCCTTTGATAATCACATCACCACAGTAGTCAGGAAATCCTTCTACATAGCACACCTCATCACAAAAGGTTTCTCATCCAGAAAAAAAGAGGCCATTGTTCCCCTCTACTCATCACTCATTAGATCCATTATAGAGTACAATGCCCGTTTTGGTATGTACCTCACAAGACATCTACAACAACTGGAAAGGCCGCAGAAATACCTCACAAAGAGGATTATCGGCCTCAAACAGATGCCCTACGCAGACCGTCTCAAAAAACTCCAGCTTTACTCCATCGCACATTGCCTACTCAGAGGTGATCTCTACCTAACATACAAAGCTATGTCAAACCCAGAGCTGTTGGACATGCTCCACTTAAAGAAATCCCAATCCCTCCAAGCTACATGCTCTAGGGACATAAACCTTGTCACTGCAATAAACAGAACATGTCAGAGGGATAGATTCCTGCCCCAGAGACTTCCCATACTCTGGAATAAACTACCTATCTATATCAAACAAAGCTCCTCATTAGCACTCTTCAAGAAAAATCTTTATGATTGGATGGGAAATAGGAAATTCACCCCGAGGATCACCTCTGTGGCTCTGCTCGACAGTGGCACAGGAAAATAATTTTCTTGGGTGGCAAAAGCCAGGGTACCTTTTTGGCTGGGCTTGTATAGGCCCCAGGGCTGATAGCCTAGTACCTACCTATGAACCTATCATCCTCCCTGGTAAGATCCGACCATAAAGCGGTCACTTTCGAAGTCACCATCTCCCCAACCCACCTCTAGCTAGGATCAGACATAAAAACTTCTCCAAACCTGATTACAGCCTCCTGAGGGATGGTATAAACAGCTTCACAGCCCCCTCCTCCTGTGTAGGAACTGGCACTAATATCCAAAACTACACCAAAGCACTATACGAGGATTTAAATAGATGCATGGAATCAGGAATACCTGACAGGACTCATGGCCATCGGAACCATAGAGTGAGGGGGAGGGGGCACACCCCCACACTTTTCCAGCTAATTGACCATAAGGGCTTCAACAATTAAAAAAAAAGAAGAAACTCCAAACTCCATGGCGGCAGCTTCCTTAAGGATCCATGCGTGCTTCTCATGCCAGCGGAAATCCACTCCACACTTATGTGCTCGGAATTTAAATTAGCGTTCCATGAGTGTTTTTGCCCAGAAAGTTATGCTATTCCCTCGACAGTCAGAGCCATGCTTTGCTTCCAGTAAGGAGAGTTTTTTTGCAATGTTTCAGGTACTCTGAATCTGTCCCTTAAAATCTTTTAAAGTCAGAAGTGTGCCAGCTTCATGTTTCATCTGTTCTGCGATGGCCAGAGCCTTGAAATTTGAACTAATAGAGGTACTTCTAGTTGCTTGAAAGTTAACCCTTAATAGCATGGGATATTGTTTGTTTTTAATTCAGTTTTGTGTTTATCTTAATTATTGGTGGGGGCTGAATTTCGAACGATATGCTCTTCAGATTCAGATAACTCAAATGCAGCATTAGAGAAAGGAACCCAAACATCGTGTGTGTGTGTGTAAGGGTGATAGCTTGATAATATAGGTTCAGCGGATGTTCTATTTTTGTTTTAAAGGCTAGTGAGAGTGTTTTATTTTTAAACTACAGCAGATGTATTTTATTTTGAGTGCTGCTTCTTAATGCTATTACAAATTAAGAACAACATACAAGCGAGAGCACAGTGAGCTGCTTTTTTTCTGCCCTGCTATCTGTTGAGTTTTAACTGCCGGAGGAGAACTTGCTGAATTTTCATGCCCGCATTTTTTTTTTAATTAATTTCTTCATCTGTGAGACTGTGGAGCTGGTATGTGCAATGTCGGGGGTGTTGCCCCTCTGGCAACTTTTCCATTAATGGGGCAGCATGGAAAAGTAATCAAGTCACATTGTACTGTAAATGATTTAGGCTGGGAACATTATGTGGTGGTTCTGTGGTAACATATTTAAACTTTTGCTCTTGTAGCTGTGGTCCAGACATATTTTGCCTTTAACATTTTACACAGCTCATGTGGGCTCTAAAAACGGTAAATCGCAGTCAACTTTTGTATTGCAGAGCGATAGGTTTCACTTCAGTCTGTCTGCTGGCATGGGCAATTCTTAGTGTTTAAGATGGGCACATGCAATGCCTCTGATTCTGATTAGAAGTGAGATTTACTATCCCGGAAAAACCCATCCTTCATTACCTTATTTAAAAAAATACATGTGGTCATGCCTTTCAACCTTTCAGTGCAAGAAGTCTGGACAAAGGTTAAAGTAATAGGGGGAACAAAGGCTCAAAAATAGGGACTGATTATGGCTCTTACAAAGTCATGTGCATGTCATTATTTATTGATTTCATGCCTCACTGATTTGGCACAAAAACAAAACATTTTATGAAGGACAGACCAAAAATATGAGGCAAAAATCTAGACAGTTGAGAGGTATGCATGTGGTGTTGTTTTAGGTAATGCTGTTTTGTTAATGTCACATACAATATCTGCCTAACCGGCTTTGGGACTGGGATGCTAATCCATTCTGTAGTATCTCTCAGTGGATGAGCAGTCGGAGTACAATGATCGGAATATACTGCAGATACTTTTTGAAGACCTTTCCTTGCCATTTCTTAAAACTATTAATGTGCATTACTGAGTGACTTGCATTTCTGGAGGAATCCTTTTGGTGAAGAGTGCTGCCCCATTAACGGAAAAGAACTGAAATTTCTGCTGTTATATATTTGTGTGTGTGCATGTGCACTCATACAGACACAAACACGTTTTTTCATTTAAACTTCTAACCCTGTGGCTGCACCTGTTCATGTATGTTGTGCAGTAGTAAACACATTAAACTTTAGTGATGCATTCAAGCATTCTCCTGGGATCAGTTGATCAACACCTGTAAGCATGTAATATTGCTGGTTAATTTTATATTACTAGATTGCAAACCCATATTACATACAAGCTAGTGAAAGATATCACAGTTAAAGCATATTTGATGGGCAATACATCTAGCAGTGATATTTTTGAAGAAGAGCTAGTAGAATATTAAATGACGTGCTTATAAATTTATATAAATATTTATCATTTTTGTATTTCTGTAAATGTCTCTGCAATCAATCAGTGTTAATAAAACTGCTTGGCCTCATAAGAAACCTTACTGCTAGATGAACAAAAATGCTGTTGATGTTGTGTGCATTTTGAATGGCTATTGATGTAAGTTTTTGAAAAATATTAGAAAAATTATCACTTTCATTTTAAGACTTTGAATCTAATGAAAGAACTGCTGTGACGATATGTGCAGAACATTTCAGCTGTTTATATTTTTATGGTAACAGTTATGGTTCTAGAGGAACATTCTTTATTAGCTTGAACACTTGACTTTATCCTCACTCCAATGTTTTCTATTTTCTCTGATTGTAGTTATATCTTAGAATAATTAGATTTATATCTTTTTGTAATTTTTCTTAGCTTATAGTGGAGCTTTTCTCCTCGGGCCTCTGCTGAAAATGGACATGTATCCAGCCAGACTAGCCCGGTCAACAAATGTAAAATAAATAAAAATAAACACACACATGCTACTTAAGTGCCATTAACTTGCTACTGATTGCTCAACTAATGGAGTATGTATGATTGGCAGAATGTCTTTCTTACAGGGGGTAAGACCCTTTGCTGTCTTTTTACAGGGGGTAAGACCCTTTGCCTTATTGATGTGGATGCCCTGTCCCCTAATCACAACTGGAGATATACTGCCTACAAAGTCACACAGACTCTGAGAAGGTCTATTTGTAGACAAAGTCTGTGTTTGCATTGTTAGTAGCACAACAGGTAATATATTGCTTTTGATGCAGAAGGCTGTGGGTTCTACTCCCACAGTATGCAGATGGATTGCTGATGCTGTACTATGTTGTACTTTAAAGAGAGTGGATGCCGCAGTCCTGTGAATGTCCTCCTTTGGAGGAGTTACCTAGTAGCTATGAACCTGTTATAAGTTTGCCATCCATTCCCTACTGCAATATTACTAGCTTATCATTCTTTAATGTAACTGTCAAAGGAAAAAACTTCAAAGACCAATACACGTAAGGTTCAGTTAAGGTATATTTATTTACTTGCCGCAAGGAGACAAAAACATGCAAATACAAGGATTTGTCTAACTACTAACAGGAAGTATGCTCATTCTTATACTATTTTACAAGACATGGCCTTCTATGGCTGACGTAATCAAACACAACTTTCAGTATTGCTCTACAGCAGATGTTACTCAGATTTTCTGATGACATGACTAGATTTGTGAGAAACATTTGAGAAAAACAACCTGGCCTTGGTGGGCACTAATTCATTTACAAGCTTCCATTGTACAGTGTTACATTTCAAGGTACTCTTCTAATTCAGTTACAAGCAAATGCTGATTGCAGTTCATATTTTCAAACAAGCTTTGTCCTAATTATCTATGGCTTCTACAGCTGTGTATTTCCTCACAGCACAAACGGAACTTCTTGTCTAAGTTTCATACAAGTAGTATTGTTCTATTCATTATTTTCCTAACATAAGCAGGAATCATCTGCTTCTCAGTAAATTTCCAAGGCACAAGCAAGATTTTAGCTAACAATACAAGGTCAGAAAGCATCTGCAGTTTGTACAGATTTATGCAGTATGAAATAGAATAAATGTGTTAACCCTTTTCAAGCTCTAAATGCACTAAGCATATCACTAATACACACATTAATACATATTTTTCTGACATGTCCCCCCTTTTAATACTTTTATTCTACTTTCAAAATAAGCATAAACAGTTTGTTTTCTTCTCCTAACCTCTTCCACTCAGTATTTGCAGTTAAGAAAGTCATTCAGTTTAAACTTATGAAAGCATTTTCAATCTTTTAACAGTTCTTCAAACTCAGTACTTTGATATAAGGTTTCAGAAACTGACATGTCTATAAAATCTTTAATCAGTCTTTTCATGCAGGGGATGCCACAACAAACACATACTCCCAGTAGGAGCATTCCTACACAAATGGCAATCAGGATGTTCATTAGGATGGTACCCCACTCCCCCAAACCATTTCTGGAAAAAGTCCGTCAGTGGGTTTGGGCCTGGTTTGGTCATGGCCGACACTTGCTGAATTACCTCAAGATGATTGTCTATCTCATGTTTATGGTCAGGAATATACGAACAGCATTCTTCTTGGATTAAAGTGCAAGTACCACCTCTCGCCACTAGGTTGAAGTCGAGAGCCATGCGGTTTTGAAGCACTACAGTTCTCATAGCATTCAGTTCATCAGTCACCAATTCTAGAGCAGAAAAAGTTGCATTACTCATTACTTTGAGGAGTTTCGACAGTTTTCTCAGCTCCCAGATCGATTTCACTGCTCCATACACTGGTGATATGCCTGCCCACAATATAACGCTATCACTCAAGTCCATATGTGTCAGTCCTTTGCCTATGGAATGATGGTCTTTCCAACGCACATCGATTTGTCCCACTGGATTTACAGGTTTCTTGATGACCTCTCAGACATTTCGAATTTTTCCTCGAGGCAAAACTGCAATGTGTCATATGGCCAGAACCAGGTAACCCAACAAACAACTGCTGGACCAATTCTCAGGTAACCATTTGTATGCCTTTCTGCCACACACAAAATAACAATCCTCTACTTTAGTAGTAACCTTGCTATGAATATACACTCGCCCTGCATGAAACATTTTTCTATCTATTATAGATAGTTGTTTATAAAGAATAGAATTATGTTTTACTTCATCAAGTGTTTTGTGCATCAATCCAAGAAATGAATTATAGTTTGTATTACAATAAAGATCTACATTGTTACCTTTAGTGTAACATTTATAAGGAACAGTCACATTGCAATTGCTCCAACCCACCTGAACAGTATCATTTTTATAAAAACGCACAGTTCCCTTTTGTGGAACAGACAAATATAATACTATTTTATCTTGTGATATAATGATTGAGGTATCATAAATCAAGTTCTCCTAGGTCTCATTGACCCCTAGGGGGACTGTAGTCATTAATAACCCCCCATATGCTGTTGGCAAAGCTGTGCAAATCCAGCAATTCGAAACATTGAAAGTCTCAGCATACACATATTTAATTGCCTGGTAAGTGTTAAAGTTTGGATGCCAGTTGATGAGTAACGCTTCACGTTTATTCAGTTCAGTCTGTGTGGCTGGGAAAAGGAAAGGCCACAACAAAAAGATTATTGTCACTAGTACAGTTAACAGGATGATTATGCAATACTTCTGAGGAAAGGGTTGTTCTGCATTCCTGTTTCTTCTGGATTCTATCATTTTTACTCTTGGCATGTGACAAGATTTTTGTCCAGTTCAAAGTTCTTTACTAATTTACAGTGCATCAGGTGGATCCAGGAGGCTCGCTCCACTATCTTGACTGCAGTGGGTGTCGGCAGAAGCACTTGATATGGACCTTCCCACTTTGGTGATGCCCAATTCTTTCTCTTTACTGTCTTCACCAAGACCCAAGTTCCAGGGGACACTGCCACTTCTGACGGTCTGGTTCATTCTTTATCTGAAACAGAATTTGACTGCAACAAATGTTTAGAATTTAACAAGTTTCACATGTACTCAGCTAGTGTACTGTCAGCTTCCTGATCTGCGGGCATGAGAGATTTCCACTGAGGTATATAATAAGCCCTTCCAAATAATTTTTCAAAAGGAGTCAATCCTTTTGCATTCGGAACAGTTCTCATGCTCAACAGTGCGAGGGGCAGACAGTACACCCAATTTCTCTGCGTTTCTACTATTAACTTCCTTAGCTTATTCTTTAAAATCCCATTATGCCTCTCTACTAGCCCTGCAGATTGTGGGTGATATGCACAATGATTTTTTAAAGAAATACCAAAATGTCTATTTAACTGTTGTATGGTCTGGTTTACGAAGTGTGTGCTGTTGTCACTGTAGATCCTTTCCGGAATTCCGAATCTAGGGATGATTTCTTTAACAAGGATTTTGGCCACAGTTGCTGCGTCTGGATTTTTAGTCGGAAAGGCTTCCACCCATCTGGAAAACATATCTACAATGACAAGACAATACTTCTTATTTTCACATTTATTCAACTCTATGAAATGCATACAGATAGTTTGAAATGGATACGGTGGTGGAGGGAAACTCCCTTGCTTGGGCTTTAACACCTCTTGTGCATGATGTTTATTACAAACATGGCACATTGAACAACATTTTTTTGTGTAATTTCAGAATCCATATGTCGTGAACACTTGGTTCACCAGCTGTACCATTCCCCCTGTTGAGACATGGCACTGCCCATGGCCCAACAAAGCTGCATATCTAAACAAATTAGACGGCAATATTGGTTTCCCTTCTTTAGAGATGTACAGCCCCTTTTCAGGAATTGCTCCTCGTTTTACCCATCTTTGTTTTTCAACTTGCGTAGTAAGTGTCTGCATTGTCTCTAACATTTCTAAGTCTAAAATCTCAGAGGGTTGTAATTCCTCATTCAAAAGAAATACTTCTGAAGCTGCCTGCTTTGCAGCTGTATCAGCTCTCACATTACCTTTTGAAATCATGTCCTGTTGTGTGGTATGAGCTGTGCACTTACAAATAGCTACTTTCTGAGGTAACTGAATAGATTTTAAAAGATCTAAAATAAACTGTGCATGATTGATTGGTTTGCCAGTAAATGTTATCATTCCTCGATTTTTCCACTGTTGCGCAAAAACATCTACAGTAGAAAAAGCATACTGGCTGTCAATAAAAATGTTCACACATTTACCTTTTGCTAAGGTACATGCCCACGTCAAGGCAATCAATTCTGCTGCCTATGCAGATAAATTGTGTGGTAAAGATTTTGCTTCTATAATGTCAGTATCAGAAACTACTGCATATCCTACTAGGTTCTGTCCTGCAGGACCCCTTTTGCATGAGCCATCCACGTAGTATGTCACCTCATCATCATCTAAGGGAACATCCGTAAGGTCTTTTCTAGGCAGTGTCTTTTGCTCAATCACCTGCAGGCAGCTGTGTGGTGTGCCATCTGCAGGGGTTGGGAGCAAGGTAGAAGGGTTCAAAGTCGTACATCGTTCAATTGTCATATGAGGTTGGCTCAACAATATAGTCATACAGGAAAGATGCCTAGCAGGGGAAAGATATGCTACCTTCTCTTGCAGTAAAATAATCACAACTGCATGAGGCACTCCCAATGTGAGAGGGTGGAACAAAACTACCGAGGCCGAAGCCTATACTGCCATTGCAGCTGCAACTACTGCTTATACACAGTGGGGTAAAGACTGTGCCACTGGGTCCAGTTATGATGAATAATAAGCAATAGGGTGTTGCTTGTCCCCATTCTGCTGTGTTAACACTGATGTCATATAACCTTGCTTACAATCTACAGTTTGGAAAAAACATTTATGATAGTTTGGTAATCCCAAAACTAATGAGGACGCTATTAACTGCTTCAGTTTGCAGAAAGCAGATTCTGCTTCTGGTGTCCATTGTAACAAATCCTGTGCTGCCATAGGCTTTTTATAAATCAGGTTAGTCAACGGTGCAGATTCCAAGGCATAGTTTGGAATCCACCTCCGACAAAAATTAGTTGTACCCAGGAAGGACATAATTTCCTTCTTGGTAGTGGGTTTTGGTGCTTGCAAAATCACTACTTTTCTGTCCTCATGTAATGTCCTACCTTCCTTGGATATTACATATCCTAGGTATTTAACTTGTTTTTTTCCAAAGCTGCAGTTTATTTTTGTTTACTTTATGTCCTTCAGTGGCTAAAAATTGTAATAGCGCTATAGTATCTTCTTTACAATCTTGCTGGGTGGGGGACGCTAGCAGGATATCATCAACATAAAGCAAAATCTGGCTACCTTTTGGTGGGGTAAATCCCGCCAAGTTGCTTGCCATTTCTTGTGAGAATATTGTTGGACTTTCACAATATCCCTGTGGTAGTCGCGTATATGTATACCTTTTCCCTGAAATGTGAATGCAAACCAATATTGGCTGTCAGGGTGTATCAGTATCGAGAAGAACGCATTGCTGATATCTACCACAGAAAAATATTTCTGTTGAGGTTTTAAATCATTCAACAGGGTGTGTGGGTCTGGCACTGTAGGTGCCCTTGGTATTACTGTGTCATTTACAGCTTGTAAATCTTGGACCATGCGCCACTCTCCATTCGCTTTCTTAACAGGAAATAAGGGTGTGTTACATGGTGAATCAGGAGATTCCACCAGCACCCCTTCCTTAAGTAAAGCTGCTATAATAGGTTTGATTCCTACCTCTGCATCTTTTCTTAAGGGATACTGTCTTTTTTGTGGTCTAAATGCTGACTTTGGCATAATAGTAACTGCTCCCGCTGTACGAATAAGTCCTACATCTGATTTTCCTGTTGACCAGAAAGTTTCTGGTATATTCTGTAAGGCATTCTCTTCTTCCTCCAATAGTAGTGCTAATCAGCTGTCCTTGCTAGACTGCAAGTGTACAGCTGGGTGGGTCTGAGTTATCCAGTTCAGCTTCTGCATTTGTATTCCCTGTTCTGACAGTTCTAACTCTGTCTGTTTTTCCCATCTCGTGACTTTTTCTCCTAAGTCTACCCATTTTACATTCTTGCCCTTAGTTAAGCTAATGTGTGGTAATCGATTAGATTTATAGAGTGCAAAGAACTCCTGGGGCAATGAACAGCTGGCTACACTGTTCCCTTCTGTGTCCCAGTACAGATTACGTAATATCAATCTGTTTGCACAATTTCTAAACAATTCTTGCTCATATTCCTTATTAGGTCCTGGTGTGTTACAATAATACAGAGTACAGTGCAACAAATGCTGTTTATCAATGTCAAGGGAGGGGAACTTGCTGATGGCTACGTTCATCAACTCTTCGGTCACTGCCTCTGGACCAGTTGTAACCAAGTTCTGGCTGTACCAATAAAACATTTTACCCTCTGTTTGCCCTGCAAAGGTATCAATTTGTCGCTGTGCTTCCATACCCTGCATAGTCGGAACTACTGCTATACCAAATAGCTGCATAAGGTCTCTGCCCAAGAGGTTTACTGGGCATTTTGCAGAAACAACAATTTTGCTTTTCTCGGTCAATCCTGAAACAGGATCAGTTATCACAATATTATGGGAGAGGGGCTCCCGATACAGACGTCCATTAGCTCCTTTCACTAATATGTAATCAGGTGACTCTGTATTCCCTGGCAGTTTGGAGGGATGTATCAGGGTCTGTGACGCCCCTGAGTCACACAAGAATCTGACTCCCCCCCCCCTTCTACCAGGAGTGTAACTTCTGGTTTTGTGTCTGCTAAATAGAGCTCTAAGCTCAATAAAGCCAAATCTAATATTTTATTTTCTTCACTATCCGTGACTTCCTGCACTTCCTCCATTTCTTCTGTCACATTCTCTATTCCCTCTATCACATTCTCATTTGTCCTTTCTCTGCTATCCCCTTCCAGTGATTCCTGACTATCATATAGTCAGTCCTCACCCTCCTTATCTTCCGTGGTTGCTTTCTTGTTTTTCTTGCAATCCCTTGCCAAGTGTCCCTTTTTACCGCATTTAAAACATTCACCCCTTTTCTTTCGCCCTTCAAAGTCCTCTGATCGCTGATCAGATTGTTTGTTTCCCTGGGCATTTCTCTTGCCCTTTTTCCCAAACTGTACTACATAAACTTCTGCTCCATCTTCTACAGAAAATACTTGGGCTTTCTTTTTCTTTTTGCTATTAAAATGCCTTTCGGCATGCCTAGCATATTCAAGTAATGACTGTAACCTGCTTGTATGATGATCTACCATGTGCTTTGTAATAAAGCTGCTTATGGGTGCAATACTGCCTTTCAAAAATGCATTCTTTAACTGCTGCTCATATGGGGAATCGTGTGTCTGATCTAAAGGAACCTGCATTCCACAATGGTTATTAAAACATTCTAATAGTCTGGCATAATATCTGTCAATAGCTTCACCTTCCTGTTGGATGCATTGATTAATGCAAGCCCAGTCTGCCCTAGGCTTCCATTTCTCAGAGATGCGGTCTGTAAGACCTTTCACTCTGTTGTCTAATTCTGCGCTGCTATGTGGGAGGGGCCTGAGTGCAGCGTCACGGGGATTCCAGTCGCCACTAATCATGCGCCAATCTGGTCCCACAATTTGTCTGACTACTTTTTCTACCTCATCTCCATTTAAATTATAACTTAGCCTCATTCCTTGCAAATCTTCTAAGAACTTTCTAAAATTAACTTTTGGATGGGGAATTCCCTCAGTGGCTTTCCGGATGTCTTCTGGAGTCCAGGGTCTATACACTAAAATAGTTGGGTCCTGACCTTCTTGCCCTGCCTGAGAATTAGACACTTCTATAAGTGGGCATATTTCTTCTTCACTCATAAATCGTGAATTTCTACCCATTTGATATAACTCAATGTCTCCTTTTGAGTTTCCTGCCCGTGTTCGAGACCTGGTCTCGATGGGATCTCTAATAAACGGTTTCGCTTTTGTAGTGTCTCTACTTACAGTGACAGCAGGATATCGCAGGGGTGGACTAACTCGTTCACTTGCCTCATATTCTGGTAAGGGAGGCAGAGGGGCTGACGCTATTACTAAGTTATTGTCCTCCTTATCTAAAAACATTGCTTTTGAATTATTACTCTTTTGTTCCCTTCGGTTTACTTCCTTAATCCACCTGTGTGCCTGAGGAATTCCTAATTGACGTTGCTTTTTTACCCGACCTCTAGAATCGGTTTTAAGCTGTTTGACAAGCGAGGATTTTTCTAATTTACCATCAAATTCATACTTATTAACCCATTTTGAGTAGTATTTAATATTATCAGCACGCTGTGACTGCATGTATTTTGCGTCTTCGATTAACGGCGGATTTTGGGATCTTTTTGTACAATTATTACCCATTTTGTTCTACCCTTTTATTCATTATGTAACTCCTTATTTTTAACGTTGTACCACGGATTTTGTTATAGTCTCTTCAGAATGACTGCCTACCTGCTCGGTTTCCCTGATCTATGACAAGACAGTAATCTTTTTGTCCCTGACTTGTATAAACAAAGTCTTAACAAAATAAATACAAATCTAGTCCCTGATCTAAAACAGAAAAAAAGTTGATTCACCTTACCTGAGCCTTCGTGATTGATCACCTGGTTCAAGTAAACCCGTCCTTCAGTCGCAGATCAGAAAGTGGCTGGCCTCTTTTGTACAACAATTCAGTCGGAGGGTTTTTCAACTAAGAAGAACCGATGTGGTTTCTTCCCCATACAGTTTCAAGCCACCTGGCCTGTCTGATCCGAGGCGAAGTGAGGGTTTCCGGTCCGAAGGACCAATCTGTCAAAGGAAAAAACTTCGAAGACCAATACACGTAAGGTTCAGTTAAGGTATATTTATTTACTTGCCGCAAGGAGACAAAAACATGCAAATACAAGGATTTGTCTAACTACTAACAGGAAGTATGCTCACTCTTATACTATTTTACAAGACATGGCCTTCTATGGCTGACGTAATCAAACACAACTTTCAGTATTGCTCTACAGCAGATGTTACTCAGATTTTCTGATGACATGACTAGATTTCTGAGAAACATTTGAGAAAAACAACCTGGCCTTGATGGGCACTAATTCATTTACAAGCTTCCATTGTACAGTGTTACATTTCAAGGTACTCTTCTAATTCAGATACAAGCAAATGCTGATTGCAGTTCATATTTTCAAACAGGCTTTGTCCTAATTATCTATGGCTTCTACAGCTGTGTATTTTCTCACAGGACAAACGGAACTTCTTGTCTAAGCTTCATACAAGTAGTATTGTTCTATTCATTATTTTCCTAACATAAGCAGGAATCATCTGCTTCTCAGTAAATTTCCAAGGCACAAGCAAGATTTTAGCTAACAATACAAGGTCAGAAAGCATCTGCAGTTTGTACAGATTTATGCAGTATGAAATAGAATAAATGTGTTAACCCTTTTCAAGCTCTAAATGCACTAAGCATATCACTAATACACACATTAATACATATTTTTCTGACAGTAACACAGGCAATTTATTCTTCAAGGGCAAAAGGCATTTATATGTAGATGAAACAATGAAATATAAAGTTGTTTGCTAGCAGCAACCTCTTCAATAGTTACAAATCCCTGTAATGTGAAATTATTTATATGACTTAATCTGCAAATATTTTGCATGTTTACTGATAATGGTGGATTGTAATGACAAAAGTTTGAGTGGCCTTTTATGGTTGAAATTTTCTGAAATGGGTAGTTTTGTCATTATTGGTTCATACATTTTGTTTTATTGCATATTAGAAGACTGTTCAAACCTTCAAATGTAAAGTACACTCTGACAAGTGCTGTATTATACAAGCAATATAATTTAATACAATCAGGAAGGTGAATCAAAGAAAGCATACATGTTTGCATGGCCATAAAAATGTGTAAGGAGCCTATGGTTTGAAAACAGCCCAGAGGTAAGCTTAGTCTTTTACTGGCCAGATGCAAAATGATGTGGGTTTTCATGCCATTTCAATAAATGTGAGTTTCAAGGGCAGAGAAATTTACTGCTCATGCTAAGTCTGTTTTCATTGCATGACAGTATTGTTTGTTTAGCAAAGGGCTCAGTGTTTGTCTGAAACTCAAGTGTCTATCATTATTTAAGTTTTGCAGTCATCATAAATTTGCCAGAAAATCACACATATGAGGAACAGACCAAAAATATGACACAATCAGGGACAGTTAAACATATGCTCTGATCTCTCAACCTCTTAGGGCAAGAATCGGGAAAAAGTGTGAAAGGCTCAATTCAAGGGCAAATTTTAAGTTTTACTCAAATTATCTATGGTATGATCACAGTTATTCTCACTAGAGCTAATATACAATTATCAGCCATGGGATAGGTAAGACCAATCAGGAAATGTTAATTCAAGCACCAAAAGGGAATTGGCTAAGCTTAAAATGTCCTCCAAGTGAACCTATGTTATGGTAGTAAATAGACTCCCTCTCCACATCAAGCAGAGTACCTCTTTACCCGTTTATAAGTGCAACCTGGATAACTGGATGGGAAACAGAAAATATACCCCTGAGATTCCGCCCGTGTCCCTGCTGGACAGGGGCATCGGGTGCTGACTTGTCTAAACATTGGGCTAAACTCTTGGCTAGGCTTATAAGGGCCTCAGGGCCAATGGCCTAGTAACCTCCTATGATCCTATGATTCTTCCTGCAGCATACTTGAGGTCAATCCACCTGAGACGAAAAGTCACAAGCTACAAATTAAGGTAGTTCTGAATCAAAAATAAGGAAGGTGGGAAGATTCAGACTGATGGAGATAAAAGTATGTTTACAAATTGTAATGTTTTAGTCCAGAACAATGTAGCAAATTGCTTTGTGCATTATACTGAATATGCTCTAGGAAGGCAGTTTAGACAACAATCACAACAGTGGCTATTATTTTACAAATTACTACAAAAAGTAATTTTTTTTAAAGAGAAAAAATATTAAAAGGAATTGGGTTGCATACACTTGCACAACATATATAGGAAACTGAGCATTACTACATGAAAATTTTTTGGAGTAGATTTACAGTCAAAATGCATAAAACTGGATACAGTAGTTCCAGTTTGCTTTTTAAAAGAAAAAAATACACAAACATTTCGTAAAAATAATATATGTATGTGTTAGCAATTTTTTATTAAACTGCACACATTTAACATACATCAGATTGTGACACACTGTACCTGGCATCTGCAAACTTCCCTCTTCTGCTTGAGACTTTACAATTTCTCCCTACTTTTGTGTGTGTGTGTGTGTGTGTGTGTGTGTGTGTGTGTGTGTGTGTGTGTGTGTGTGTGTGTGTGTGTGAGTTTCTCTGCATGTGTGAGCCACTGTCTTTTTGCTTCTACATTTGTGTATGTGTGTGTAAATGTCTGTGTGGGGGGTAGACATTATTAAATACTTACATAAGGTAATACATAAGCTAATATTTTTGTTGAAAGAACACGGCCGTGGCCAAGGTACACTTTTCGCACAGTATGAAAATGTATTCCACATTTTGACTGTTTGTCACACATTTCTATGGTCTGTGTTCCACAATGGCTTCTTAGAAGGTTGAGATCTAGGCTTCCAGGACTTCAGTTCAAACATGGATCACCATGGCTAAAGTCAGAACTTTGTCCCTATGTAAAGAACTAGTATACTTATTAATGCACATAAGTCTATCTAGTTGCCTTTTGTGATCTAAATGCTCACAGCCTTTTTATGAGAGTCACTTTTGGGGCTGTGTTGATAAGTGCATACATTAAAATTTGCTTGGAGAATAGCTTCATGATATTAACTCTGTCATGAATATATAATTTGTTAACTTTTGTCTGAGTGTCCATATTTACAATATTTTACACATTTACAAAGAGTTGTGCTAGACCCTTCCATATAATTTGAGGATCCTCACAAATGAGCAGAACCAGTAGTCAATGAAAAGGCTGGTTTGTAGTCATCCTTCAAGTTAATACTGGGCCCATTGGCTCTGTGACACAAGTGTGACCCAGTAGTGATTGACACTAAAACAAAAAATGTGCATGGTGATCATTCACAGCTATACTGAACAGCGAAAAACAATGTAACACTTAAAACTGTTTCACCCCCCTCAGCACCCCTCTGACATGGAGTACACTCACATGTTTAACTATATAGGGTAAGCTTGAAGAAAGGTCTGGATCTTTTTTTTTTTAGAATATTAAATTGGCACACAGATTGTTATACAAGTAGCACTGCAATTTCATCAAGTATATAGGGGGAACCTTAAACATTTACTTTTCTGTTATGTACAAATGTATGAATGAACATCTCTAAGTTAATGTCAGCAATGACTTGTTAAGAAAAGAAGCAAATGTATTTTTTACTCATTAAACTCTGCAAGGTAATACCTTAAGTAATGAAGTGAATAAAATATTTCTTGTTTATTTAACATGGAATATGTTGACCTTTTCCTCCTCCATCTTTTACTCCTACAAAAACTTTTGTTTAACACAGCAGGATATTTTTGTGAGACATGTAACCCTTTTACCACTAGGGAGAAGACATTCTTACTGATGGATGGATGCTACAGAAAAATGTCTGGATACAGGAAGAAAAAATATAGCAGGCAGTCTCATTATTAGGGTTTTCCCTTCACCTCCTACTGTAGGTGATATGAACATCCAGGACTTTTTTTTGACCATTTCCTTGTTTTAGCACTTGCTTCACACAAATGGGATAGCTTCTGAAAGTACACACTAACCTTTTTATTACATGCAACATATGAATGAAGAAATACATATATTCATTTATTTATGCGTGTGTGTGTGTGTGTGTGTGTGTGTGTGTGTGTGTGTGTGTGTGTGTGTGTGTGTGTGTGTACAGAAAGATGCAAGGTATTCATTAACAAGCAAACCTAAAGCAATTCTTCAAAAGCATTAAAACATTTTATATTGCATCCAAAAAAAAACAGTTGAATACATAACCTACCCCACCCTTCCCCCATTAATATACCCAAAACAATAGTCAAAACTCCCGATAATTAAAAGTTACAACTAACTGTGAAAATAAAGAATCCAGCTCAGCAGCACATCCCATGAAGCCCTCCTGCAACCATGATCTTCCTTGAAGACATCATCCTTTCAATAAAATCCACCACAAGCAGCTAACCTGGTCCTCAGGTTCCAAAAATCAGCCATTTAGCCTACAACAGACCACTCTAAAACCTAAATGCTAAACTCCCTACCAGTGATGACCCCACTAACCACAGTAATGCTTAAATCCAAGAACCTTAATGCAAGTAATAACGCAGATGGTGGGGGGGGGGTACAGGAAAATTATAGACCCCTTGGGGATGTTGTAAAGCCCAATGCTACAAGAGTTTCCAGCCTCTCCACCCCTCACAATTCCATTATTTTACTGTAATCCCCACCCTAGCGGACATTACTGAACTTAGCCAGGTATCTTTCTGTTCTTAAAGCAACAGATTTAATTTAGCAAAACACTTACTACATTTAAAGAAATATCGACCTGTAAACAATGGATTTTTCATATCACTGTTCTAAACATTAGTTATACCACTATTTACACATTTTTGGATTGCTTGGGCTCTTCCTTTTGGTGAAAATCGCTGAACTGTGCTATACCAGCCAAAGCCTTATCAGCCTTTCATTGCTTAATAACATTTACTTATTCAAAAGTCCATTTGTGCAGTGATCATTCAGTTTTTCTGGTATAAAAATGTGAACATTAGCAGGTAGCAACATAAACAACCTCACTTGCTATGCAGTCAGAAACATGTTTTAAAAATAATGGTCTGTCTCGGAAGGAATAAAAGCATTAGTAACATTTATATATTTGCAAGTGCTACTTCTAAAGCACTTAAAAGTACCAGACTGGGTCTTAGAAACTCCCCTTCTTCTATAATTAACTTTGCTAAACATTTCCTTCAAATTTCTGATGTGTGTATGAGAAAGCTAGTTTACCCCCTGCTGTTTCAGACACATTTATTATGCTAAAAAGAACTGATGGTATTTATAAAAATTTTACCATGCATAACAACTGCATATCATAATTAACACATACAAAGGTTGTGCATGATTCCTAACCACAGACAAAATGAATACTAAAATAAGGTACTCCATTGCTACAAGGAGCAGGATAGTATTATGCAAGCAAGGCTACTATGGTAATTGAGTGAAGAGGTGTGATGCATACAGCTCATGAGATGTTTCTATGATATATTACTGCATAGTAGGGGAGGTTTACATAGCAATAGTACTGAGGTCCACAAACTTAGAAACCTTCAACTGCTGATAGAAGTGCAACAAATACTCAAAATGGCTGTAGTATCACATATTATCACTCATATACTCACTGCAGATGCTGCCACAGCAGCAAAAATACTCCATCCTATAATATTAAATCTTCCGTCTGTGGCTCCTGTACATTGGCCATATTGGACAAGAAGAGCTGGAGAGGTTCCACGTGGATGTAAAGACACGGGATGAACCTCAGTCTGCTTCTCAAAATGGTCCAAGACAGACAAGTTCACCAATTGTGCTGGCCCGTGGAAGAAGCTGAAAACAGAGGTAGGCCAATACCTCTGCAAATCTGAGTTATTACTGCTGTAACTGTCCTGGCAAAGGCATATTCCAAAGATCCATAGGTGATACAAAAAGCATGTCCCAGGTATATGTCAGGCAACAATGAGTTGCTTCAGGCAGCAATTCCTGACATAGGGGGTGCCAGGCTGTGGTTTCCATGAAGTATGCCACCAGCCAAATATGCTTGGCACAGTAGATGACAGACATGCAGCAATACCCAGACCCACTACAGACGATACAAGTTCATACCTCAACAGGATTGCTACTACTAGGTTATTTGCCAGGTAGTATGTGATCATGCACGCCACATCATCATCATCATCATCTGTATACTCTTTCACAATCCAGGGGTAATTATGATGCCAATGTCTGGCATTTCAGTGGCATATGCCATGCACTTGAGACCAGGCATATGTCTCATAGACATTTTCTAAGTGACACATAACATCACATCTGATGGAACCATGGTAGATAATCCCCATTGCTGTGCCCAGTGTGACAGGTGTCATTTCCAACCTGAAGATGTCTTCTCTTTGTCTGAACAACTTTGCCACCACACTGCATTACACACCCCAAAAGGCCATCAGGATAGTCAAAGATTTTTGCACATTACAGTACATACCTCGATGAATGGAAACCTAACCACCTATGTGAAATGTGATTGTGATGAAGGAGAGGAAGATAAACCACCACCACCACCTCTTCCTCCTCATCTAGGGGCACAGCAAATCAGACTCATAAGGCCATAGTGGATGCCGGATGCAATACTGACTCAGGTCTTTGAATGAAAGTAAAGTGATACCTCTAAAAAGAAAAGTAAAAATATATTACCAGCTGTATAATATGATACATGTAATGAAGATAGCTCATCATATGTATAATTGTTAGCAAGGAATGAGATCAAAGCTGTCATAATTCCCCAAGTTAAAGAATCAAGGGCCAGTCATTCACATCACACACAGACCAACAGAGGTCAGGACCTCACTTTTTGCCATGGCCTATTCCAACACTGTCAGCCAACCTCAGCCTTTGCTACAGATACAAGATTGTAGCTGTGATTCAACTTCCCTCACACGTGCATATCCCTTTGGACTTCCACTCTCTGCCAGCAAGCTATGTAAACCACCTCCCACCTGCCAGCTGATGTACAATTACAAATGAATACACTTCTAGACAGCAGCGGTGATTGTATGCCCATAGATCGTGTCCTCCTCGGTGCACATTGCAAAAGTGTAGCTAAACTTGAGAGTGATACCATCAAGACACCAGATACACTGGATGATGGAGATGCAGTTGGTACAACTAACATTGGGTAAGACTGTGATCCAGGTCATAGCCTGCTATAGGTCCCTAACCATGTCCCTAGACTCTCACGCTACGTTCCTAAGCACCCTGGAATCTATCAAGGTCCAACCCAACACTCTCATACTAGGAGACTTTAACTACCCCTCCATCAACTGGAAAAACTACTCAAGCACCAATGCACTGGCCCAACGCTTTCTGGAATTCATCAATTCCAGTGCCCTGGACCAGCTCATTCTTACCCCCACTAGAGGATGCAACATCCTTGACCTGGTTATTACTAACATGGGCAACCATTGCTCTACACCAATAGTCAATTCTTCATAGTTAGATCCGACCACAAACTAATCACCATGGAAATCCACATCTCACCCACACACCCTGCAAAGGTATCCACCATGAAAAACTTCTCCAAAGCTGACTTTGGACTCCTAAAACAGAGGTGGATAACTTCAAGGCACCCATGCCAATGTAAAATAGATGCATGACTGCCAAATCATACACCAATGCACTGTACAAACACGTACATAAATGCATGGAACTAGCCATACCCAACAGAACCAAGACACTCACCTCCAAAAAACGAAGCCAGTCTGGTGGTCCCCTGCCATTAATAAACTCTACAACAGAAGGAAGAAACTGTTGCAGAAAAAGGTCAAGTCCCAAGACTGGAAAAATTCCCTTATTAGCCTCAACAAAAAGTTGAGATTCCTCATCAAAACCTCCAAAACCAGCTATGAAGGCAGAATTGCGAAAGACACTAAAAACAACCACAAAGCCTTCTTTAGTTATATCAAGAATCTCCATGGCAATACCCAGATTTGCTCTGAGTTACTGCACAGTGGTACCTCCTATACTGAGCCAACAGATATTGCCAACATACTGGCTGATAGATTCGGTGCCAACTTTACCCCTCTCTCCCTCCCAAAGGACTAATCTCAATACCAGAAGAATGCCAGGCACCCTGCATTACTGCAGCACAGGTTAAAGATGCATTGTCTTAGGCCAAGAATATAGCTTCCATGGGACCCGACAATATCCCTGGCTGTGTTCTACATGAATTACAAAGTGAACTGGCACCACATCTGTGTGTTGCCATTCGTAGTCATTCCTCCACGGGTCCGAAGCCACCTGTGACATCATCTCCAACTTCCGTGCACGAAGAGTTTGGGGAAGGAACGAGCACAGCAGATGAGGACCAGCCTAGGAGAAGAAACACGAATTTTGGCGCTCCGACGTTACAGGACAACAATCTTCACCATACTTTGCTTGATGCAGGAGATTCCCGTGGGTGTTCACGAACAACCAAGATTAAAGGTACTGTGTTTCATTCTTCCAAAGACTGTGTTAACCATGGTTTGGTCCCTTCTGGTTCACTGACTGTTACAGGGACTGATTCTTTTCGACAAAGCTCTTATAAAGACATTTTAGAAAAGAAGTTTGTCTTTTCTATTAGTACGAGTAAAGGGAATTATAATGCTACAGAAAAACTTCCTAATGAAGACGAGAACGATGTCTACAGTTTGAAAGACTCCATTTTTAAGTTTGAAAAATTTCTTTACAAATTTAAATGTTTAGAAATCGAAAACAACTATCTTCATTTATGTTTAAACAATAAGATAGTCCCTCAGGGACTTCGTTTTTATAAATACCCTTTTGGTATTTCTTATACTGATCACATTATTAAAGAATTTAAAGGTTTTTTTGATGAATGTGGTTTTTCACTAATATTAAAGCTTATAAAATACAATGAAGTGCATTTAAAAACCTTATTGACAGAAATTAACAGTTTGCATCTCAGTATTGTTACGGATTTATTGTTTGACCAATACAAAGAATTTTTTGAAAGAACTTTAAAAAGAATTAATGCTAAAGTTGACAAAGTTTTTGAAAGGAAACAAAATAAATATTTTAGGGACAAGGGGCAATACGAGACTGGGAAAAGTTACCCGCTACCTGTTCTTAACACTCAAACTATTCCACCCAGATCCAGGGAGGGGTATAACAGGAGAACAGGTACACAACCTCCCAGTTATAGATATAATACAAGAAACGTAAGGGTATCATTTGATGATAGAAATCACAACAGGGATACTTTTGTTGCACCTACATGTTCCTTAGATGAATTGGATTCCTTTCAAGAAACCAATGAAGTTTTTTTAGGCCCACGGAGGTCAGAACGCCTAGCCAACAAATATCAGAATGCCACGATTTCAGATTCTCACTTGAAAAATCAGGAATGGAATCACAGGGGGTACAAGGGGAACAGGGACAGATAGATGACACAATTATACACCAAGATGGAATATTTTTTGAATATCATGGATACAAAATATATAATTACACCAATTTGAAACTGGAAAAAATTCATTTTAACTTGTTTTCCAAAGGTTTCAAGTTTATAAAAAGTTTTAAGGGAGATCTGGCTCAAATTTTGATTGATTCAAAACTATTCCTGAGGAAGTTAAATCTTACAATTATACATAATTTAGGGGTCGCTGAAAAGGTTTCTGTGATTAGTGACAACAATGTTTCTACTAGAAGGAGTGTATACAACCCCCCTCTTCACCCACTGTTAAACACTTTCGAGAGTATAGTCACCAGAGAAATATATGAAACATATGGTAAAAACACCAATGGCTTTTGGCAAAATTACAACCTTAAGTTAGAAGAAGCTAAGTTACTAGAGAATTTAAAACACAACAAAAATCTACGTTTTATGGAACCAGACAAAGGTGGAGGGTTGGTAATTTTCAAACAAATGGACTATAAAAATGCTTTAAGAAGAATCTTGGCACAAGATGATACATATTGTCTGGTTTCTCACAACAAGATCCAGACTGCTTATAATAGAATAGATTCCCTTCTCGAAGAATATCTAGTTGAACAGCGTATCAACCAGACTACTTACGATTTTCTTCGACAAATCCACCCCACCATTCCTGGTTTCTTTGGGATACCAAAAATTCATAAGAACATCCTTCAACCACCATTTAGACCTATAGTTTCCGCCCGAGGATCAAAAACCCATCCCTTAGCAGTATTTATTGATCAAAATTTCAAAAATATTGCAAATCGACATAAACATCTGATTAAGGACTCATGGGATTACTTGGGAAGAATTAACCATGAGTTATGGACCAAAGATAGTCTTTTTACTACTATTGATGTAAAAGACTTATTCTCTTGCATCCCAAGGAAAGAAGGTTTTGAATTTTTTGAGGCAAGCATTCATAAATATTCAGAATTAACATTGGATAGGAAATGCTTATTGTTAGAACTAATGGAAACTGTTTTGGATAATAATTTTATCAATTTTGAAGGTGTTTTTTACAAACAAGTTAGTGGTGTAGCTATGGGGGCGGCTTGCGCCCCTATTTACGCCAATTTGGTATTATTAGAATGGGAAACTTTACACATTTTTGAGAGTGCATTCTTTGTCAAGATTAAAGCTTACTTCAGATTCCTGGATGACATTTTTGTCATTTGGGAAGGGACTCAAGAGGAACTGGATCAATTTATTGCTTACATTAATCAATCTACCTCCTTTTTGTCCTTCACTTACCAAGTAAACAGGGAATCTATCAATTACTTGGATATTACACTCACAAAAACCTCTAGTGGCTTTAAATCTCAAGTGTACAGAAAACCAACTTGGTGCAACAGTTATCTCCACTTTGACAGCCAACACCCTTTCTTTCAGAAGAAAAGTATTATAAAAGGTCAAGCTGTCAGAGTGGCAAGGATGACATCGAATTTAGAGGATCTCACACAAGAATTTATTAATCTGGACAAAATGTTCAGAGAAAGGGGTTATCCCAAGGAATTAGTGGCCAAGATATTGACGGAGGTTTATCAGGGATGGGGCACACGTTTTAGACCTTTACTTGGGCATCCCACTTTAAATACGGATACACTAGAAGGTAGATCAAAAGAATTTTCAGGTTCCTGTTCTATTCAACATAATAACTTTTCTTCGAATTTTAAGAGGATTTTATATGAGAATTGGCCTATTCTTAAGACCAATACTGAAATTTTGGACATTATAGGCAACAAACCTACTTTCATTCACCAAGTGGGTAACAACTTTAAAAGAACATTGGAAGGAAGAGATCAATCTTTTAAGAATAGTAGGGGTACCCACCCATGTGGCAGATGTGCCCAATGTTCTTATATCAACATTTCAAACAGTGTTATTTTGAACAATGGTTTGAACAGTTTAGTAAAATTTTGCAGGGGTAACTGTTACACCTCCATGGTGGTGTATTTGGCAACTTGTTGTCACTGCTCATGTTTTTACGTGGGCAAAACGGAACGTCACCTAAAAGATAGGATTTACGAACACAGAAATGATATAAAAACTAAAAAGGAAACAAGTGCCCTATACAAACACACCATTATTTGTCAGTCTTCTTCGCCATTGTTTAAATTTGGGATTATTGATATTGTTGATGTGGAAAATAGAGGGGGAGATCCTAAAAATATCTTGTTGCAGAAAGAAATAAGATGGCAACTTAGATTAAAATCTAACATTTTTCCTGGTTTAAATGAACATATCAACATCAAAGCTATTTTAGTAGGAAAGGCTAACATAGTTTGAAAAAGCTTGAATTTTTAGAAAATAAAAACACATAACTACAGAAATATATTATTTGGTCAACATCTGATATGTACAATTTATACATATATTATTTTTTTTCACCATTTTTTAATTAAAATGTTCATCAAAGTTCTATCAGCTGCATTAAAGCCTTTTTAGGCTTTTTGGTTTGATGCATTAAAACTTACCTAGTACCATGTCTTTTTAAAAAAGTTTTTATGACTTTATTGATTGATTGAATTATTGAAGTTAATCATTTTATAGGGTAATTATTTTCTATATAAAGGATGTCAGTTTCAGTGTGATTTTATCTGATGAAGTTTGTATTTTTACAGACAAAAGCGCTCATGTTGTTCAAACTGTATTTTCCATTAAAGGATTGGGCTCTTACCAGGTGAACTGTTTTTACTATTAGTCATCAGATATTGCCAACATACTGGCTGATAGATTCGGTGCCAACTTTACCCCTCTCTCCCTCCCAAAGGACTAATCTCAATACCAGAAGAATGCCAGGCACCCTGCATTACTGCAGCACAGGTTAAAGATGCATTGTCTTAGGCCAGGAATACAGCTTCAATGGGACCCGACAATATCCCTGGCTGTGTTCTACATGAATTACAAAGTGAACTGGCACCACATCTGTGTGTTCTGTTCACTCACAGCCTCACCTCAGGCCTTGTCCCTACCGAATGGCGTACTGCTACAGTCATCCCTCTCCATAAAAGAGGAGTGACTACAGACCCTGGAAATTATCACCCCATTAGCCTGACAAGTCTGATATGTAAGGCTATAGAGTGCATCATCATGCACCTACTTAACAAGGATATAAGGAATCTCCAAACTCTAGATTCCACACAATTTGGTTTTGTGACAGGCAGATCATATCAGCTCAACCTGGTTGACTTCTTTGAGTCAGTCACCAGAGCGGTGGATGAAGTTAAGGCAGTTCATACAGTCTACCTCGATCTGACCAAGGCCTTTGATACCATTCCTCACTCAGGAATTATTGATAAGCTCACCAAACTAGGCACCAACCCCTATATTGTTAGGTGGATTGCAAACTGGCTCACAGATAGAACACAGTGTGAAAGCAGCAGACTCCAAGTCAAACTGCTGACCAATCACAAAGGGAGCCCCACTGGGATCGGTCCTGAGTCCTCTCCTGTTTGGCATCTACTTCTCAGAAGTCCAGGCCAACACAGAGGGACTCTGGCTGACCAAATTCACAGACGACTGCAAGCTGGGAGCCATTATTAACTCCCCAAGTGATGCAAACATCCTACAGAAAGGCCTCACTGAGACCAGTGACTGGTGTTGAAACCATGGCCTTAAGCTTAATGCCAAAAAATGCGTTGTCATCCTCTTTGGGAAAAACTCAGTTTCCACTAATTACCACATCAATGGGAGCCCACTGAACACTGAAGGCATTATAAGAGATCTGGAGACACAGGTTCACACTTTGACCACCACATTGCCACTGTGGTCAGGAAGTCCTTCTGTGTGGCACATCTGATTACCAAGGGTTTTGCATCCAGGAAGAAAGAGGTCCTCATTTCTCTCTACTCTTCCCTCATTAGGCCAATCATAGAGTCTAATGCCCCATTTGGCATGTACCTCATTAGACACCTGCAACAGCTGAAGACTCCACAAAAGTACCTCACGAAGAGGATCCTAGGCCTACACAGACAGACTCAAAAAACTCCAGCTATTCTCTGTCTCACATAGTCTACTAAGAGGTGAGCTCTGCTTGACTTACAAAGCCATGTCTGGCCCAGCTCCGTTAGAAATGCTGCATCTAAAGACATCCCAATCCCTCCGTACTACACGCTCCAGAGACCTCAACCTCATTACCACAATCAACAGAACATGCTGGAGGGACAGGTTCATAACCCAGAGGCTGTCCATGTTCTGGAATAGACTTTCCATACATGTCAATCAGAGCACCTCACTAGCCCTCTTCAAGAGAAATCTTGATGAGTGGATGGGAAATAGAAAGTTCACCCTGGGGATCATTCCAGTGGCTCTACTTGATAGAGGCACTGGGAACTAACAACGGGCAGCACAATGCCAGGGCACTTCTATGGGCTAGGCTTGAAAAGGGCTCAGGGCCATTAGCCTTGTACACACCTATGAACCTAAGTATGGCACATCCCAAAAGAAGCACTATTCTCAATGATTGGTCTAATCAATGCTAAATATAAAGGAATGATGACTTATATGGGTTTTGATGCTATAACCTTGGCTATGAATTGTGATAAGTAGAATGACTTTTTGACTACAGTTGCTACATGCCAGTTGAAGGATTTATTTTTCTTAATCAGGTAAGTCCAAAGGACAAAATGTCTCTTTCTTTTCAAGGCTGACCTAAGAGCACTGACTGGTTTAGTGATTTGCTCAGAGATGCACAATAAACAAATAGAGGTAAAATGAAACAATCTTTGTACCTTTTCAGACTGCAGGAAGCAGCTCAGTAAGAGCTTTGAGCCTTAATATCCTACACTAAATGCCAGATCCAAGGTCCCTGACTACATTTTTGTTTTGTAGTGGGGTATTGCTATATATTATATTTGGAAAAGGAGCTGTTTGCTGACTGTATTGATGGTGCACTTTTTTGTGCTTAATTAGAGCCTATTTTAGAAGATGGCTGCACATTGAACTTAATTCTAGCTCTCCCAGTGTGAAAACAGAAACTCAACAGAGAAGGCCAGTAGACTTGTGTTATGGGTAAATTTCAGTAACAGGCTAGTAAGTGTACTGCCTGGATGCCAGGAATAAAGAAATATAGAGGACCTGGAAAAAAAATCAGCTATAAAATGTGAGGAAGAAACACTGACTGTGGAAAGTTCTGCAGCTGTTCGGCAAAAAGCAATGCAACCTCCCAACATGAATTCCAGTAACCTACAGGAAGATATAAGACAACTGGACACAGACCTGGTTAAAATAAATGAAACACTGATGGAATATGTCAACACAAACAACAAAAGGCTGGAAAAATGGAAGAAGCTTTAAACAAATATTCAGATGAGGTGATAAAACCTGTAAAAAAATCTGAGGTTAAAATGAAAAAAAAAAAAGGCTGGCTGAATATGAGACTGCTCAGGAAAATATGTTTCAAAAAGTAAAAGAGGGAGAGGACAGAGCACGTAGGGAAAACCTGAGATTTTCAGCTATACCAGAAAAGCTGGAAGGAACAGACTGCATTAATTTTATGAAAGCACAAATCTGCAACTGGACTAGTATTCCATAGCAGGAGTTGTTAGTTGAATGGGCAGATATGTATGCTCCAAACCTAGCTATGAGAAAGCAGCCTAGACCTTTAATAGTAAAGATACAATCCTACCAGCAGAAGGCGTTGATTTCGACAAAACTGTTTCAGAAGGGCAAAGTACTAAAAGTGGGAGACAGCAGAGTCTTTGTAGAAAATGAGTACTCATTGTACACCAGGCAGAAGAGAAGCAAATTTATTCCACTATTCAAGGAATGTTGAGAAGCAGGTGTGAGATTCAAACTGCTGTACCCAGCTGTCTTCAAAGTATTCTTCCCTGGAGGGACGAAATCGTGTTTTGATGAAGTACATGCTAAGGAGGAAATGCAAAAGTGCGTCCAACAACAGGTCAGGTGTGAAACAGAAATAGATTCTGCTTCTTGTTCTTCTGGTAATAGACCACAGAGAAACTGTGCCTGTGAAACTTTTTCCAGTGTTTTAATGGAAAATATTGAAGTGAAGGAAGGGAGCATAAGAGCTAACTAGAAGAACTGAGAGTACATTGGAAATGAAGCAGTGACAGGATTTGAGGGATGGAGATGAACAGTAATAAAACCAGTAACTTAATGTGGAATTACAATGCAATAATTATATGTATGAAATATGACAGAACAAGAAAATCTGGAAATAATGGACTTTTTCAGAATTTGCTGCACTTTGTGGGGACTCTAAAGCATATGCCCTACTTCATGTCATTAATGTTCAAAAATGATTTGGGGAGGGGAAGGGGAGGGACAAAGTTAACTGTAAGTAAAGAAATCTTTTCTTAGTAGCACTATTTTTGTGATGCATGGTTTTCATTGCATGGCATAAAGTAGGATTTTCTCTGTTGTTTTTTGAGTGTAATGGGGATTGTAAACAGGTGCTGCTGTTTTTTTTTCTTTTCTTTCTTTATTCTCTCTTTCTTCTTGTTCAGTTTTAAGAAATGGAGGCAATACGATGAAAAAAGCCTGGTTAAAAAGCATGACAAAAGATAAATTAATGTGCTTTTTCCTCATTCTTGTGTGGGAAAATGATTGGATTAAGATTGATTTAGTAACAAGTTTTAAGAGTAAGCAAGTACATGAAAAGAATATTGAATATGATCAGGCTTTTTTCTAGCAAAAACATGTATGCTGAGTAGCCGTTCTGCAGCTGATATTCATGTTTCCATGGAAACAATCTGATAAAGAGAAACTGGCTGCCTGGTTCTCATGTCCCCATGGAGAAAATCTGATAAAGAGAAACTGGCTACAGGCTGGTGGAGAGTGACTGGCTGAAGGAAAAGAAAAAAAAACTGAGAAGAGAAATTAGCATAATGTTCTCTGAAAGCATTCAGGGTTTTTCCCAGCTGGGAGTGCTATAAAGAAAAAACAAAAACAGTTAGCACTTAGTAGAAGCATAGGCTGCACCATGCATCTTAGCATGTTTAACCTTCCTTTTAGAGTAACTCAAGCCTATGAGTGTGGCTGTCAGTTTGGGATTTTTGTTCCTATTAGGAGGGTAAAATTTCAGTATTTGAAGATGTACACAGTTTTGTGTGTTAGTATCAAGTTAACGTGTGTTGGGGGGGTATTGCGGTGTGTTTCTTTTATGGTTCTGAGTAAAGAAAAAGTTTTGTAAGATGTGACATAGGCTTAAATGAATATGACAAGAAACAACTGTATAAAAATTCAACCTGTCAAACAGTTTGTGCATGTAACACAAGAGCTGAAACTAGACATTTAACAAAAAAGGTGTTATACATAAAAGGTGGAAATAATAACTTTTTAATGCAGTGATGCTTTCTGTAATGTCCTTAAATGTCAACTGTCTCACAGATAAATATAAAAAAGAAAGAATAGTAAACTATATTTAAAAATGTAGAGTGTAACTAGTTATGTTACAGGAGACATGCTTAGAAAGAACTGAACGTGTGAATTTGATAAAGAAAGGTTTTCAGGATGATTATTCAGTGGAATACCTGGGACAAAGAAAAGGAGGAATACTTATATTAATTGCAAGAGGAGCTCCAATAGTGATAGAAGAGGATAAAAAAGATAATAATGGCAGATTTATAGTACTAAGGGGCTATTGGCTAGGGAGGAGGCTACTTAAGGCAAAAAGTGGAAGTACACATTAGCATACTGCAATTTCGATTAGTGTGCTTAGAACTTGGTTACAAGTAATTTGTCTAAAATTACCAACATTGGTTAAGAGCTAAGAAACAACTGGTTGAGCTCATTCATGAGGATATGAAATCTAGGATATTGAAAAATAGAGACTGTCCAAGAGACTGTCCATATTTTATGGCAGACATGTCTGGGTAGTTACTCTTATAAAAAATCAAAATAAAATACCACAGAAAAGAATGTGTATCACAATGTTAATTCAGATGGTTCTATCTTCGCCAGCAATACATCTATTGTTAATATAGTGACTTAATTTTCAAAATGGATTTAGCAAGATCATTTAGCAGGATATTTTAAAAATATTCATTTGAAGGTCAATTCTCTAGAGTTTGCTGATTTGGGGCCACAAGTTATTAAGGAGCAAAAAGAAGAAAGCACCCCATCCTGACAATATACCTCCTGAATTTTATAAAGCTTTTTGAGATATTTTTATTCTTCATTTATTAAATCTTATTCACCTTTGTATTGTTCCAAATCAAGATTCAGTATAATATCAGGCTCCAGCAAAATCAAACTTATGCTGAATGATTTAAGCTAAACCTCCAACTCTAAATAATTATCAGCCTATATAGCTACTTAATGTAGATTTGAAAATAATTGCCACTGTAGTTGATGTCTACTTGCTAAGGGTTGGGCCATCTCTGGTCTCAAACTAATACAGGCTTGTCCCTAACAGATTCATTTCACATACCAATTAGCAATTAAAGGTCATGTTAGGACAAATAAAAGCTAAAGATCCAGTTTTTCTGTCAGTAGTTACCCCAGGATTCAGCAAACTCTGCACGGCATGCAGGAATAGTGCAGGAGCTGCTGGAGGCAATATGGCCACCAAGAGATCCAGGAACAAGCTCACGGGACATGCATGAGCGCTCCTGCACTATTCCTGCACGGACACAGCTCCTGTATGCAAATTACCCCATTTCCAGGTGAATATCATGCAAATGAGGTGAATTTCTGATCCAAGAAGCTGGCAGCCATCCGTGCAGGACTAGTGTAACCTGTAGAAATGTACTCGGTTAGTAACCAAGTACATTTCTACAAACTACAAAATGGAGCCATGACAGCTCCAAATAAAGGGTGTTGTATATAATGTGTAAAGCATGCCATTGGACAAATCTATGGCCATTGGCATGGAAAACAGTTGCAAAAAAATATATATAACTTTTTTTGACCAATTGTGGCCATTTAAGCATAGGGCGCAAATGGGATTGGCCAGAAAATAACAGAAAAACCCTGCAAAATCACAATTTTGCCATTAAAGTCAATGGCAGACAGAAGGCAACAAGGCCAGTGAATAGTGGTTGCTAAGAGGGAAGGCCTAGTGTGGGACATGTAACTAGGCATAAGCAGGCAGTCCTATGCAAATGAGGGGAATGATACTGAATCTCAGATTTTCCCTCATGGCCAGCCTGCACCCAACCATGTAGATGCAGGAAGACCATGGTGCAAGCCTAAGAGCTAGCTGGCAACACATGCACCCAGCTTACCCCACCATCACCCACAGGTACCTCACAGGTCTTATCCCTGCTGTTGGGAATGAGTACAATATGACCCCCACCTCCGTATGGAAATAGACACAGAATGCAGCATGCTGAAGAGGTGTCCCATGCAGGTGTGTCCCTAGCTGTAAGCAACACCCTGCCAGCATCCACACCACTGGATCAATAATGACAGAAACTATTGACATTAACACCTTTCACACCTACCCTGTCACCCCAGGGGAATATAGTTAATTGTAGCCTGCGACTGTAGGAGTGACACAATTCAACGGCCTGCTACAGATGGCCTGCATCAGTACCAAATGCCCTACAGTCCTCTGTCAAAGGCCTGTCTCACCCCCATACTGCCAATGCATGTTATGTCATGGACTCCCAAATAACAACATAACACAGTCCACAGAACCCAAATGCAAGGCCATGTCAAAACATCCCAGTAACATGTCCACCATGTCCTACTGCATGAACTGTGGACCAACCCCGAAATACTGCTAGGATGAAGTGATAATTATAGGGAACTTATCAGATAATGTTTGCATAATGTTTGGAAGAGGCTAGAATAACAGAGGGGGGGTAGGAGCATGGACACTATGGAGTGTGTGAAGTCTGAAACTCAGCCATGTGCACATACTACCCCTGCCTGGAAACACGGGAATGGGTGACTACAAACCTGCTTGTAAACCACAATGTGAAGGGGTAATGACCAGAAATATGATCCCTGCCTCTGGGTAACCTGTGTGAATCTGTACAGCTGTGAGGTATGGCCACCGTAGGATATGGCCATACTGTCACGTTGATGGATGTACAAGCATGGGATCCTCAGCCACCACTGTACCAAGGTGCTGAACCTATTACACAGACCCATCAGCAAGTGTCTGCAGCTTCCCCTGCAGAATGGCATGATTGTGCAAGAATATGTAGGCTTCAGACCACAATACTGGACACAGCTTCATTCACCCTGTGTTTCCCAGGAACTTAATGCAAGCAAATATGTATACCTGACAGTAGTTGATGACATAAAATGTCTGAATATCTCTGCTAACACCAAAGCCATGTAGCAGAAGCATCACAGACACAATTACCTATAGTAAGCCACTATCCTTTGCCCATTTTGACCCCATATTGTCAACTGATCTACTGATATCCCGCAGAAACAGGGTTGCTAGCTGTAGGTGTAGAACATAAAAGCCTACACTGAAGTACAACCTACAAGTAATAGATTCACACATTCAATACAGAAGGTCATACTGGGCATGCTCCCACACTTAGAGAAACAAAGCCCATGTCTGACAACAAAATAATGAAAGGTCATACTGGGCATGCTCCCACACTTACAGAAATGAAGACCATGTCTGGCAACAACTGTGGACTATACATATCTGACAGTCACAGATGTTTGCTTTGCACACACATTGGATAGAAATACACACATATATCCAAAGACAACACACTATAATAGGCCAAACTTACACATACATAGATGTGTAGAAGAGAGTAACAGACAGTGACAAAGAGCCTCCCATTATGAGGCCTGTCCCACCCAGCACACATCCAACTGGCTAAAACCACATGATGTACAAATGTCAATCACTGTAGACATTTGCCTCTTGTATCCCTCAGCACTATAGTGTCTGTGGTGCTTGTGATAACTGTGTAACATGACTGTACAAGTCATTATTCATCTAGCAGTTGTATACACGTACCTGTTAAATTTAAATCTATGTTTGCCTGAGTGTTGTTTGTCTGCTTCCAGATGAATGGTTTATGGGCCATGCATACACACTGCACTCCCTATTGCCCTACTTTGGCAAACCTACTGATGTCATTCACCTTTAAATACACCTTTGGTGAAGGAGTAGCCCTATAAGCTCAGTGGCGCATGCTATAACTGTGTAATGCTATAGTATGATGTACTAGTTAGGTAGGACTTCTAATCCCAGACATGGCAACTGTGTGTGTGTGTGTGCGTGCATGAATATGTGTGTGTGTGTGTGTGTGTGTGTGTGTGTGTGTGTGTGTGTGTGTGTGTGTGTGTGTGTGTGTGTGTGTGTGTGTGTGTAGGGAATCAATGCTTTTGTGGCCATTCAAAGTCACTATACTCCCCATTGCCCTACTTTCGCAAGTCTGCTGATGTCATTCACCATGAAATGCACCTTTGGGGAAAGAGTAGCCCAGTAAGCTTTGTGGTGCATCCTATAATTGAGTAATGCTGTAGTGTGATGTACTAGTTAGGTAGGAGCTCTAATCCCAGACATGGCAACTGTAAAACTTTGGGTGTATGTTTGTCTGTGTAGGGATCAATGCTTCTGAGGCCATTCACAGTCACTACAATTTCCATTGCCCTACTTTGGCAGTGCTGCTGTCATTCACTTTGAAATACACCTTAGGGAAAGAGTACCCTAGTAATCTCTGTGGTGCATCCTATAACTACGTAATGCTGTAGTGTGAGGTACTAGTTAGGTAGGAGTTCTAATCCCAGAAATGGCAACTGTAAACCTTTGTGTGTTTGTTTGTCTGTGTAGGGATCAATGCTTTTAAGGCCAATCACAGTCACTACAATTTCCATTGCTCTACTTTGGCAGGGCTGCTGATGTCATTCACTTTAAAATACACCTTTGGGAAAGGAGTAGCCCAGTAAACTCCATGGCATGTGCTATAACTGCGTCATGCTGTAGTGTGATGTACTAGTTAGGTAGGAGTTCTAATCCCAGACATGACAACTGTGAAACTCTGTGTGTTTGGTTGTGTGCATATAGGGATCAATGCTTTTGTGGCCATTCCCAGTCACTAGGCACTCCTACAAATGGAGGACATCAATATCTGTGCAGTAACAGAGACCTGATCCAGGGCTCCAGAGAGCATCCCTGCAATACCAGGTACAGCTCTTACCACACCTGTTGGCCACCAAACCAGGACCAAAATACTAAAGTTAGAGGAGTGTCCATATTCACCAAGGATATTCACACCACCAGGCTACTTGCCCAACACAATGCATCTGAAATTCTCCTGGTGCAACTAACACTAGGTAAGACTGCAATCCAAATTGTATAGCTTGCTACAGATCCCCCGCCATGTCCCAGGATTCCCACTACATCCTTCTAAACATACTGGAAAATATTATGATACAACCAAACACCCTAATACTGGGTGACTTCAACTACCCTGCCATTAACTGGGAAAACTACTTGTGTACCAACACGTGTGCCCAACGGTTCTTGGAAGTCATAAATCCCAATGCCTTGGATCAAGTAACCCATAGTTCCACCAGGGTCTCCAATATCCTAGACCTGGTCATTGCCAACATGGGAAATCAATGCTCCACACCTATGGTCACCCCACCGGTGGTCAGGTCTGTCCATAAGCTAATCACCCTTAAATCCACATCCCTCCCCCACATCCCAGTAAGGAAACCTCTGTAAAACATGTGTCCAAAGCCAACTTCATGCTTCACATGTCAGACATGACAAACATCATGACACCCATGCAGACGGGAACTGAAAGGTCAAGTGCTGAATCCTACACTAAGGCACTGTACAAGCACATCCACTCATGCATGAATTGTACCATCCCAAATAGAACCAAGATGCTCCCCACCAAGAAAAGGAAGCCAATGTGGTCCCCTGCCATAAACAAACTTCACAACAAAAGGAAGAAATTGTCGCAGAAAAGAGGAAATTCCCAGGATGCAAAATACTCACTTACCAGCCTCATTAAGAAGCTGAGATCCCTCTTAAAATCCTCCAAAGCTAGTTATGAACATAATATAGCCAAAGATGCCAAAGACAACTGCAAGCTGTTCCATAGCTATGTCAGGAATCTAAATGACAATGCTCAGATCTGCTCTGAGTTACAACATATACTGATCCCAAGGACATTGCTAATATCCTGGTAGATCAATTCAGTGCCAACTGCACACCCCTCCCATCCCCTAAAGGGCCCATTGCAATACTGAAAGATTGCCATATTCCAGTAATAATGGCCACACAGGTAAAACACACTCTCCAGAGCTAAGAAAACAGCACCCATGGGACCAGACAACATCCCAGGCTGTGTACTACATGAACTACAAAATGAACTGGCACCTCACCTATGTGCCATGTCTAATCATAGCCACATATCAGGCTTCATGCCCACTGAGTGGCGCGCAGCTACAGTTATCCCAGTCTGCAAGGGGATCCACCTTGGATCCTAGGAACTACCACTCCAGCAGTATGACGTGCCTGATCTGCAAGACCATGAAATGTATTATCATGGAACTTATAAACAAAGACATTGGCAACCTGCAAACACTGGACCCCACCCAGGTTTGGTTTGTGAAGGGCCAATCATGTCACCTGAACCTGACTGACATCTTTGAATCAGTCTCCAGAGCTGTGTACGAGGGTAAGGTGGTTCACACAGCCTATCCAGACCTTGCCAAGGCCTTCAACACCATGCCCCAGTCTGGAATCATATATAAATGTACTAAGCTGGCCATTAATCCCTACATCACCCAATGGGTTGCCAACTGCTGTACTGACAGAACCCACACTGTAAAAGTAGGCGACTCCAAATCCAGCCCCAGACAAGTGACATTTGGAGTACTTCATGGTTTAGTCCTGTGACTGCTCTTGTTTGGCATCTACTGCTCTGAAGTATAGGCCAACACTAAGGTATTCTGGCTAACAAAGTCACAGATGACTGCAAACTGGGAGCCAATACTGAATCCCCAAATGATGTGGTTATTCTACAAAAGGGCCTTACATAAAGATATGCTTGGTGCCTGAGCCATGGCCTTAAGCTCAATGCCAAGAAATGTATAGTTATCCCCTTTGGGAAAGGACATGTACCCGTGAAGTACCACATAGGTGGCAGTACACTAAACACAGAAAGTGTGATAAGAGACTTAGGGACACAGGTGGACAGTGGTCTCACCTTTGATAACCACATCACCACAACAGTCAGGAAATCCACCTATGTGGCACACCTCAACACTAAGGGCTTTTCATCCAGAAAAAAGGAGACCATTGTCCCACTGTAGTCATCTCTCAGTTGACCCAGTACAGCATTCAATGCCCCATTTGGTATGTACCTCACAAGACATCTGCAACAACTAGAAAGGCTGCAGAAATACCTCACTAAAAGAATCACATGCCTAAACCAGATGTCCTATGCTGACCATCTGAAAATCATCCAGCTATACTCTGTCACTTATCTACTCAGAGGTGATCTCTGCTTAACATACAATGCCATGTCAAACCCAGAGCTGTTGGACATGCTGCACTTAAAGAAATCCCAATCCCTCAGAGCCACATGCTCCAGGGATCCAAACCTTGTCATCACAATGAACAAAACATGCTGGAGGATGGGTTGCTGACCCAGAGACTCCTGAATCTCTGGAATAGACTGCCCATACATGTCAAGCAGAGTACTTCTTTGGCCCTCTTCAAAAGGAACCTTGATGATTGGATGGGAGATAGGAAATTCACCTCGGGGATCATGGCAATCACCCTGCTAGACAGGGGTCTATGGAAGTAAATATTGTGGGAAGACATAGCCAGGGAATTGTCATGGCTAGGCATGTATAGGCCCTAGGGCCAATAGCCTAGTACCAACCTATGAACTACACTTTCCATTGTCTACAATGGCAAGCCTGCTGATGTCATTCACTTTGTTATACACCTTTGGAGAAGGAGTAGCCCAGTAAGCTGCGTGCCATGTGCTATAACTGTGTAATGCTGTAGGGTGATGTACTAGTTAGGCAGGAGTTCTAATCTCAGACATGGCAACTGTAAATCTTTGTGTGTGTGTTTGTCTGTGTAGAGATCAATGCTTTTGAGGTAATTCACAGTCACTACAACTTCCATTGCTCTACTTTGGCACGCCTGCTGATGTCTTTCACTTTGAAATACACCTGTGGGGAAGGAGTATCTCAGTAAGCTCTGTGGCATGTGCTATAACTGCGTAATGCTGTAGTGTGTAACTTGGGTATGAGTTCTAATCCCAGACATGGCAACTGTAAAACTTTGTGTGTGTATGTTTGTCTGTGTAGGGATCAATGCTTTTGAGGCTATTTTAGTCACTACAACTTCCATTGCCCTACTTTGGCAAACCTGCTAATGTCATTCCCTTTGAAATACACCTCTGGGGAAGGAGTAGCCCAATAAGCTCCAAGGCATGTGCTATAACTGCATAATGCTAAGTTATGTAGGAGTTCTAATCCCAGACATGGTAACTGTAAAACTTTCTGTGTGTGTTTGTCTGTGTAGGGATCAATGCTTTTGAGGCCATTCACAGTCACTACAACTTCCATTGCCCTACTTTGTTGGGTCTATATCATGAAATTGAATAGGAAGAATGTCGAACGCTCGAATGAGTGTAACTGCCGAACCTTGAGGGTCCGTTATTGAAGTTTTAGTAAAGTGTAGAGTAGAATATTTGCCCTTTCCTCACTGTAGTGCGATCTTGGAGTTGGAATATATATTTAGCACGGGTATGGGGGGCACAGCCGTCCACAATAAGGACTTTGAGTTTCGGCAGTTTCGCTCATTAGAGCGTTCGACATTCTTCCTTTTTGATTATATAATATAGACCCACTTTGGCAAGCCTGCTGATGTCATTCACTTTGAAATACACCTTTGGGGAAGAAGTAGCCCAGTAAGTTCCATGGCGTGTGGTATAACTGCATAATGTTGTAATGTGATGTACTAGGTAGGTAGGAGTTTTAATCCCAGGTGTGCCAACTGTGAGAATATGTGTGCATGTGTGTGTGTGTGTGTGTGTGTGTGTGTGTGTGTGTGTGTGTGTGGCATTAGTATCCTGTGTGGTGGTAGCTGTGTGTGTGTAATAACTGGACTCATTGTGGAGCAGGTTTTGCAAATTTCTTATATGGTGGGCCTATTATATGTCATAATGTCCACCTTACAAGGACAACAGATGTCAAACAGCAGAGAGGCTGGTGTAGACAATCCATACCCCTACATGTGATATCATGGATTGGGGAACAATACAGGCAAACTTTGTATTACCCAGAGAACACTCTCCACCCATGTCCCATACACAGACACACTTGGCTAGGCAAGAACCACTATGTTGGTAGTTCCCTGCATATTGCTCACAGATAGTAACCATGGTGTGATTGCAGTGGACTACAGAGGACATGGCACCCTGTCCCATCCCTACAACAGGCAAATCATTGCATACAGTGGTCATTTGCTATGTTCTCCACTGGACGCCTGCAACAACTGTAGAGTCAACAAATGTAACCCACAAAAGAAATACCATGCCTTATACACATGCCCTGTATGGACAGATGCCACTGACACCAGTGAATACATGTATCATGCTGTCAATGTAGGTGCAGGGTCAACCTGGTTTCCATTGCCAGTTCTCACCACATAAGGTCAGGAATGGAACCTCAGATGATAACAATCTGTCTACACAACATGTTCCAGACACTCCAGGTACACTTCCACATGTCACAGAACATGCATGTGGGATGTGTGCACATCCCAGACACCATCCATGTTATGGAATGTAGAACACATACATGGCAAACATTGCACAGCACTGGCCACCCACAATAGTAACCCAGATAAGTGGATGGTGAATACAATACCCACCTGTGTGGACCAATCCAGAGACTACACCTCTGAGCCACACTGCAGACCATTGTCATGTGGCCTGATGCCAAGGTATACCCTTTACCTAGCCTTGTACAGCCTTCTGACACAGTCAAACACTACACACCTGTGAAGCAATGCACCCATACATGTCAGTACTGGCAAACCTGTGTCTGTGTGTGTGTGTGTGTGTGTGTGTGTGTGTGTGTGTGTGTGTGTGTGTGTGTGTGTGTGTGTGTGTGTGTGTGTGTGTGTGTGTGTGTGTGTGTGTGTGGAGTGTAAAGATTTGGATGCCATTCACACTCACTACACCTTCAATTGGCCTACTGAAGCATGCCTTCTGATGTCAGACAAATTGACATACCATTTTCCTATATATCAGCCTGATAACCTCTGTAGTGCATGTGATAACTGCGTATTATTGTAGTGTAGCAAACTAGTTAGTTAGGAATTCTAATCTTGACCCTGCCAACTGTGATAATGTGTGTGAGTCCCTGACAGAGTGTGGCTGTGTCATCCTTGACACCTGTTCTTGTGGACAGGCACATGTACTACACCTACCTTATCCCTCCTTTATCACTGTTGCTGATGTCACTCACTGTCAAATATACCTTTGGACAGCTCCCCAACATGTAAGCTCTGTGACGCATGCAATAACTGCATAGAAATGTAATAGCAATACATAGGCAGGGGTTTGAAACCCCATACTGGTAAGTGTGTGACACAAACATGCTTAGCTTTTACTCTCCTACCCCCTCCCTGTATTTCTTTGTCTCTGTCTGTCTCTCTCACTTCCTCTCTGATGGATGTGGAGAAGTGCACCTGCTTTGCCTAGGCAGAAGCTTGTGCTTTGTAAGTGATGCTCATGATCAGCTGATGGCCTGTGCATGAATTGCAGTCTCCCACTAGCTGATTGCATGTGGAACAGCTGTGGTAACATTCCCATAGCCAATTGCATGGAAACACATTCCTATAACTAGGAACATCATGTGGGTGTTGGCCCTTTTCATTCACTGTGAGCAGGACTTCATGTTGCTGTTTGGCAAACAGCATCACAGATGGTAGTGGGATGTACCGCTAACAACATACACTGTGGAGACAGGCCAACAAACAGGAGGGGGATGTTCCAGACATGACTACAGAATGTAAGTTTTGCTCTTCTGCATTTGAAGTAATGTTGTTTTAACAGGGTTTGTGTGGATATGGCTGGTGTACATAATTTAATACCTGTCATGACAGTGTTATGTGGTTGAGGAAACTCCCACCTGTAGGGTTATCTGCACACTGGCCAGTGTTTGGAGTCTTATGTGGCTTGTGTTACTCACAGATTACCTATCTTAGAACTGCAGAAACATAGTCTGAGGATTGCAGTCAGTACATGTTGACAGCAATGAGAGTTACTGACTTCATATCCCTCATAGGACATATGTCACAACAAACCCTGTTACACCAGTAAATGTATGAGGTTATCATAGCAACATGTGAACATTGGCCCTGTGTTTGTACCTCGAGACACAACTCTGTCAACCTTTGTACATATGTACATGCAGTAAAAGGTGCATATGTTCAGTACACCATTATTTATTGACATCATACCTGATAACAAACCAGTGAGATATCAGACTGCTAGACATGTTATGCATAGTACGGATTATATTTGAGGACAAAACCTGGACATTCTGTCGTAGTGTGTACAGTAGTGAGGTCTGTGTACTTATGGTGACTGTCGACAGTGTGTTTATTGCGAATATGTACCTTGGCCTGTGTACAGACTGTGGTAGATGTCATTGTTCTTAGTCCTGTTCTACCTGATGTTGCATGCTGCTTCAGTGTATGGTATCCTATCGGCTTACATGTTTGTAGGGCCAAACATACACATGTCCCATACCACAGGCAGGCATCAGACTACACTGTGTAGAGGCCCAGTATATGTAGGGTTAGTGTGTGAGTGGCACATATGAGGATGGTGTTGACCAGACAGTCCATATACTGTAATATTAAGCACGCTTACCATATGTGGTTGTGTTCACATTGGTTGTGGGTATGCACTTTCACACAGGTGTCTTGTTATTCTGTGCTGTGACATGCCTGTAGAGCCTGCTATATTTGCAGGTACATGTGTATTCCCCCATAAGAAATGTAGGCCAGTGTTGCGGAAGTCTGCCTGTAGTTTGCACAGTGCTTTGTGACATGCCTAGCAGCTCATTGTACTTACCCAGTGTGAGGTTATGTCCAGATATCTGTCAGATGTACTGCTGCCGGGCCACCATAACTGTCATGTATTTCTGACAAAGCAGTGGGATGCTGTACAGCTGTATGTCACTAATTAGTGAGTAGTATGTGGGCATGTGACTTCTGCACCACTGGTTATTGTGTGTCAGGAGAGACAGGAGTGTGTGAATGCATAAGCTGTGTAGGCATATGTATCCCAGTATTTACGTGACATACCCATTTACATGGCTGTTAACATCCACATTGTCAGGCTTGGTCCACATGTCTTGCACTAAGGGGTTCTGTGTATACCTCTGGACTGACCAGAGTGTGTCAGACTGTCCAAATGTATTGGTCATATTTCTGGTGTATTCCACAGGACCATTACTGTGATATCTGTAGTACTGTACTATGATGACCTTAGGATGCCTGTCAGTAACTGATGGCGTACATGTCAACAGCAGATGTGACCTCCCACACACAACATGTAGTATATCATTACATTACTACTGTTGACAGTGCTTTCCCAAGTAAGAGTAGATTGCAAATTGTAATACTGGAAACAAACACCCCTGCATGCAGAGATGGACTCTGAGTCCTCACTGTCGTGTTCCTGGTGTGTGAGCTGTGTCTCATTAAATATTTCCTACTGGATAATGATCTGACATGTGGAAAATAACTGTAGAATACTGTGCGTATAGCACATGTCAGTGAGGGCTGTCATGTAGTAATGGCATAGCTATCGGTGTCAGATGTTTATCTGTCAACACATTCAGCCTAATGCATAGCTAGTTGGCTAGCTGATATCTGTCTGTCCTCTATACAGATGTGCAAATGTCAGGTATCCATTTTGGATATGTACAGGCAATCTATGCTTGACTGACACTGACATGTCTGCCCAGCTGTGTTATGAATGCCACAGATAGGAATCAACACCCTGTTTGCACCACATGCCATGGATACCTCAACTACACTACCACAGTCAACATAACATGCTTGGGTACAGGTCTCCAAGACAGACACTGACCATGTTATGTAATACATGCTGCATACATGTCAACTGGAGCACCTCAATGGCCCTCTGCAAGAGGCACCCAGATGATTGGTTGATGCATGTCACTCTTTCCCTGAGGATCACCCCAGTGGTATCTGTTGATAGATGGCCTGCTGGCACATGGCAGGTGGCATGATACCACTGTATACACAACCCCTACACTTCCCATCTCTCCATGGACAATAGCCTGGTACACATCTATGAACACCTACATTGATGCACCCCAGTACTGACAAATGTGTATGTGTGCATTACTGAGAATATCAGTGTGTGTGTTTGTAGACCTGTAGTTGGGAATACCCTGAGGCCCTTCACACCCACCGCACCTCCCATTGCCAAAGTTAGATGTGGCTGCTGCTGTATCGGACATTACATGTACCTTGTTACGTTCTTCACCCTAAGGGCTACCCAAGCCTTGCAGTACCAACACAACACTGTTGTACAAATGGGTTGATAGGCCTGGGATACCCACTGAGTTCTGGCAAGTGTGTGTATGTGTGCATGTGTGTATATATGTAGGGTACAACATTCTGAGGCCACATTCTCCTATTACAATATGCATTGCCACACAGTATTAGACATAGTGATGTTGCTGACCGTATGAGAGGCATGACAATACATCACCCTACTATGCCTGTGACATGTGCATTAGATGCATATCCCTGTAGTAGTACACTTGGGATGGACAAGGGGTGTATTGCAGTCCTGGTCAATGTGTGATGGTGGATATGTCATAGTGTTATCATAGGTTTCAGTGCATACAATATCCACAGCGGGGTGTGGGTGCTGCGTATACTGTCATTACACCATGGTACCCCTGGTACATGTCCCATGTTCCACTGTATGGGGACCATTGTCACCATCAACCATACAGGTAACTGATAACAATATCCAGCCCAGTTATGCATGTGCTGTGTGCAACCTACCTGTAATACAATGGACACACTGACAAGGTAGTTAGCACTGATAGGCCATGGTCTCTCAGATGTGTGTCTGACTGTTATGTGTTTGTCAATGTTTATATGGTGGTATTTCACACTATGTTTTGTCCATAAACAACCAGTATACCCCCATTACCATACTGTACATGCCTGGGGATGTTCTTTATGCAACATGTAACCTGGAACACACCTCATCCTAAATTCTGTGTGGTGTGTGCAATTAAAGCCACACACATCAGTAGCACTATAGGTAGGGGTCTAGTCCCAGTGTTGCCAAGTAAGAGTGTGCGTGTATGTGGAGGAATCTACTTCAGCTTGCAGAATATACATGTCCCAGGAGGTCATCTGTCCAAGAACTGCCTGGCATATGCTGACATTTCACTGGTATCATTACATCGCAACTAGTGTTAGATGTATAAATGAACTCTTCCCCATTGTATAGGTGTGCAGCAATACTGGAGTTGGTGTATATAGCTGGGTGTGGCTGTTGGGGAACCAGCCAACATCATTGCAGTTACTGTTGAGTGTATCCCCCCGCTTAGCTGGCCATAATACTGTACAGTTCATGTTAACAGGTTAGGTAATTGTCTATCACACTATCTGCAGTTCTACAGCACCTCAAACCCTCCAAAGGGTAGGGGTGTACCACTCACACCAGCACACATATGTTTACCAAGTTGAGGATTGCACTACATTGGGGAAGGGGACATATACCCTGCCAGTACCATCATCAATGACATTAAACTAGCGGACTGCTTATTCCCCAATGTGTTGTTGTGCCTATTGTGGCTTGGTGGAATTACATAGGCTACAATGGGTTCCTTGCACAGGTACATACATGCATGTGTACAGTATTCTCTGTGTAGTGCATAAACACCAAAGCCTTTGTGTGTGTTATACACAAACATGTGGCTACCATATACAGGTGTTTGTTGGACAGCTGCAGACCATACCTGGCAGGGTGTGCAGTTCACTGCCTCCAGCCACAGACATGAGAACTATGCCTGCCAGGGGTTCCACGGGCATGTCCAGATACAAGCCAGGATATGGTACTCTCCCCTGATTATGACATATGTCCACTGGAACCAAGTCCCTCCTGGGACTGGCCAGGGCCACGTGCATGTGGCCTGCTCTGGTGTGGTGTGGACAGTGCCCCCCCTGCAGTGCTGGGGCTGGTACTGCCACTATAGGAGTGGCTTGGTTTCCTTGCACATCCACGTCGCCCTCCAGCTGTTGGTGTTGCTGGCCTATGTCCACGTGGCTGTCGCACCACTCCCACCACATGCTCAAGCACAGACAATCCACAGTTGAGGAGTCTCACCATCTCACCCCACCATCTATCCATGACCTCTGTATAACAGAGGGCACCTGCAAGATCACGGATGTTGTCATTAACAGCTGAAAGAGAAGCCCTCTGCAGCCTCAGAGCCTGTCCAGTGTACTGTTCAGTACGTGCCTGCACCTCCATGACAGCCTGAAACATGTGACTGGTGGTATCAGAGGTGGCACTTCTGCCAGGGACACGATGACCAGCAGGCCTCCAACTAGCACCCCTGCACATCTGTCTATGTGGTACACTGCAGGACATCCAGCTATGGCTGCTGTGTCCAGACATATGTGCCATAGATACCACACTGTCCTGTGCACTGCCACCAACTGCCAACTGTCACTCTGCTATGGCCACTGGTGATGGGGTAAGTATAGGCACTGTGACTGTGTGTGGGGATGGGGTGGATAACAGCAGGATGTCAAACGATGGCACAGTTTCAGCCTCTGATAACCCCGTCTGTGCCTCAACACACCTATCATCATTTTCAGTGTCTGTATGAACACCAACATCAGATTGTCTGCAGGAGGGACCCTGACCCACCTTGCCACCTGTGTGGGGAAAACAAGAAATGCACTTTAAGACCTGTACATCATTGCTTAACAGTACACACATACACATACATACACACACACACACACACACACACACACACACACACACACACACCCTGACATTTCACCATAATACTTACCTATCGCTGAGTCTACAGACTGTCCCTAGTTTATTCTCTTAAGTTCCCCATTTTGCATCAGCCTTGGAAGCTTACAGTCATTAATACCAATCATTAACATATCATTCTTCTAATTGCCTAGACAAGTGATCACAAAACATGACCTGTTACTCCATTACCTGTTTGACTTGATTGGAGTCGGTTTTTCAAAAACACTGCTGTCATCCAGTGTTCACCCTGGGTTTGTCCAGACATCTTGAGCATGGCTCCCATATGTTAGGGGCTACTACAGTCACTCAATAATGTCACGCACTGGAGTGTCATAAGTAACTATTTTTCAGTAGATGCAAGATCTGTTGTTCTATTAATTTTTTATGTGGACTACAGTAATATTTGGAAACACTCTCTGGTATTGTCTGGTAATTCTCAAGATGCTCAATCTCAAGATGCAGGCACTTGATGCACTCCTCAGCATGGAGAACATTGACGTCTGTGCAGTAACTGAAACCTGGTTCAAGGCTCCTGAGAGCACCCCAGCGCTACCAGGCTATACCTCGTATCATGCTTTTCGGCCCCAAAACCCGGGCCGAACCACAAAGGGAGGGGGAGTGTCCATATTCATAAAGGACACCCACACCTCCAGGTTAGTAGCAACACATGAAGCATCAGAGACCATACAGGTGCAACTAACCATAGGCAAAACTGCTATACAACTGGTAGCATGTTACAGACCACCCTCCCAATCTCAACAACCCCACTCAGCCTTCCTGAAGACATTGGAGGATATGAATGTATCACAAAATACCATCATACTGGGAGACTTCAACTACCCAAACATAGATTGGGTACATTATTCTAGCCCTAATACCCTAGCCCAAAGGTTCCCGGAATTCATAAATTCAAATGCACTGGAACAACTAGTCACCTCTCCCACTAGGGGAGATAATATACTAGACCAGATCATCACAAACATGGGGATAAAATGCTCCACACCGAAAGTATACCCCTCACTAGTGAGATCTGACCACAAACTAATCACCCTGGATATACATATCCCACCTCCACCCCCAGCACAAAAGACCACAGTGAAAAACTTCTCAAAAGCAGACTTCACTCTTCTTAAGACTGAGATGGTATCCTTTAAGCCCACTGTGCCAGTGGATACCACATCCCACAATGCCGAATCCTTCACAAATGCTTTCTATGGACATCTCCAAGAATGCATGGATCATGCAATCCCAAACAAATCCAAGTCCCTCTCCACCAAATGTAAGCATCCTGTCTGGTGGACCTCAGCCATAAACAAATTGTATAACAAGAGAAGGAAGCTACTGCACGTCAGAGCAAAATCCCATGAAGGGAAGACATCTCTGATCAACATTAGCAGAAAACTACGTTCTCTCAAAAAACATCCAAGGCAAACTTTGAGAGAAAAATCGCTAAGGACACTAAAGATAACCACAAAGCCTTCTTCAGCTATGTTAGAAACCTGGGTGGAAACCCTCAGATATGCTCAGAGTTGGTTCACAACAACAAAAAATACACTGAACCCACAGATATTGCTAACATTCTGGCTGACAGGTTCAGTGCAAATTTCTTGCCTCCTTCACCCCCAAAAGAAGAAATACTTATCCCAGCTGAATGTAATCTCCCTGTCATCTCAGATGTCCAAGTGAGAACCGCCCTAAACAAAGCAAAAAACACAGCATCAATGGGACCTGACGGTATCCCGGGGTGCGTGTTACGTGAACTCCAAGAGAAGCTAAACCCACACATAAAAATGCTATTTAACCTTAGCCTTACTTCGGGATATGTACCTGAACACTGGCATACAGCAACAGTGGTCCCACTCCACAAGGGGGTTGCCTCTACAGACCCTGGAAACTACTGCCCCATAAGCTTGACTAGCCTGGTCTGCAAAGCTATGGAAAGAATCATTATGAAACTCATAAACGGAGACATAGGGGACCTACAGACGCTTGACCCCACCCAGTTCGGCTTTGTAAAGGGCAGATCCTGCCTTTTAAACCTGGTTGACTTTTTCGAAACAGTCACTAGAGCCATTGATGAGGGCAAAGCAGTCCATACAGCATACCTGGACTTGGCTAAGGCCTTCGACACAATACCCCACTCAGGCATCATAGATAAGCTAAACAGCTTAAAAGTAAACCCTTATGTCACTAGATGGGTTGCAAACTGGCTAAAGGACAGAACCCATAAAGTTAAAATCGCTGGAGCAATGTCAGACTCAAAGCCAGTCACAAGTGGTGTCCCACAGGGATCTGTCCTGGGACCCCTCTTGTTCGGCATTTATTTCTTAAATGTTAAAGAAAACATGGGAGGGCTGTGGCTGACAAAGTTCGCAGATGACTGCAAACTAGGCGCCATAGTCGATACACCAGCAGATACACACATCCTACAAAAAGGCCTCACTGAAACGGACAACTGGTGCCGTAGTCACTGCCTTAAACTAAATGCCAAAAAATGTATAGTCATCCCTTTTGGAAAAAACAAAGTACCCACAAATTATCACATAGACAGCAACCCACTGAGTACGGAAAAAGTAATCAGAGACCTAGGGACCCAAGTAGACAGCGACCTCTCATTTGACACCCACATTGCCAAAGTGGTTAGAAAAACATTCTACCTTGCACACCTCATCATGAAGGGTTTCACATCCAGATCCAAGGATGTCATTGTACCCTATATTCCTCCCTCATCAGACCCATGATTGAGTGCAATGCCCCATTTGGTATGTACCTCACCCGGCACTTGCAACAGCTGGAGAGACCACAAAAGTACCTCACCAAAAGGATCAAGGGTCTCCAACATATGTCTTATTCTGCCAGACTAAAGAAACTTCAGCTCTATTCAGTAGCATACCGCCTGCTCAGAGGTGATCTCTGCCTGACGTACAAGGCCATGTCCAATCAGGATCTGATGGACATGCTCCACCTCAAAAAATCCAAATCCATCAGGACCATGAGAGCTAAAGACTTAAACCTCAGCACAAGTATGAATAGGACATGCTGGAGGGATAGATTCATAACCCAGAGGCTTCCCATGCTTTGGAACAGGATCCCAGTTCGTATTAGGCAGAGCCCCTCACCGACTCTCTTCAAGAGAAATCTTGATGAGTGGATGGGAGATCGTAAGTTTACCCCAGGGGTCATATCTGTGTCACTGCTAGACAGGGGCACAGTAAACTAATTCTATTATATAAGGGGACCTTCACTGTGTCACTGCTAGACAGAGGCACAGTATTCTAGATTTATTCTGTACATTTTTGTACCATTTCATGGGGTGGCAAAAGCCACATCACTATGGCTAGGCTTACAAATTCCCCAGGGCAGATAGCCTAGTACTATACTATGAAACTATGAAACTATGAATTCCCCAATGCATCTGTAGTGCTGCATACATGGGTATTCTTTCACCTTTCTGCTGATTGCAATTATAACAGTATTCCTGGTGTCTATTTTCCCTCCCAATGCATGTTTCATGCTACAGACCTTATTATACTACCAGCTGTCCTGAGATTACATGTCAGACAAGTATTCCTGATGTCTCATGTGTCTGTCCATGTCCATGTACTGCACAATTTCAAAGGGAAGTCGAGAGGTATGAACAGCCCCACAATCACACATGTGCATACATGGACAAACACACAAACACACACACCCCATATACATCCTACATATATAAACCCCCCTCCACTCCACCAGATTGCACTTACAGATGAAATCACTCTCCCCCCCCCACACACACACACACACACACTTACAGGTGAGGTTGCACAAAGATATTACACACAGACCTCCCATTACCCATCTGTCAACATGCATGACATATGGCACTCAACAGCATGCAGTACAGTTATAGTCAATCCCTGCTAGCAACATTATACATCTCTGTGATGCATGGGTTGTGTTAGTAGGTGATGCCCCTTCCCCTGGAATACACTACACCTATGTACACAGTATTGCTGTGCACCTATTCGGCACCCTAACATGCACAGTGCACCATACCTCACAGATGTACACACCATTGCTGAATGTGTATTAATGTGTCAGTTATGTCTGCACTGCTGCTCACAGCCCCTGTGTGTTTGTCCGACACATACCTGGGATGATATGTGGACAGATGTCATTTGTGAATGCCTGATGTCCGATTTACAGATCTCGTCATCAGCAGTGCATGTATGGCCAATATAATACAATTACATTGACAACCTTCAAACCTTACCGTGGCTATGGGGAGTGTACACACCCTTATTGATATGACGCCCTCTTCCTTGATATGCCGTGGGACCACATTACTGCATATATTAACATTGCACAAACCTGATATGTGACATATGACCTGTACAATCAAATGCAGTGTCAAACAAATGTGTTAGTTGTGCGGATGCTGATTGAGATGCAGACACTTTGTGGATGCATATGTGTGCATGCTCTTAACATGATGGCTTGTTGCACCTACTGTTATGTGTACTACAGCAGTCACTATTCCCGGCAGGGGTATACTAGCATGGACCATCTGCATTTGCCAGTATTTGGTCAGTCTGCACTACAAATGTCCCCCAACTCTGCATGATTGCAAGGTCAACTCATGTGCACATACCTTGGAGGTCACACACTGCCCTCACTATTACTGTGGAGTCAGGGTTATGTCTGCCACAGTTTCTGACCCTGACTGTGTACAGATACAGCCATTCATAGCATCCTTTGGATCTCTGCTTCAGTGCACTGTTGTGTCATGATGACACCCCCTCCCACCCTCAGCCTTTGTGCAGATGCTTAACAACTATGGCCTACACATGTGTGTCATTTTGCAGTGTCCCAAACACTGAACACCAAGTGTACCAGCCTAGTGACAACTAATGAATGGCAAACATATAGGTATACACCGGCAAGGTACAGATGGGGATGATGTGCCTGAGGTGGGGTGAGGTGTTGGTTGTGCAGCACATGTATCTTACTTGATACTGTCTGTAGGTTTCCAACGTGGTCTTGGTACACCAGTACACATTGCAACGCATGCCTTTTGGGGACCTTTTCTGTTATGCATATGCTACCTGTAGAGAGGCCTGGCTGATGTTTCCTGTGGTACAACTGTCCCATCATATTACCCTAATCCATGGGCCACATGTATGCAGAATCCAGGCAATTGCTGACATGGGTACTGCACAGCTAGTACTTGCTAGACATTCCTGCAACTCCCTGAGTGTTGTGACATGTTACTAGGCAGCCTGCATGACTGGTTTGCTACATGTGACATCATCTGTCTTGGATGGCCATCTGTTTATTTTCTACATTAATCCTGTCCCATACATCCTCGCCACATACATGACTGTCTGCACTGTTTGCAATGGTATATGCAATGGTGAGGTATGGCTACATGTCCAACTTCTGGGTGCTACCTGTTGGGTATGGGGTCCACGCCATGGCATGTAAGATGTGTGCAAGCCACTGCTGCCTCTGTTGCAGGTAAGTGGGCACATTTGATAAACAAATGTCTTGGATAGCAGACCATTTCTTGGTGTGTCATTGGGGACCTGTACTCATGAAGAATGCATGCTGTCAGTACCTCAACAGCTGCTTCCACTATATTTTATCTGGAGTGTATGCACACATATGCTTCCAGTGTTTCTGAAGGTATGTATTCCCCATATCTGCTGTCCTAACATAGGATTCCATATTACACAATCATTGCTCATGTTAGGACCACATTGCAGGTTGTAAGGGTTGTGGACCGCAGTATTGTGATATGCCGTAGTGTAGATCTGTAACAGTTGCCATTGTAATACTGGTATATACACTGTTGTAGCACTGTATAAGGGTGATGTTTCAAACATGTCCCTACTGTAGGCCATTTGTCCCACCATTATGTTCATCTCTATGCACACATTTTGTAATGACAGGATGTTAGTTATATTGCAGTGGTCTGACATACCCTTCAGATACACCATCATGGTGACCACTGTGATGCAGTGCAGTTAACAGCAACAATACATGAACATGTACAGCATGCATTATGGGTAGGTGTGTTAAATGTGTGCATGGAATATACCATGGCTATAACATGACCAGTATATTGGCAAACCTGAACAAACACCATACTCGACAGCTACAGGCTGCTGCCCTAGAGGTATACCAGAGGGACCTACATAATTGTGTGTGAGATGTGATGTCAGTAGCCACACCTGTGGCATTGGTACAGGGTGGGTGCAGCATTACAGCACATCAGCAGTACAAGCTCACAATACTACAGATTATGCACATCTGTTTATTATTACAATGTAGCAACAGACTATATATATTTCATCTCACATATGTATGATCTAACTGTACAGATGCAGATGGATACGCAACAGTGGTCTACTGATGTGCCCTGTGGCCTTTCCTGCATGCTGCTCTGCCATTGTGTGGGTAGTATCGACCTCAACTATACTCTCCTCTAGGTGTTGTGTTTGCGGGCGGTCAGGTGCCCCAAGGCTAGCAAGGAGCTCCTCAACATGTGTTGGGGGGGCTGGATGGCATGACCCCTCTCCCCCATTACAAGCTGGTCCCCCCTAACTGCAGCAGCACTCCAACTGGCATGGCAAAGTAGATCAGTGCATCGATGTTGGACCTGCTAATAACTGTGGTTATGCAGACTGACATTGTTTACTCTGTGGACAAGATTGTTCCAAAGGGCAATCCGCTCCTGCTGATCATGGGCTGTTCGGCTGAACAAAGTGTGGTAGTGCTGTACCAGGTGTGAGATGATGACATCATTCTCCTCCACTGTATAAATGGGCAAGTGCTCCCTCAACATATTGCCTGAAAGACATAAAGATGGAAACAGGTCTGAGGACCTCATACTGCAAGGTTATCATAGTTGTTAATACACATCTCTGTCTCCCCCCACCATATCTGCAACAACAATATGATCACACAACTCAATGGGTATGTCTACAGAAGACCTACCGTTGGGACATATATTGTATTGTACAACACTTTGTGCTATGTGTCATGTTCCATGTTGGGACACTATCATTTGGTGGCCTGTTATGGACAAGGTCATCTGCATGCCATTGTAAGGGCCACTATGGTTCCATATATGCATGTGTTCTGTTTGCTATGTGACTGCTGCACATCTGTTTTTTTTTGTGTTAATGGGGATATCTATGCATGCTGTTAGACATGATCCGGGAATGTGTGGACTACTACTAACCACATATATTCTACAACAATGACACAATAGCATGTTTGGGGAACAGTTGCCAGCAGACACACCTCTCCCACCTCATCTGGCCATATTACCAGGCCACATCACATGTGGGACCCACCCTGGGATGTTCTCATCTACTGTTCCTTCACTACCTTCAGGTGGAACCACCTCAGGAGATGGTGTTCACCCCCCGGGAGCACACACAAACAGGATCCTGTCACCCGAAGTCAGGTCCAGGGTCTGGTGCATAGAGAGCTCCACAGAGACTTGGGGGATGTGCTACAGCACCTTGAGGCCCTCAGTACACACTCACAGGGTCCGCATGCTCTTCCTGCTCAGCTCCCAGCCCAGGCACCTTCAGGGCCGTGAAGCTGATGTTGTGACTGCCCATGGGTGAAGACCTTGGTCACATTGTTTCTATATGGGGGCTCATCGGCTTCCACATCTCAGATGACACTCCCCATCCAGGGTGTTTACCCACCACATGTATCATATACTGCCCCTGTATGCTGTCTTCTCTATCTTCCAACCCAACCTACCTCCACAAATACATCTGCTATCCTTCCCCAAATTACCAATCCCACCTTCACAAACATGGGCAATGTGTTCCCAACATGGGGTTCACACCTGACATAACCATCCATTTTGCACACACTTACTGCTGTACACACACACATATATATATATATATATATATATATATATATATATATATATATATATGATGCTCCCTCACACATATCACTGGCATTCTATCTATTGAGTGCTATCAATACATGGCTACATCCATTTGTGTTTCTGACTTCATAGTCCTGACTAAGGGTATGTTGGAAACTATCCTGTAACACCAGCAATTTTCTCAGTGTATAACAACACTATTACAAATATGGCCCTGTGTTCCGGCCTCTGTCCTCCACGTATATACCAGGCTTTGTCCATATGACATGCAGTATGAGGTTGTTATGTAGTGGCCTGTGATTATGCCATGCTACCATTCCTGACATCATTCCAGTGATGTTGTGGTCCCCACACATATTGTGGGGTAGGGTCCTTATATATGTGGGCTACAGCTGGACAAAACATGTGCCCTTCTGCAGTCCAGAGGGAAGTGTATGTAACACTGTTATATGCCTCTGTAAGTCAGTCTACGGGGGAGGGGTATGCACCATATATAACCTAGACTGTTACAACATGTGACGGATATCAGTAGTAAGACACCTTAAGGTATATGGCTGTACAATTTCATGCACTTCACCTTGGGAAAATTGGTGGCCTAGTGCTTACTGTCACACAGACTGTTCTGTTTGTCAGTGTGATAGTGATGTTTTAAGTTAAGCATTGTTATGCAACAGATACATCATCGTTGTGGCAACTTGATTCTTTTCCCCTTAGGGGTTGAGTACAGAGTGTAATTGGAGGCTGCTGAACTATACATATGCATTACTTACTGTTGATTGATTGTTATCCTCTGGCCCAGTCTTTCTTTACTGTTGTACTACTTGAAGGCCTTGGCCTGGGCAGCAACATGTTATGCTTTCGGATTACTGTATAAAATGATCTGCTTGAGAGTTGCATTACTCAGTTAGTATGTATTTCAAACACCTAACAGCTATATGACATGGCATATTTAACTGTAATAGTACACAAATAAACATTTCTTATGTATGCAAACCTTGTGTGTGGTGTCATATAGATTTATAACTTCATAGGTAGGTACTAGGCTATCGGCCCAAGGGCCTACGTAAGCCTAGCCAACAAGGTTCCCTGGCTTACACCACCCAAGAAGGTTAATTTCCTGTGCCATTGTCGAGCAGAGACACAGAAGTGATCCCCAGGGTGTATTTCCTATTTCCCATCCACTCATCAACATTTTTCTTGAAGAGTGCTAATGAAGCTTGACATAGATGGATAGCCTGTTCCAGAGTATGAGAAGTCTCTGGGACAGGAATCTATCCCTCCAGCATGTCCTGTTTATTGTGGTGACAAAGTTTAGGTCCCTAGAGCATGTAGCTCAGAGGGATTGGGATTTCTTTAGGTGTAGCATGTCCAACAGCTCTGGGTTTGACATAGCTTTATATGTTAGGCAGAGATCACCTCGGAGTAGGCGATATGCTACGGAGTAAAGCTGGAGTTTTTTGAGGCGGTCAGTGTAGGGTATTTGTTTGGGGCCAGTAATCCTCTTTGTGAGGAACTTCTGTGGCCTTTCCATCTGCTGCAGATGTCTTGTGAGGTACATTCCAAAAGGGGCGTTGTACTCTATAATGGGTCTAATGAGTGTCAAGTAGAGGGGAACAATGACCTCTTTTTTCCTGGATGAGAACCCTTTTATGATGAGGTGTGCCACTTAGAAGAACATCCTGACTACTGTGGTGATGTGACTATCAAAGGAGAGACTACTGTCCACCTGGGTCCCAAGGTCTCTTATCACACATTCTGTGTTAAGTAGATTGCTGCCTATGTGGTAGCTCATGGGTAGAGTTTTTACCAAAGGTGATGACACTGCACTTTTTGGCATTGAGCTTGAGGCCATGGCTCTGACACCAGGCATCTGTCTCAGCGAGGCCCTTCTTTAGGATGTTCACATCATTTGGGGACTTGACTATGGCTCCTAGTTTGCAGTCATTTGTGATCTTCATTAGCCAGAGGCCTTCTGTGTTAGCCTGTACTTCAGAGAAGTAGATACCAAGCAGGAGAGGTCCCAGGACAGAACCCTGTGGTACTCCACTTGTCATTGCTTTGAGGGCAGATTTGGAGTCTGCAACTTTTACAGTGTGGGTTCTGTCAGTGAGCCAGTTGGCAACCCATCTTGTGACATAGGGATTTATACCTAGTTTAGTGAGTTTAGCTATAATTCCAGAATGGGGGATGGTGAAAAAAGCCTTGGCGAGGTCAAGATAGGCTGTGTGAACCACCTTACCCTCATCTACAGCTTTGGTGACTGCCTCAAAGAAGTCGATCAGGTTCAGGAGGCGTGATCTGCCTTTCACAAACCCGAACTGGGTGGGATCCAGAGTTTGGAGGTTATCAATGTTTTTGTTTATGAGTTCCATGATGATACGTTCCATGGCCTTGCAGACCAGGCTCGTCAGGCTAATAGGTCGATAGTTCCCGGTATCAGTGGTGGCTCCCCCTTTGTGGAGTGGAATAACTGTTGCTGTGCACCATTCAGTGAGCACAAAGCCTGATGCGAGGCTATTATTGAGCATGGTGTTTAAGTGGGGAGCCAGTTCATTCTGAAGTTCGTATAAAACTCAGCCTGGGATGTTGTCCGGTCATATGGATGCTGTTTTTAGCTTTAGAGAGAGCAGCTTTTACCTGCATAGTTGTAATTACAGGGACTCTGCATTTTTCCTGTATAGATATGGGCCCTTTAGGGGGTGAGAGGGGGGTAAAGTTAGCACTGAACCTATCTGTCAGGATGTTGGCAATATCACTTGGTTCTGTAATTTTCTTGCCGTTGTGCTGTAACTCAGAGCAGATCTGGGTGTTGCCATCGAGATTCTTGACATAGCTATAGAATGCTTTGTGGTTGTCCTTGGAATTAGTGGCAATTTTGTTTTCATAGCTAGCTTTGGAGGATCATATAAGGGATCTCAGCTTCTTACTGAGGCTGACCAGGGAGCTCCTCCACTTATGGGATTTTACTCTCTTTTGCAACAGTTTCTTCCTTCTGTTGTACAGTTTGTTTATGGCAGGGGACCACCAGATTGGCTTCCTTTTTTTGGAGGACAGTGTCTTGGTTCTGTTTGGGATAGCATGATCCATGCACTCGTGTAAGTGCTTATAAAGTGCATTTGTGTAGGATTCAGCAGTTGTAACTGTATTGTCCATCTGCATGGGTATCATGAAGTTCACCACTTCTGTCTTAAGAAGCATGAAGTTGGTTTTGGAGAAAATTTTTACTGTGGTTTCCTTAATGGGGGGTGGGGTGGGATGTGGATATCAAGGGGGATTAGCTTATGGTCGGATCGGACCAACGAGGAGTTGACTTCAGGTGTGGAACACCGGTCACTCATGTTGGTTATGACTAGGTTTAGGATATTGTTGCCCTTGGTGGGGGTGTGGACAAGTTGATCTAAGGCATTGGACTTTATGAATTCCAGAAAGTGTTGAGCTAAGGAGTTGGTACATGAGTAGTTTTCCTAGTTAATGGTGGGGTAGTTGAAGTCGCCCATTATTAGGGTGTTTGGTTGAACCTTAATATTTTCCAGTACATCAAGAAAAGAGGAGTGGGAATCCTGGGGCATGGTGGGGGATCTGTAGCAAGCTACAATTTGGATTGCAGTTTTGCCCAGAGTTAGTTGCACTTGGATAACCTCGGATGCATTATGCTGAGCAACTATCCTGGAGGTGTGGATATCCTTAATGAATATGGACACACATCCACCTTTGGGGTTTCGGTCCAGGTTACATGGTCGAAAAGTGTGGTATGAGTTATAGCCTGGTAGTGCAGGGGTGCTCTCTGGAGCCTTGAACCAGGTCTCAGTCACTGCACAGATATCGATGTTCTCCATTTTAAGGAGTGCCTCAAGTGAGTGCATTTTGATATTTAGACTTCTAGCATTGAGTAGCATTACTCTCAGTTTTTGCTTGCCTGTTCCTGTTATAGTGGTGAATTTGTTATTTGAACCTTGCCTAAAAAGGCACTATAGGGGCAGCAAGAGCCTTAGCCAGTATTCGGAATCCCAGGGGCGAAAGGTGCAGGCCATCTGTGGCAAAGCATCGTGGTCTGTCAACCATGTCATCCCAAGCAGACAGATATTGGATCCCCTTAGAATGACACCAGAAGCTTAGCCAGTTGTTGAAGTCAATCATTTTGTCCTTGCACTGTGGTATCATTCTGGGCAATGGCAGAATGCTACTCACGGCTAGGGTCATACCTGCCTGGGCTACAAGATCAGAGAGCTCTTCCATGTCTCTTTTCATGTAGTCCAGGGAGGTACGTCTCAGGTCATTCACACCAACATGGACAATGACAGAGTCATATTTGTACTTGTTGTGGAGTGACCTGAGTGCATGGGTTATGTGGCAGATCCTGGCACCCGACAGGCAGCTGACAGTAACCTTCTCCTTGTTTAGCCTGGTGAGTGGGGCATCAGTGTGCCTGACTATAGAGTCACCTATGACTAGTGTGTTGGGTACGTTGTTTTGCCTTACTGGCTGTGGTTGAGTGGCACACTGAGTCTGTGGGCTATGTGTCATTTGGGTTGTGTTGGGGGATGGAGATTGCTTGCGTTTCTGCTTTGGAGGTCTCTGTTGCTTAGACAGATTATTATTGAGAGCCTCCGCGAATGTTTTTGTGTTACTATGTGTGGATTTTGGTGGTGTAGATTTAGTGAGACTATGAGATGAGTGTGGTGTTGTACAAATGTTTACCTTCTCCTCATGACTGTCAAGTTCAGTCTTGGTTGGAGAGAGCTTTACCTCCAGTTTGGCTAGATAAGTGCATCTCTCACAGGTTGTAGTGTTGGGTGGTAGGAGGAGAGGATTGTCTGTCTGTTTACATGAGGAAATTTCTACATTGCCTCAAGATGCCCAGATTCATCAGCTAGACAGGAGAGAACACTGAGAGCTGACCCTTGGACATGCCTGAATAAAAAAACTATTTTCTTCTAGATAAGTGAGGAAAGCGAGTACAAGAGCTGTTTTTCTCTAAGCAAGTGAGAAAAGTAAGTACAAAAACTGTTTTCCTCTAGGTAATGAGGAAGATTGAGTGCTATAGTAATTAGTAGCTTATTTAGTGCTTACAAGTTCTGAACAAGTGCTGAGCATGAATAACAAATTTAAGTGCTAAAACTAAGAATCTGTATCTGCACTAGATGAATTACAGGACAGAAACAAGTGCAAATGCAGGCTTTCAAATCAGAAAGTTGAGAGAGATGGAAGAGATTGCCCAAATGGCCAATAACTACAATTTCTGGGCCAGAACCACTCCTTATGTGGTAGACAGGTTACCTAGTGCTTACCACTCCCACTGATAAGCTAGAAGGCTTCCCTCCAACACAGAAAGGCTTGAGGGGCTCAGAAGCTTAAATACAGCCCTGGATACAGCAAATCTGTATCTGAAACACTAGTTACAGGAAAGGTAGGAAACAGGCTTAAAGTTTTTTTTTTTTTTTACAGAAAAGTAGCAAAAACAGTAGTAAAAACAATTCACATGTAGTGCAAGCTAGCGCACTTGAGTATGTAGCAATATTAGACCAAACACAGTTTAAAAATGCAATTAAATTAAAAAGGACTAAAATCAAGTGCAGAAAGAGTTTATTAGATAGAATGTGGTAAAGAGATGGGACTGGGGGAGTGTCCCAGATCAAATCTACAGTGGGGCGGGCAACTGCAAAAGCCACCAAATTTAAACTACTACAAACCAAAAATAGGGAGGGTGGGTGGAACAAAACAGTTTCAACAGAGATCTAAGCAACAACTAACAGTACAAACTCTAAAGCCCAAAAACTATACCAAGCTCTGTATATTTGCAGATCAGTCTCAGAACAGTGAGACAACAGTTTCAACAGAGATCTAAGCAACAATTAACAAACTCTATAACCAAAAAAATATACTTCTATAACCAAAAAAATATACTCAGCTCTGTATATTTGCAGATAGTCTGGAAGGTAGTCTTTCAGAACACAAGTTCCAGCAATTAAATGCAGGCTGTTACTAACAGGTCAAATTAAGTGATCCTTGAGTTAGATAACACACAAGCTGTAAAAAACAGTTATACCAACTGAAGACACGGCAGAAATTGGGGGGGGGGGCAGTTTCAACAGAGATCTAAGCAACATCTAACAGTACAAACTCTAAAACCCAGAAAATATACTCGGCTCTGTATATTCTCTGATCAGTCTCTCAGAACATTGAGACAACAGTTTCAACAGAGATCTAAGCAACAATTAAGAAACTCTATAACCAAAAAAATATACTCAGCTCTGTATATTTGCAGATAGTCTGGAAGGCAATCATTCAGAACACAGGTTTTTTTCACTTCTCATCTTTCATGCAATAATTGTCTTTTGTATGAGTGAATCATACACTGTCCATTTTAAAAGGTGGCAACTGTAGGAATACTGGCTGTTCAATATGCTGTGCACATAGTAATATATGTAACATGTGTGTATGTGTATATACATATATATATATATATGTGTGTGTGTGTGTATATATATATATATGTATGTATGTATATATCTACATATATATTATATATACTGTGGTGGTAGTGCTGCGGTAGCATTGTCGCCTCACAGTAAGACGTTGTCCTGTTCGATTCTCAGCTAGAGCGTCTTCTGTGTGGAGACATGCGTGAATGGGCATAGGTGGCAACTCGGCACATAAAAATCTACTGCCAATCATTAGTGGACCAGAGTTCCGCTGTGGCGACCCCTAACCGGGAAAAGCCAAAAGACATAACAACAACAAAATATACATATGTGTGTGTGTGTGTGTGTGTGTGTGTGTGTGTGTGTGTGTGTGTGTATCCACATTGTACATTCCCTATGGTAGCCAGACTGAACTGCATGATATGTTATTGATACCATCCTGACATCATACAGGTGGGATGGATTACTGTTAACTTCTTGTGGCTATGTTGTGTAGGGCCCTGGGTATGGGACTTGCAAGTGTTGGTATTGTGTTGCAAGGCAGATCTGTTTGGCTGTAGGGGAGGGGATGATATCAATAATTACAAGAGGTACTTAGCTTGGGCCCCCTCACCCTCATTAACGGTGCTTTTAATCATATATGTATTTGTTGTGTTCTCTTTTATATCTATAGATATATATATCTGTATATACACACACATAAATATATATATATATATATATATATATATTCATATATATGTAGACATATATATCTGTAGATGTATACATATGTATGTATGTATATATATATATATATATATATATATATATATATATATATATATATATATATATATATATATATATATATATATGGGTCTACCTGACACGGTCGACAGTTCATTTGGTCGACAGTTCATTTGATCGACAAGCATTTTAGGTGGGGGCTTCGCCCCCCACACCCCCCCTAACTATATATATCAACTCCAGGGTTGCACAACATTGGGGAAGGGGGCAAATCTGCTTGTCGGCCAAATGAACTGTCGACCAAATGAGTGTCGATCATATGAACTGTCGACCATGTCAGGTAGACCCATATATATATATATATATATATATATATATATATATATATATGGGTCTACTGTATAAGTTCAAAAATACACTTCTTCGAACTTGCACAGTAGACCCTGGGTTACTCGAAAGTGCACTTAATCGAAAGTGCATTTTCATGAAACCCGCTTCAATGAATGGACTACTACTGATTTTAGTGCAGTAGTTATGGACCTTAGGGTTAGGGCACGGGTCATGGTAAGGGGATAGCTAGTAGGGCTATCCCCTTACCATGACCCGTGCCCTAACCCTAAGATCCTTAACTACCGCACCACAGTGGAGGACATAGCATGTTTTCCTGCTGTCCTCCACTGTGGTGCGATCCATTCGTAGAAGCTGAGTTCACGAAAGTGCACTTGCGAATAAGTGCACTTTCGCATAACTGAGCAGTCTACTGCTCTTTTTCAAATACGTGGCATTCGATGAAAAGTAGTAGACCCATATATATATATATATCTGTATGTATATATGTGTGTGTGTGTGTGTGTATATATATATATATATATATATATATATATATATATATATATATATATATATATATATATATATATATATATATACACACACACACACACATCTATATGTATAAATACATTTCCTGTACTGTTGAATGACTGTGCTGGATGATATGTTTGTGAAAACATCAAGGTTACATGAATCTGACATGGCTAAGTGGTAAATTACTTTGGCTATGGTGTGCAGAGTCCTCAGTTTGAGACTTGCAAAGGCTGATTATTTTTTTGCTGGGCAGAACAAGGGCTGTTGGATACAGAGTGATTAAGGCACTTTTAAGCAGTTGTAAGTGGGTTTGCATGACGGTAAGGGTTTGCACGACGGTAAGCAATGCTAACTTCCAATTAAATATGTTTACAGTCAGTTAGCCTCTAGATTGCTTATCCTGTGTAGGCATTGCTTACCCCTGTGCAAACAGGCTTAAACCCACTTACTGCTGCTTAAAATTGCTTACTCCCGCTTATCCCTGTGCTAATTTCTTTAAAAGAAAAGAAAAAGGGTTGATAGGAAAGTGGTGAAAAACGGGAACAAAGAAGGAAAGACAGTAGGGATACTAGCCAGGGATGTGCAGGAAGGTTGTTGGGAAGGTGCATAGCTGCCCATTTCTTCTACAGCAACAGCTGTGCATATACACTGATTCAAAGGTAGATTTGGACACTTATACCCCTGAGAGACAGGTGAGGACAACAATAATATGTTGTGAAGCCAATTAGACCAAATTACATGTGTCCAGTGGATACGTGTGTGAAATGGACAGCTATGTATGGGGCGAGATATTTTGGGGGAGGACAGATTGCCATTTTTTTTAAGGTGAGAGTGAGATGTTGGGGAGGGGTAATAGATATATTTGGGGAGGTAGGTTGGATAGGATAACAGACAAGACAGCATACAGGGGCAGTATATGACACATGTGCGGGGTAAACACCTTGGATGGGGAGGGGTGTTTGGAAATCGGAAGCCCATGAGCCCCCCTAGTGGAAACAGTGGGATTGAGGTCCCCACCCATGGGCAGTCACCACTGCACCTTCACGGCCCCAAAGGTGGCTGTGCTGGGGGCTGGGTAGGAGGGGCAGGTTGACCCTCTAGATGCGCCACACAGCCCTCAAGCTGGCGTAGCAGGTCTCCAAACTCCCTGCAGAGCTCGCTATGCACCAGACCCCGGACCTGATGGGTGACAGTATCCTGTCCACGCCCACTCCCAGGAGGGGGGCGAGCCCCATCCCCTGAGGTGGTTCCACCCGAAGGTGGTGCAGGACCAGCAGACGAGGAGGTCCCGGGGTGGGCCTCAGATGTGCTGGTGCCCAGTGCCACGGCCAGATGAGGTGGGAGAGGTGGGTTTGCTGTGACCAGCCTTCCCAAACGTGCCATGTTGTTTCAATTTTAAAACATATGTGGGTTAGTAATAGTCAACACATTCCAGGATTAGGTATAACAGCATGCATAGATATTCCCATTAACCCAAAACACCAGATATGGAACAGTTGCATAGCAAACAGAACACATGCATATATGGAACCACAGTGGCCATTACAATAGCATGCAGGTACATTGATGGCAGCATGCCACCAATGTGGGAGTATTTCAACATGGCACATGCATAGAAACAAATTTCAATATTTATCAAACAATAGGACATATGTCCCAACAGTAGATTTAATTGTACACATACTGATTGAGTTGTGTATTTAGTTTATTGTTGCAGATATGGTGTGGGGGGGGGGGAGATGTCAATTAACAACTTGTATATCCCTGTAGTTCTCATTACTTTCTTTGTCATTGCTGTAATCTGTACCTTACAGGTATTATTACACTACCCTATGGCCTTAGTTTGGACAGTGGTATTGTTGTAGACAACTATATATATGAACTGTGTTTTACCTGCAGTATACACCTCTTACCTGGTACACCTGACTGTTTCTACGCATAATACCAGATTCCAGGTTGATGTTATGCACATACATCTCCATCTCTTATTGCACACACTCTGGGCATGTCTTGACAACATGCAGGTGAAACTGGGACATATTTTGACTATTGCCCTCATAAACCTTTGGTGAGGTACTACAATGACAGGTTTGTTTTCATATACATTTTCTAAATATTTACAGGCCTGACAGTCAGTTATATGACATTAAATGTCAGAGATCATCACACTGATATGCCAGGGGGACAGGGTAACAGGCAGCAGATATGGGCCAATTATATGGACATTCTGGACAGATCTGTACAATTCAGGGGTATGATTCTGCATACAGCTTACTACCTCTTCCAAGATTCGAACTATGGCTGTGTCTGCTAAATATAAAATGGTGTACATCACAGTTGAGTGTGCTATATAGATATTGCTGTGTATCTTTTCTCTGATTTCTGTCTATGAGTCTTCTGTGGTTTTACAATCTGACCTTGTAATTACAACACTCTTATACAGGGTTTCCTAGACAGTTTTATTATGTAGCACTGTGTGGATGACAGTGATGCGTAATCCCTTATTATTCAGAGATACTGCAACACTAACACTGCCATACAATACCAGACTAAACAGTACCAGTCCAGGATTTCAATCTTTTATTTCTAGGCACAGTTTTCATATCTGACAGACCTGTGGGGGGAATGTTTGTTAACACTACCTGAATATTGCCACACATATTACCAGATTCCACATTATTATTATGCACATATGTCTCACTCTGTTACTGCACACACTCTGGTCATAGCTTCACAACATGGGGGTGGAGATGGGACATACTTTGTTTATTACTCTTATAACACTTTGGTTAGTTGCTAGAGTGACAGGTTTGTTCTTATAGATATATTTCTGACAGTTATGACTCTGACAATCAGTTGTATGTCATTATTTGCTGCCTAAACTTCTGGGATAATCCCACTGATTTGCCAGGGTGACAGGCAGGGGACTTTCACCAATTATCTGGACTTTCTAACAATATTTGTACAGTTGTGGGGGATAATTCTGCATACAGCTTACTACCACTCCCAGGATTCAAACCATGGCTGTGTGTGCTAAAAATACAACACGTAACATCTCAGTTGAGTGTGCTGTTTGGATTATGTGGTCTATCTTTTCACTGTTTTCTGTCTTAAGTCTCTCTCAGTTGTACAATATGACCTCGTGATTGTGTACAGACATTCCTACACATTTTATTTATGTAGCACAGTGTGGGTAACAGTGCTTAATACAACAGTACTATTAAGAGATTGCAACACTACAGTACCATATGATACCAGAGTAAACACAAGCAGTCCAGGAGTTAGACCTTTATTGCCAGGCTGTTACCCTTTTATTTACATACAACCTATATGAGACTCTTCCTGCAATATTGTCTGGTTTATTCAGTACATGCCATACACAGTACAGGTTTTATACTGGCAATTAACTTTCTACTACTTTTAGATTCATTTCTTATGACAGTACATGCAAGATTATTACTAACCTGCCTCACGACACAGCCTCTGCAGCCTACAGGCATGGGCTTCCCAATTCATAGCCCACTCATCTGCCGCTGTCAAAGACATAAGAGGAATATTTAGCCATACCTATCCATAATATACATGAGCCGGCTACTTACATACTGCTAGGACATCACCTAACTGCCTAGCTTCTTGGATCCACTGATCCAAGAGCTCCCTCTTCCTCTGTTTCAGGTCGGCATAGTGATGCCTGACCTGATCACAAGTTCAAGGGATGCCAGTGGCCATACCTCTCAACCTGGAAACATCAAAAAATCTGGACAAGGCCCATGAAAAATGGGTACAAATCTGTATGCTGATTAACATCTAATTTGCATACATAATTATGTAACCCCAATCCAATGGAATTGTGAGATACCAACTTTCAAACACAAACTGAAGAACAGACAACCAAAATATGGCACCAGAGTCCCCCTGCAGCCATCCCAACGTCCCATTACCTGGCTATTTCACCCCATTTACCATAAGCACTAATGTATGCATACTGCTTTACTTCTACAATGATTTGGATTTTATTTTTACATTTTACAGCACAACAATGCAGAAATAGACATCTGGTAAATAAAGCAATACTGTCTCACAATGAAAATAGGCTTGGCATTAAAACTTCTCTGCCCTTGAAACTCTCATTCATTGAAATAGCATTGAAACCCACACCACATCCAAAGAAAATGCATCTGGCCAGTGGTGGATAAAGATTACCTTTGGGCTGTTTTCAAATCATTGGCCCCTTACACACAAACAAGAAACATATATGTGTTCTTTTCTTTAATACACCTTCCTGACTTTATTAAATTATATTCCTTGTATAATACAGCACACTTGTTAGAGCACGTTTTAAATTAAATGTTTGAACATTTTTCCGGTAGGCTGTACTGTAGGCAATGAAACAAAAACGCATGAACCAATAATGATAAAACTTCCCAATTCAGAACATTTCAATCACAAAAGTCTACTTCCACACCCACACTATAAATAAAATGACAGTAGTGTAAGCCATAGGCATCTTGCACAGAGTTTCACACTTATTGTCAATTTCATTTTTTGGGGGGGGCAAAAAGTACAAAAACATGGACACATTTTAAACATTGCTTGTATAATTTTGTAAAGTTGCTAGAATAAAATGCTGTGTTATCACCATGCATTTCACTGGTAAGTTTTGAACCCAGGATCCTATTGACTACAGTCAGAACAACATACCACTATATCAAATCAGCAGCTTCCTGAACAACAGGAAGACTGAAACTTAATGGCTATCATTTAGCGAATTCATTTCTCACTTCTTACCATACCTCTCATCCTCTTAGCACAACAAACCTGGACAAAGCCAATAAAGGGGGAATACAAATTCAATTCTCACTTCTCACACCTCACCATAGCTCTCAACCTCTTAGCAGAAAAAAACCTGGGCAAGGAAAGCCAGTAATGGGGGAATACAAATTCAGCTCTCACTTCTCACCATAGCTCTCAACTCTTAGCACAAAATACCTGAACAAAGTGCACAAGTGGTGGTGGCTAGGGACTTTAGGCTCTTTTTACTCTGTACCCAAGGTACAGGGTTTGAGCCTGAGTACCTCTAGCCACCAGGTGTATTAAATGGGGGGCATTTACACACACACACACACACACAATACCCTTCAATAGAATTGCAGAGCGAGTAATAACTCTTTACCATTCCTTGCAGTTTGTCCAGCCTTCCAAATAAAACACACACACACACCCTTGGTTTCAGCAGTCATAAATCCAGAATACCCTTCCATAGAATGGAATTGCAGAGCGAGTGATAGCTCCTTACCATTCCTTGCAGTTTGTCCAGCCTTCTAAATAAAACACACACACACACCCTTGGTTTCAGCAGTCATAAAGCCAGAATACCCTTCCATAGAATAGAATTGCAGAGCGAGTGATAATTGCGAGCGAGTGATAACTCCTTACCATTCCTTGCAGTTTGTGCAGCCTTCTAAATAAAACACACACACACACACACACACACACACACACACACACACACACACACACCCTTGGTTTCAACAGTCATAAAGCCAGAATACCCTTCCATAGAATACAATTGTAGAGCGAGTGATAATTGCGAGCGAGTAATAACTCTTTACCATTCCTTGCAGTTTGTCCAGCCTTCTAAATAAAAAACACACACACACCCTTGGTTTCAGCAGTCATAAGGCCAGAATACCCTTCCTAGAATAGAATTGCACAGCGAGTGATAACTGCGAGCAAGTGATAACTCCTTACCATTCCTTGCAGTTTGTCCAGCCTTCTAAATAAAACATAATCCCTTTCCATTCTTTGGAGCTATAAATCCCTCGCAAAGCAAAATAAATCCTTCCTGCTCGGAAACCACATGCTGTTTCCGCTTGCAAACCACTCAGAAATACGCCGCAAGCTCGATTCCGACAGGCTGGTAGCCATGATGAGCTGACGTCATCGCGTGCGAGACGATGTCAGCTCAAAGCGTGAAAAATTAAAACAAAGGGAAATAAAGAATAAAAAAAATCGGAAATGAAGTGGTGCCACTCGGGAATCATGGCACCCCATTATTTGGACCCCAAAACTTGGTAAAAAACGAGTAATTCAGGGCAGTTGGGAGGTATGCCAGTGGCACTGGTGAGGTCACGGTGAGATGGCCCCAGGCTTCTGCTTTATATTCGGAACCTGGTACTGGCCCTGCAGCAGTCTCTGGTCATGGTCTTTAACAAGGAGTCCTACCATGACTATGGACTTCTGGATGCCCCAGCACTGGGGCGTGCAATGCTTAGCATTGCTTAATTTTAAATTTGCACATTATTTGCTGTTTGGCATTGATTTATCATTCATTACATGTTATATATTTGTTTAGTATCCATGATTCATGTGTACATACACTGTATGGGGTCCTTGTGTTTATTGGGGGATTTCACCACTTTATTACAATAACACCTCACATCTGGACTTACTGCAGTACTCCAGTTCACATATTTATGTTATGTAGTAGATTATACAACATAAAACTGTATATAGTTTCCTTTCATATGTAAATTGTGATTTTGCTATAGTAAGGATCTGTTTGGGGATACCTGAATTTTATGTATTGCTGTGATGGCTTACTGATTAACTGCTGTGGCTATAGTGTACAGGGTCCAGGGCTCAATATCTGCAAAGGCTGTTTATTTAGTTGCTGGGCAGAACAGTGGCTGTTGGATACAGAGTGATTAAGGCACTTTTAAGCAGTTGTAAGCAGGTTTGTGTGGGTTTGCGTGACAGTAAGCAATGTTGACTTCCTGTTAAATATGCTTACAGGGAGTTAGCTTCAATATTGCTGAACCTGTGTGCGCATTGCTTACCCCCATGCAAATGGGCTTAAACCTACTTACTACTGCTTAAAACTGCTTACTCCCGCTTACCCCTGCGCTAATTTCTTTAAAAGAAAAGAAAAAGGGTTGATAGGAAAGTGGTGAAAAAGGGCCACAAAGAGGGAAACACAGTAGGGAAAATAGCTAGGGATGTGCAGGACGGGTGTAGGGAAGGTCCATAGCTGCCCATTTCTTCTACAGCAACAGCTGTGCATGTACATTGATTTGGAGGTAGATTTGGTGCATTGCTTACCCCCAAGCAAATGGGCTTAAACCTGCTTACTACTGCTTAAAACCACTTACTCCCACTTACCCCCACACAAATTTAGACAGAAATGAAACATGGCTCTTGGGAAAGAGGTAGATTTGGACACTATGGATTTGTCATTCATTACACATTATACCTTCATTTCATATCCCTGATTCATGTGCACATATACTGTATGAGACACTTGTGTTTATCTGTGGATTTTACCACATTATTACAATGATACCTCACATCTGCATTTAATGCAGTACTCCAGTTCACAAATATATGTTATTTAGTAGGTTATACAGCAAAAAAAAATGTTCATAACGTGATTTCACATGGAAAATGGAATTTACTATAGTGAGAATTGAACCGGTAATGACTGCTCGCAAAGCAGACACTCTGACCACTACACTATTGCAATGCTGCTTCAATTGCATGTATCTTGCTATTTATCTTCTTGTGCCATTTAAGCTACAGTATGCGTAGCTAAGCAATGGGCAAACCCGCGCACCTACGGTTAAATTTAATCTGTTTGATAAAAATAAAATTCTCTACTGCTATTTTCTCTTGGAAGGGACAAGTTTCACTTATTGCTGTGGATTCCTGCATGCATCTGCACATTTGGCAGTCATCCTAGCAACCCCCCCATACCTCTCAACCTCTTCAGGCATACTATCTGGACAAAGCTTGACAAATTGTGGTACAACTATGGACATAGTTTCATTATTGCTCTTATAAACTTGGGACAGTTGGTAGAGTAACAGGATTTGTTTCAATATATGTTTTATGATGGATTTGAAGTCTGACACTGTAATGTATGCATTATTTACCAACTTCAATCCTGAGATCATCCCAGTGATTTGCCAGGACAATTGGGGTGCTGTATGGCCATCAAATATGGACATTCTGCTATGCTTTGTACAGTTGGGAGGTATGCAGCCTCCTATGAGCATTCTCGCTCATTATATTTGCCGGGCGGCACTTCCTGAATGCAGAGGTATGTGTATTGTGAGAGCTCTGCTATCAGACACACCCCCTGCACTCATCCACGCTCCGTGTCCGTTTAAAAGCAGAGGCCTTCATTACTATGCATGGCACGCTGCCGTGCTGCTCTTAAATGGATGTTTCCATACAGGAATAAGTTATTCCTGCATGGAACCTTACTGACTCCCGGGGTAAGCCTTTGACCTGATTAAGAGACATTTTTGCTCTTTTAGGGAAACATTTATATACCAAATCAACTCCAGAAGTAAGAAGTGCATATTTTTATAAATGATTAGAAATCTATTAATTTCAGACAAAAATAGAGTTAGGCAAAGCCATGTTGCCCATTCTTTTTATATTAATTCTGGAGCTATTGTTTGAAAGAGCAGAACATAAAATATTAAATCTATAGATCCTAAAAGGTAACAGCAAAAGTTTTATGTTTATGCAGATGGTCTTTTACTAACCATTTAAATGTACAGTTGCCATCACTGGCTTTCTTACGTTTGGCTTGTATGCTTCAATATATTTTGGGTTATGTAATCAATAGAACGAAATAAAAAAATCTTCTTTTAGTTATTATACATTATCAACATAAAGTACCAGTAGTGCATAGAATCAAACAAATCAATTGATGGAACACACATCTTTTATTAGCCATCTAGATTAATAACAAAAATGAATTTTGAAATAAGATTCAGCTATGAAGAAAATATCCTCTGTTCTCGGTAGGTATAATTAACATTATAAAGACGTTATTTCTGACTAGTTGTTTTTTATATTTTATTTATTATGCATTTTTGCAAATGTAAATGGTAATGTTTTATTGCAAATTAATTTATCCCACCAAACTTTAGATTTGATAATAAGATTGGTTAATTTGTTTAAATCAGTTTGCTCATTTGCTACTGTTATATAAAAAAAAAATACACTTTATGCATCGCTGCTTAGCTAGGTTTAAACTATTCCCGGCGCCATAAAGTCTGCTCTTTAAAATTTCCCTTAAAACTAGCCAGTCTTTTAGTTTTAGCACTCATATCTGTTTCTTTGAGCTCAGCACTTGTTCAGAACTCATTGTAAGCACTAAATAAGCTACAAATTACTACAGCACTCTACTTTCCTCACTTGTCTAGAGAAAAACAGTTTCTAGTACTTAATAAATAAGCACCTATCCAGGCATGCCTAAGGGTCAGCTCCCGGTGTTTTCTCCTGTCTACCTGATGAATCTGGGCATCTTGGGGCAATGCAGCAATTGCCTCGTGTACACAGACAACCCTCTCCTCCTACCACCCAACAATACAACCTGTGAGAGATGCACTTATATAGCCAAACTGGAAGCAAAGCTCTATTCACCCAAGACTGGACTAGACATTCAAGAGGAGAAGGTAGACACTTGCACCACACCACACTCATCACATAGTCCCTCAAAATCTACACCACCAAAACAGATACATAGAAACACAAAACACACACCTACATTTGCGGAGGCTCTCAATAAAAATCTGCTCAAGCAACAGAGACCTCCAAAGCAGAAACGCAAGCAACCTGCACCCCCCCCAATACAACCCAAATGACACATAGCCCACAAACGCAGTGTGCCACTCAACCACAGCCCATAAGGCATAACAACGTACCCAACACTCTAGTCATAGGTGACTCTATAGTCAGGCACACTGATGTTCCACTCACCAGGCTAAACAAGGAGAAAGTTACTGTCAGATCCGCCACATAATGCACGCACTCAGGTCACTCCACAACAAGTACAAACATGACTCTGTCATTGTCCATGTTGGTGTGAATGACCTCAGATGTACCTCCCTGGACTACATGAAAAGAGACATGGAGGAGCTCTCCGATCTTATAGCCCAGGCAGGTATGACCCTAGCCCTGAGTAGCATCCTGCCATCACCCAGAATGATACCACAGTACAAAGACAAAATGATTAACTTCAACAATTGGCTAAGCTTCTGGTGTCATTCTAAGGGGATCCAGTATCTACCTGACTGGGATGACATGATTGACAGACCACGATGCTTTGCCAGAGATGGCCCGCACCTGTCACCCTTGGGATTCCGAATACTGGCTAAGGCTCTTGCCACTCCTATAGTGCCTTTTTTTAGGCAAGGTTCAAATGACAAATTCACCACTGTAACAGGTACAAGCAAGCAAAATCTGAGGGCAATGCTACTCAATGCTAGAAGTCTAAACCTCAAAATGCATTCACTCAAGGCTTTCCTTAAAATGGAGAACATCGACATCTGTGCAGTGACAGAGAACTGGTTCAAGGCTCCAGAGAGTACCCCTGCATTACCAGGCTATAATTCATACCACACCTTTCAGCCACCTAACCTGGACTGAAACAATAAATGTGAAGGCTTGTCCATATTCATTAAGGATATCCACACCTCCAGGCTAGTTGCTCAGTATAATGCATCTGAGATTATCCAAGTGCAACTAACTCTGGGCAAGACCGCAATCCAAATTGTAGCTTGCTACATATCCCCCACCATGCTACAGGATTCCCACTCCTCATTTCTTGAGACACTAGAAAATATTAGAGTACAACTCAACACCCTCATAATGGGCAATTTCAACTACCCCACCATTAACTGGGAAAACTACTCATGTACTAACTCTTTTGCTTAACGTTTTCTGGAATTCACAAATTCCAGCACCTTGGATCAACTTATCCACACCCCCACCGGGGGCAGCAATATCCTAGACCTGGTCATTACCAACATGGGCGACCAGTGTTCCACACCAAAAGTCAATTCCTCGTTGGTCAGATCCCACCACAAGCTAATCACCTTCGACATCCACATCCCGCCCCCACCCCCCATTAGGGAAACCACCATAAAAATTTCTCCAAAGCCAACTTCACGCTTCTTAAGACAGAAGTGGCAAACTTCACGACCATGCAGATGGACAATAGAGGTACGACTGCTGAATCCTACACAAATACACTTTATCAGCATTTACACGAGTGCATGAATTGTGCTATCCCTAACCGAACCAAGATGCTATCCTCCAAAAAAGGAAGCCAATGTGGTGGTCCCCTGCCATAAACAAAACTCTGCAACAGAAGAAAGAAACTATTGCAGAAAAGAGTAAAATCCCATGATTGGAGGAACTCCCTGGTCAGCCTCAGTAAGAAGCTGAGATCCCTCATAAAATCCTCCAAAGCTAGCTACAAAAACAAAATCGCCACTGATTTTAAAGACAACCACAAAGCATTCTATAGCTATGTCAAGAATCTCAATGGCAACACTCAGATCTGCTCTGAGTTACAGCACAATGGCACTAAATATACAGAACCAACTGATATTGCCAACAACCTGGCAGATAGGTTCAGTGGTAACTTTACCCCTCTCTCACCCCATAAAGGGCCCATCTCTATACCGGAAGAATGCAAAGTTCCTGTAATCACGGCTGCACAGGTAAAAACCACACTCTCCAAAGCCAAGAACACAGCATCCATGAGACCTGACAACATCCCAGGCTGCATTCTACATGAACTACAGAATGAACTGGCACCCCACCTAAGCACCATGTTCGATCATAGCCTCACATCAGGCTTTGTGCCCACTGAATGGTGCACAGCGATGGTTATCCCACTCCACAAAGGGGGAGCCACCATGGACCCTGGGAACTACCACCCCATTAGCCTAATGAGCCTGGTCTGCAAGGCCATGGAATGTATCATCATGGAATTTATAAACAAAGACATTGGTAATCTCTAAACTCTGGACCCCACCCAGTTCGGGTTTTTAAAAGGCAGATCATGTCTCCTAAACCTGATAGACTTTTTTGAAGCAGTCATCAATGCCGTAGACGAGGGTAAGGTGGTTCACACAGCCTATCTAGATCTCACCAAGGCTTTTGACACAATCTCCCACTCTGGAATTATAGATAAACTCACTAAACTAAGTATAAATCCCTATGTCACAAGATGGGTTGCCAACTGGCTCACTGACAGAACCCACACTGTGAAAGTAGCAGACCCCAAATCCGACTTCAGACCAGTGACAAGCATACCTCCCAACTGTCCCGAATTACTCATTTTTACCGAGTTTTGGGGTCCAAATAATGGGGCACCACGATTCCCGAGAGGCATCCCTTCATTTCCGATTTTTTTTTCGCTTTTTTTTATTTTTCATGCTTTAGCTGACTTCATCGCGTGCGCAATGACATCAGCTCATCAGGGCTACCAGCCTGTCAGAATTGAGATTGCGGCATACATATTTCCGGGTTTCTGGCTGGTTTCAAATGCTTTGCGAGTGGGAACAGCTCTGGAACGGATGGTATTTTATTTATAAGCTCGCCTGGCTGTATGGGTGAAATGGAAGGCTTTAGTTTATTGACTCGGAAGCTGCCTGGGTGAAATGGAAGGATTTAGTTGCCTGGCTGAAATGGAAGGATTTATTTTATTTAGAAGTTCGCCTGGCTGGTGGCTGAACAATAAGGATTTATCGCAGAGAAGCTGAAACTGAAAAGTAGTAAGCTGACACTGTATATATTATTTTGTGTGTGTGTGTGTGTGTGTGTGTGTGTGTGTGTGTGTGCGTAACCACGTATCTCTGCTTCTCCGTGAGTGCATACAACAGTTGCAAAGACATGAGTGAGAGCTTCAGTACATGCAAAGGTTTATGTACTGCAGTAAATTACTATTGTACCTGCTTCCTATATATAAAATGTTAAAATGTAAAGTTCTTCTGTGTAAACAAAGAATTTCTGACCTGCATCAGACTTTTCACTGAACCTTTAATTTTAACTGCTTATTACGATGAAATAGGGCAAAAGTAATGTAAGTGGTACAACACTGATCACTGAAAGATCATTTAGCAAGACTTTCGTCACCAAAGGTTTGTAATTCTTATAAGGATGATCTTCGAAAGCATTTTATTATTTCAGCTATGTTTTGTGTTAAGCAGGTGTTCTATTAATCAACTATCATCACAATGACATTTAGCTCTGTGAGAGTTTAGTTGTATATATGTACAGTATTTATACAACACAAGCAGTGGACAAATGCTGTTAATTAAGATACTGTTTGTATAAATAAGTATTCAGTCATAGTCACTAATGTCAGTCTTCAGTATTCTGTATTGTTACTACATCTCATTTTCAAATGTTAAGTTTGCTAAACAGTACTAAAAAATATTCCGATTTAATTAAAAACATGGTGTGCTTTCATTATCATTGTGTATAAGTGTCTCTATACAATGTAGGTATGTAGGTTATTCTCACATACATACATACAATATTAATTTGATTTTTAATAAGCAGTGAAAGCAGATACAATGAATGTTTCTGTTTTAACAAATAAATAAAGGTGGCAATAGGATTCGGTGAGCATGGAAGTTAGTAGTTCCAAATATATGAAAGTGAGACCTGTTTTTGATTTGTATAGGTACTTATTATTTTTTATTAAGCAAAAAGGTAGTAAAATTTTATTTATTTTTCAGATAAATATCAAAGACTTAAATAGCTGGGTAATTCACAAAGATGAAATTGTTACAGAGGAATGTGCATAAAATGAGTGTTATTTCGTCTATATATAATGAACATCTTCATTTTATTTGATGAATGTTCTTTTTTAAAATTTGATAGGCAAAATGAATAGCCCTAAATGAAAAACCAACAGTAACACTACTGTCATCAAGAAAGCTATCAGCAAAACTTATTTATCAATTACTGTTTTGCTGACAAAAATGCAAGTTTTTCTAGATTTTATAATCAGCAAAAAGTAAGGAAAGTAACACCTTACATTTACTGTATTTTAACAAATGCAGGATAATTTATAGCTTTCATTATTATATTAAATAAATATGCAATGAATGAGCCTGAAATGACTCATTTATCTGGTACAGTTGTTTGTGAACAAAGATAACTTCTTTGCTAATTGTTAGGTTATCTGAGATCACAGACAAAACCCATATGTGTACTCCATCATCTTAACACTTCAGATGCTGTTGGTCTAAGGACTGAAACGTCAGGCATAAATACTAGTGATTTTTTTTAATGATACTTATAAACTGAAACTCTTATTAGACAAAGCAGAGCAGATATGCACAATGTGTAAAAAAATAGTGTAAACATGTATGCTCTGAGAAATAAATCAAAATAAAATATGGCATGTCTACATGACTAAACCAATACGCCTGACACAAAAACAAGACAAGGTTGATTGCATCTGGCAAGACCCAAGTGTGTGACCTTTTTTAAAAATTTGCAGCAAATTATTCAATTGTTATTGTGTTATACAAAGAAGCAGCACAACATTTATTCCGTTAGAAGGTATTATCACTTTTTTATGACTTTCTGCATGAATGTATTCAATATTAAAATGATAAGACACTTGTTTTAAGTTTCAGAATGCAAAAATGATTTGCATTTTGTTGGCATTTATAAGGTAATTTTTAAAAGATGAACATCAGAAGGTTATCTGATTTGCCATATATGATACTTTCTACCTATCTACAACCCCTGGTTCCCATCTCATACAATGCAGGCACTTGCACACATTAGTGCTTATGGTAAATGGGGTGAAATAGCCAAGTAATGGGACCTTGGAATGGCTGCAGGGGGACTCTGGTGCAATATTTTGGTTGTCTGTTCTTCAGTTTGCGTTTGAAAGCTGTTATCCCACAATTCCATTGGAGTGGGTGGGGTTATGTAATTATGTATGCAAATTTTATGTTAATCAGCATACAGACCTCTTTTTCATGGGCCCTGTCCAGATTTTTGATGATTCCAGGTTGAGAGGTATGGTGACAAGTGGAGTACCACAGGGTTCAGTCCTGGGTCCTCTCCTGTTTGGTATCTACTTTTCTGAAGTTCAGGCTAACACAGAAGGTCTTTGACTAACAAAGTTCGCAGATGACTGCAAACTAGGAGCCATAATCAAAACTCCTAATGATGTGGACATCCTACAAAAGGGCCTCACTGAGACAGACGCCTGGTGTCAAAGCCATGGCCTCAAGCTCAATGCCAAAAAGTGCACTGTCATCCCCTTTGGTAAAAACTCTGCATCCATGAACTACCACATAGGCGGTAGTCTACTTAACACCGAAAATGTGATGAGACCTTGGGACACAGGTGGACAGTAGTCTCTCCTTTGATAATCACATCGCCACAGTAGTCAGGAAATCCTTCTATGTGGCACACCTCATCACAAAAGGTTTCTCATCCAGGAAAAAAGAAGTCATTGTTCCCCTCTACTCATCACTCATTAGACCCATTATAGAGTACAACGCCCCTTTTGGTATGTACCTCACAAGACATCTACAGCAACTGGAAAGGCCGCAGAAATATCTCACAAAGAGGATTAATAGCCTCAAACAGATGCCCTACACAGACCATCTCAAAAAACTCCAGCTTTACTCCATCACATATCGCCTACTCAGAGGCGATATCTGCCTAACATAAAAAGCTATGTCAAACCCAGAGCTGTTGGACATGCTCCACTTAAAGAAATCCCAATCCCTCTGAGCTACACGCTCTAGAGATCTAAACCTTGTCATCACAATAAACAGGACATGCTGGAGTGATAGATTCCTGTCTCAGAGACTTCCCATACTCTGGAACAAACTACCTATCTATATCAAACAAAGCTCCTCATTAGCACTCTTCAAGAAAAATCTTGATGATTGGACGGGAAATAGGAAATTCACCCCAGGGATCACTTCTGTGGCTCTGCTCGACAGGGGCACAGGAAAATAATTTTCTTGGGTGGTGAAAGCCAGGGTACCTTTTTGGCTAGGCTTATATAGGCCCTAGGGCTGATAGCCTAGTACCTACCTATGAACCTATAAGATACAACTGGTATTTACTGAAGTGTTTTTTGTTTTTCTTTAGTGATCTCCTCATGTCCTTTTAAGAATTCTGGGAAACACATCGTTGTTATTCTTTTTTGTGCTCTCCCTGTCCAGCTTGGTACTCTCCCCCCTCTTTATCAGGACATGGGATCATTCTTTTCACTGTTTTCTTCAGTTACATTTGTCATTGGCTTGCAGGCACAGTTCATTCCTTGGGGATTTTCTTCTTTATTTTTGCTTTATTTGTTGACGTTAAGAGGAATATAAGAATGACAGGTGTGCCAGACAATCACAGGGCTCCATTTCATGTAAAATCACTTCCTACATTGAACAGACACTCAAAGACTACATCTGGTATTTATTGAGGTGCTTTTTATTTTATTTTAGTGTTTTCCTCGAGCCCTTTTTAAGGACTCTGGAGAAAAACATTGTTGTTATTTTTTTTTTGTGGTCTTCCCCATTAAATTGCATCATTATTTGCTTTATTTGTTGAAGTTAAGAGGAACAAAATATTGACAGATGTGTCATCCAACCACAGGGTACTTTTTCATTTAAAATCACTTTCTAGGTGGAACAGACGATAGAACAGCAGAAGCTCATAACTTCCATCAACACAAAGATACAAAGACAGATTTGTATGATTCTACTATCCCATGAGATCAGGAAAGTGAGAGAATATCACATTAATTTAATTATTTTGTTTAACTCGTTGCTGTTACTACAGACTCACTTGTTATAGTTACATGCTCCAGTAATGATCTTTCTAGATCTACTTTAAAGCTTTGCTGCTGATCTGAGCCTTGTCTAAATATTTTTTTTTAATTGCTGGCACTGCTGAAAAATATTTGTCTGTATTCTTATGCCCTATTTTTGTATTGAATATTCAGTTAGTGCTATAAGATCTAGGAATCTTATTCACTATTGCTGTCCTCTGAATATCTTTAACATCTAGCTACTGTTGAGAGATTAGAATCCACTAAGTAATGTTGCACTGTGAATATCTATCCCAGATTTTAGATGCAGCTGTAAGACTGGGGACTTTTTTAAGCATGTCTGTGCTGTGAACACTTCACTTGCACACACAATAATACTGTAGCAATTTGATAAATATGTTTCAAAGTGCTGATACTGTTCGAAAACAACTATTTATACTCTCTGCGCTGTAACTTTTTAAGTACTGTTACACTGGGTTCACCTTAGTATTCAGTTACTGTTATAAGACTTAGGAATGTTAATAAGTACTGTTGCTCTGTGAATACCGTAGCTTTCAACTGCTGAACTAAGCTTAGAAATTGTTAACTATTGCTACACTGTGAATTCCTCAGCTGTTATTCACTGCCATAAGACTAGGAATATTTATTACAGTTACTGAATTATTAGGTACTGTTTCACTATAAATACCTCAATTTTCAAGTTACTGCTATAAGACTGGGAACCTTATTACTAATGTTGTACTGCAAACATTTTAATTTCCCACATAACACATGGTCATAACCTATCCTGACAGACTCTATTATGCAAGTTTTGTATTTACCGGGCTCTGCTGTAGTTATATAAACACCAGCACCAGTGTTAGTGTCATTTTGCTATACTCAAGTCAGCATTATATTTGTTGTGTTTAATACCTGTGTCCAGAAGTGTAGCTGGGTAAACCAGTGTCTGGTGCCGGTACTGTGAGCAAAAAAAAAAAAAAAAAAAAAAACAGATGGCCAGATGGAAGACCCCCCCCCAACCAGCCAGGTCACATTTCTGTATCCCTGCTCCCAGCCCTCTTTCAACATAATTGTGTATTTTAAACTATAATAAACTGTTTGCTACAGTTTATATCTAACCTGCACAGAGCACTGCAACACTCATGCTTTAGTTTAAAAGTAAAATTCTCCTTTTTAAACTGCAACAAACTGCTTGCTACAAATGATTCAAACAGTTGGTAAAATGAATACCCTGCCTGAATGGAGAGTTACAGCACTCAGGTTTTGTTAAAAAAATGTTGCAAGCAGTCGCTACAGTTTAGACCAAACACTGTGCATTACAGCACTCAGGCCCTCTCCCTCACCCCTCCCGCCCCACCCTAACTATGCTACTGCCTTTGTCACTACTTTCGTGGTGGTGCTGCGGTAGTGTTGACGTCTCACAGTAAGAAATTGTCCTGTTCAATTCTCAGCTAGAGCATCTTCTGTGTGGAGACATGCGTGAATGGGCGTACCTTCGTTGAAGGTTGTGCGTCAGGGCTGGAAACTCGTCACGTAAAAATCTATTGCCAATCATTAGCGGACCAGAGTTCCGCTGTGGTGACCCCTAACTGGGAAAAGCCGAAAGACACAACAACAACTCTCTATCACTAAACATACAGGAACTAGTGAACAGCTTCACCTGCTTATTTAATAATTGTGTTAGTTACACTGATTGTCTAATGAACACACATTTATTTAGACTGTGGTTTGAGCCATAGCTTTTTTTACCTTAGTTAACTTATGAAATTAATTTATTTTGCACTCTTTTTAAATACATCTACCACTATAGACAATTTAAATACTTAAGTCTTGGAAGATGTAATCAATTATAAATTTCTGACACAGTGCACTTCATTTGAAGTATATAAAAAAGTGGCAATAACAGCCATGGAACCTTGTTGGCTAGGCTTATGTAGGCCCTTGGGCCGATAGCCTAGTACCTACCTATGAAGAAAAAGATAACAGTGTGTATCAATTGTACAGTGCTACATCAACTACATGACACACTTGTTGGCAATGTAATAAAGTAGAGAAAGACCAAGGTCAAATTATTCACACATAGCAATATTCAAGATAAAGAGTCTTACTCACACTTGAGTAGTTCACATTCCATTGTTAGAATGGAAACAGTTGTTATACAACTCAAAACCAAAATCATTCATGTCACATTCAGACAAAAATGAATATCTAGACAGTGTTTGCTTGTCCCGTTTCTAGCAATACTAGGTCTCTTATTTTAAGTCCATTGTTACAGTTCAACACTTTCAACAATAATATTGTTACTCTTGCTAAAGATACATGTGTTCACCAGTCAGTTGAGAATGCTAACTCATTGTTAAATAACTCATTCTAAAAAAAAAAAACACCAGTATTATGCCCAGAGAATCCAACCAGAGACTAAGAAATGTAAGCCCAGATAAAGGTGTGGAAGTTTCTCAGCAATACCAGAAAAAAATTAAGTGAAGGGCATTAGGCAAAACAAGATTAAACATATCTGAGAAGTTCACTTGCATGTATATTAAACCATGCAAAAGATCTAAATTCTGTAGCCCAAAGAAGGTACTCAGCAAAACAGTGGAAGTAAACAATGACATTTCCATAACTGATGAATTAGTAAACTCCACTTTAACTAATAAACTGACAAACCTAGGTAACTAGGAAGATGAAACAGGGCCTGTCCAAAACTCAAAGAAAGGTAAACAATAAGATATTACTTCTGAGTGCCAAAGATGAATATTTTGGTAAATATATAGTCTGTCCACCTTTTGTGATAGAAGAATTTCCCCTAAGTTAACCTCAACTTTGTTAGTCAAGAATTTCCAAAATTTCTAGTACACATCATGTAATTAAGAATGTTTCGTTGATGGCATTTGTCTCACAGTGAATGAGTATGTGCTTGTACTTGAAGTCACAATTACGTAGTCTAGTCAGTAGTGGTGGAGGCAGCATGCTTATCGACTGTTCACTGCTTCTACTACTTGATTGTACAACCTGCAACAGATGTAAATATTTAAGAAACATGGAGGCAAACCTGCCACGTCAACGTACTATGAGTAAGCATCATACATCATCATAGTGCGACACTAGGCCAATAACTTATGCAGGTATACATCAATGCTGAAATCTACATAAATAAACTGAGATTAAAACAACACAACTGACTAAGAATCTTTACTCAAAATAAATAATTGCATAGTACAAATAACACACGGCAAGAGGGTGAGTCATTGCGGAATTTAGTCACATCTGGTTTGAGTGTTTGGTCCTAAAATCTGGCCATGCAGGACTAAATCCAGAAATAGTGCAACCCCCTCTCATGCATTATTCCTTCAGTAAATAAAAGTGATTGTGCAGATAGAGAGATTGTGAAGAGCTGTGGAGAAATTTAATAACCTTGTAAGTATAATGTAGAGGATTATGACTGGGTCTCAGATCACAATCAAGTTGTAATATGCTTGAAAAATGGATGTCAAGAGATTCACCTTGAGAACTGAGCAAAGTGAAGCTCAATAGCTGAATCTTGGCAACTATTTCAAGGACAATAACAATAATATAACAATGTGCTTACAATCAGAGAGATCCGATCATAATACTTTGTAGTGCATGGATCTTAACCTGCTCCAACTATTGCTAGAGAGAAAGAGAAAGAGAGCAGAAAGCATATGATATTTAATTGTCTATGTGCTTTATAGCATTAAAAGCACACTTTGTGCTGCCAGATATGTATTTCTAGTAAATATTGTTTTAACTGCTCTATTGTACTACAAGAAAGACAGAATAAAGAAAAAAGAAAGAAAAGAAAAAAAACTAGGAGCTCCGAGTGCTACAGCTTTGAAAGCTGTAACACCCTTAGCACTGCCTCACAGACCACAGTAAAAATTGAAGTGTTTATCTGATCTTGTAACAGCTTTAAAAGTTGTAATACATTTTACACTCCCCAATACAAAGAAGTAATGTGCCATTCCTAAGTGCTTTACTACTTTTAAATGTGTTTTAGCTTGTTGTTGTTGTTCTGAGGAGGTTGTTCTTTATGCTGGAGCATGAGGCAGAGCTAAACAATGCTGAAAGGTACTTAACAAAGTTCTACTTCTCCTGACCCCTCTGACTTATGATTATCACAGTCGCCTTCATTATCATCCTTTACAGTGCAGCATGGTAACTTCTGGCTGCGGTTGCTGCTGAGGTTTGGCAGGTTGAATTTGAAGAATAGCAGTGTCTTCTCATTCCTTGTGAAAATGTATACCCCTCTATCAATTAATACAACCCTAAAAGCAATGAAAAGTTATTTTTTACCACTAAAGTAGTCTCCCCTTATAATGGTATGGATTCAGAGGGAAGTTGGGTATGGGGTAGTACTTGTTGATATAAGCAAAGCTGAAAAAGTAAGGTGGGAATTTATGCCTAAGATGTTAGTGTATTTCGCAACATAAGGTGACTTTTTTCATATTTTACTGTAGCTGATTTTACGAATTTATTAAGAGTTTTAAGTGCTCTTACTCTTTTGTAATGTTTTATCTGTTTTTGTTTATAAACAACTTTGTCTACCTGGTTTGCATAGTTCTTTGCATCTGGTGCATTGGTTAAAGAACATAAATAAACTTGAAGTTGAAAATAAAAATCATCCTGGGATGTTGACCTTGTAATGCTGCATGTGTTTGTTTCCCACTATACAGCTTGGTAACCCAAGTCTGACCAGCAGCTTAAGTGCTTGATTTCACTGGAAGGGGAGAATGGACATGAGAGAGTGGTGCAGAGCAGGATTCATACTGCCACAGCCCCTCAGAGGAGTTTTAAGCATCATGGTGTGTGTCCTTTGGAAGACTTTCATCTCACCAAGCCACAACCTGGAAGTACCTTTCATTAGTAATTGTACAGTAGTGTGCACTCACCTCTGCCCAGGTATAGTGCACTATGAAATGGACCTGGAGTAGATCAAGGATATGTTGGAGTGATTATAGTTTCCATTTGGTGCTGGACTATGTAAAAACACCTGAGGATGAGCTGTGAGCTGGAATCTGCTACTGGGGATAGAGAAGTCATGTATGCTATGCCCCTCTGCTAACACTTATCTTACTAAGGTAAACAGTTTGGAAAATAAATGGATGAATGGCCAGATGGATGGGTGGGTGGGTGGGTAGGTGGATGATGCTATTGGAGGTAATTGGATAAATGCCAAGTTTCAGGAAGGTTGGAAGTGCTGCATAATGTTCCTAAAATGTGGATAATGACCAATGGAATATTTAGCAGGAAAGTGAGATTAGATTGAGTCATGCACCAAGGATGCCCTATTTCTCTCTTTTATTGTTGCTGACCATGGCAGCTTTGGTTAGAAATGTATGAAGGAGACAGGGGGATGAAGAGACTATTTTAATTTACTTAAGAATGCTTGGATGACTTTGTTTCAGGGCACTGAAATGAACCTAGTGGGAATCTCAAAACATTTTAGATAGTTTGTCAAACAGGCAGGGATAGGTTAGTGAGAGTTTCCTTTGCAGACAGAGAAGTTGAGAAGGAGAGGTTGCAAGTGGTCAAGGAGAATATAGAGAAAATATTAAAGTATCAAGTTTTGCCCTTCTCTGCAATGTACTTTGTGAAATAATGGTGAAAATCTGTTGAAAAGAGGATACAACTAAAGAGAAGGCTGGATAAGGGGAAACTTGTTCATGGGGGGAGGGGGGATACTAAAGATGATTATCCTGCTCCATGTCCTAATTTTTGATGAAACATCTCACACTGGAAGAATGTATGCTTTGGGGGGAATGAAGAGGATATTTGATATGTTCAGTTGGCATAAGACCAGAAGCTGCAGTAAATTTAAGAAGTATAACTCTGACAGGAGGTGTGGACGATGAGTTAGCTGCAGTATAACAGATATGATGTCTGTGAATAGAACACAGAATGAGAAGAGGAATGAGGGGAAAGCTGAAAGAGGTGGATGTTAAGGGAGGAAAAGAGTCATATATATGGTGAGGGTTTGAGACTCGTGCAATAAAGATGGGGGTGGGAAGGACAATGTGGAAGTAAAGATGGATTCTGAAGGAGTAAGAGGATTAATGTGAAGTGAAGGATACTGAATGTAGAAGGGTTGGATAAGAAGACTTAACTGACTGACACCTTGGTGGAAAACAGAAGAGAAGGTCAAAAGTCTTCAGAGTAGCACAGTGACATATCGTTAAGATATGTGCCTCATAGCATAAGGGTCTAGGGTTAAATTCTTAGCATTAGGGTTCAATTCTGACTTCCAGTTACTGCTTATGTAAAGTTTGTGTGTTCTCACCATGTCTGACTGCTTTTTCTCCAGTTTGTTTCCTACCTCTCTAAAACCTTCTAGTAGATTCTAAGCAGTCCTTAAATGTTGCCTTTCTCCTTGTATTTATGGCTCATGTTACAACTACAAATGGTCTTAGGTATATTTGATGTTTCAAGAGAGGGGTAGAAGTGCTTCACAATATTCCTAAAATGCGGATAAAGACTAATGGAATGTTCAGTAGGGATGTGAGATTAGACTGTTAATTTGATAATCTACACAGCTGACAAATGAATAATACAATAGACTGACAGAGCAACATTGACTAGGTTGAAATATTAAAAGTTAAATAAAGCATTTGGGGTGAGTTGGTGGTTATTGCCAAAATCTGCGGGTAAGTAATGAAGTGAAGTTCTGTGTAAATGTGGTAAAAAAGGAAGGAGAATCTATAGGGCAATGGAGGAGTTTTATGGGGCAGAAGGGGAGACAGGAGGAGAGTTCTACCATCTGACAAATCATAAATTCTTGAAGTCTTTCTCCCTAATCCCAGATCGCAAAATATTCAAGTCCTGGAATCAGTCATTTTATGTTACATTGAAGCAATACACTTTACTTATTTTTCCATTTGTTTACTGGGAGAGTCTGACTGGGTCTAACAATGTTATGGTTAACTTTTTTTCATCTTTGAGGGTGCTTCTCATTTCCCGATAGGTGTGTGACCATGGAGTTAGTAAACAGATATATATCAGGGAAGTCCCCAACCTGTGGGTGCTGGGTGCTTGTCCCTGCAAAATTCAGTTTTCTTCTTAATGTCACACATAGTTTTGTCTGTTGCATTGTTTAATTATTTTTTTGGATATATCCAGTTTGCTTTTGGTGGGTTATACAAAGATTTCTCAAAGTGGATCAATGCAAAAGCTGTAGGAGACCTAGAAAAGTGACAGCAAGCATAGGGAGGAGGACAGGAACTGACTATAGGCTGTGCATGCATGCTAGAAACTAATGAGGACAGATCTCATTTATGATATGCAAGTAATAATGTTGCACACATGGTAATAAATCACTAGTAAGTTTGTGCAATGAGGGCGTAATGCTACAAGTTCTTTGCTGGTGCTGTAGGTAGGAAGAGATGGACACTCTACACATTTAGTGGGAATGTGGAAGAACAGGAAGGATGTGGTGAAGAGGTAGTGGCTACTTGAATGGAATTTTATGGAGAGGATTTTGAGAATAACAGCTAAACAGAATAGAGCCATCTCGGTGCTTAACAAACATTGCATCTACAGTGTCTGGCTGGGGGAGGGTGAGAAACATCTATTATTATGAAGTACATGGAGCAATGCTGATTATGCTCCAAAACTGGGAAAAAAGACAACGTTGTTATCATTTCTCTGATATCAAAGAAGTGCATAACTTTTTTAAGAACAACTTAGAGCTGTTATGCCAAAGTCTCACACTAGAGTATGCAGAGCTGCCACCACAGAACAGTGCTGAAAACCTAAAATAGTTTAATAGTTTTATCGCTTGCTCTCTCTCTCATAGGTTCATAGGTTCATAGGTTCATACTAGGCTATCTGCCCTAGGGCATTTATAAGCCTAGCCAGAGTGTGTGTGGCTTTCACCACCCCTTAGGATGAGAATACTATACCCATTAGTTTGCTGTGCCTCTGTCCAGCAGTGACACAGAGATGATTCCCGGGGTAAACCTACGATCTCCCATCCACTCGTCAAGATTTCTCTTGAACAGAGTCAGTGAGGGGCTCTGCCTCACATGGACTGGGATTCTGTTCCATAGTGTAGGGAGTCTCTGGGTGATGAATCTGTCCCTCCAGCACATCCTATTTATATCCATGTTGAGGTTTAAGTCTCTTGCTCTCGTGGCTCTGGTGGATTTGGATTTTTTGAGGTGGAGCATGTCCATTAATTCCGGGTTGGACATGGCCTTGTATGTCAGGCACAGATCACCTCTGAGCAGACGGAATGCGACTGAATAGAGCTGGAGTTTCTTCAGTCAGGCATCGTATGACATATGTTTAAGCCCCTTTATCCTTTTGGTGAGGAACTTTTGGGGTCTTTCCAACTGCTGCAGGTGTCGGGTAAGGTACATTCCGAATGGGGCGTTGTACTCAATCATTGGTCTGATAAGTGAAGAGTACAGGGGTACAATGACCTCTCCTGATCTGGATGTGAATCCCTTCATGATCAGGTGGGCAATGTAGAAGGTCTTCCTAACCACTTTGGCAATGTGAGTGTCAAAAGAGAGGTTACTGTCAACTTGGGTCCCCAGGTCCCTAATAACTTCTTCCGTGTTTAATGGATTACCACCTATGTGGTAATTAGGGGTTACCTTGTTTTTCCCAAAGGGTATGACTATACATTTTTTGGCATTTAGCTTAAGGCCATGGCTCTGGCACCAGTTATCCATTTCTATGAGACCTCTCTGGAGGATGTCTATGTCTGATGGAGTGTCAATTATGGTGCCCAGTTTGCAGTCATCTGCAAATTATGTCAGCCACAATCCCCCTATGTTTGCCTGCACTTCAGAAAAATAAATGCCGAACAAGAGGGGGCCTAGGACTGAGCCCTGTGGGACACCACTCATGACCGGCTTAGAGTCTGACATGGCACCAGCAACTCTAACCCTGTGTGTTCTGTCCTTGAGCCAGTTTGCAACCCATCTTGTGACATATGGGTTTACATCTAAGCTGGTGAGATTTTCTATGATGCCCGAGTGGGGTATTGTGTCGAACGCTTTTGCTAGGTCAAGGTAGGCTGTGTGAACTGCCTTACCCTCATCAATGGCCTTAGTGACTGTTTCGAAAAAGTCGACCAAGTTCAAGAGGCAGGATCTGCCCTTAACAAAGCCAAATTGGGTAGGATCCAGTGTCTGTAGGTCCCCAATGTCTTTATTTATGAGTTCCATTATGATCCTCTCCATAGCTTTGCAGACAAGGCTCGTCAAGCTTATGGGGCGGTAATTTCAGGGTCCGTAGAAGCACCGCCTTTGTGGAGTGGGACCACAGTTGCCATCGCCATTCTTTGCGTACGTATCCTGTAGTAAGGCTAAGATTAAACAGCAGCCTTATGTGTGCGTTTAGTTCCTCATTGAGTTCGTGTAGCACACAGCCGGGGACACCGTCCGGTCCCATTGATGCTGTGTTTTTTGCTTTAGAGAGCAGCTCTCACCTGGGCATCTGAGATGTTTGGGAGGCTAGACTCTAGTGGGATAGATATTTCTCCTTTTGGGGGGGAGGGAGGGGAGAAATTTGCACTGAACCTGTCTGCCAGTATGTTGGCAATGTCTGTGGGTTCAGTGATTTTTTTATCATTTTGGACTAATTCTGAGCATATCTGGGAGTTTCCACCCAGGTTTCTAACATAGCTAAAGAAGGCCTTATGATTGTCTTTTGTGTCATTAGCGATTTTTCTCTCAAAGTTGGCCTTGGATGATTTTATGAGTGATCGTAGTTTTTTGCTAGTATTGATCAGAGATGCCTTCCCTTTTAGGGATTTTACTCTGTCATGTAGTAGCTTTCTCCTCTTGTTGTAGAGTTTGTTTATGGCTGGGGTCCACTAGACCGGGCGCCTGCCTTTGGTGGAAAGGGTCTTGATTTTATTAGGGATTGCTTGATCCATACATTCCTGGAGGTGCTCGTAGAAGGCATTTGTAAGGGTTTCAGCAGCGTGGGTTGTGGTTTCCACTGGCTCGGAGGCCTTGAAGGATACCACTCCAGTCTTAAGAAGTGTGAAGTTTGCTTTTGAGAAGTTCTTCACTGTGGTCTTTTTTGCTGGGGTGGGGCGGGATGTGGATCTCCAATGAGATTAATTTATGGTCTGATCTCACCAATGAGGGATATACTTCCGGTGTGGAGCATTTTGTCCCCATGTTTGTGATGATCAGGTCTAGTATATTTCCTCCTCTTGTCGGAATGGTGACTAGTTGTTCCATAGCATTTGAGTTTATGAACTCCAGGAACCTTTGGGCTAGGGTGTTGGGGCTTGAGTAATGTTCCCAGTCTATGTTTGGGTAGTTGAAGTCACCCAATATGATGGTGTTTGGAGAGACATTCATACTCTCCAGTGTCTTCAGGAAGGCTGTGTAGGTTTCCTGAGTTTGAGAAGGTGGTCTGTAGCATGCTAAAAACTGTAGGGCAGTTTTACCTATGGTTAATTGCACCTGGATGGTCTCCGATGCTTTGTGCGTTGCCACTAACCTGGAGGTGTGGGTATCCTTTATGAATATGGATACTCCCCCTCCTTTTGTGGTTCAGTCCGGATTTTGGGGCCGGAACGCATGATATGAGGTATAACCTGATAGTGCTGGGGTGCTCTCAGGAGCCTTGAACCAGGTTTCAGTCACAGCACAGACATCGATGTTCTCCATAATGAGGAGGGCTTGAGTTTTAGACTTCTGGCATTGAGCAGTATTACCCTTAGTTTTTCTCCATTTTTGTTTTCTAGGGCGGTAGGTTTATCATTTGAGCCTTGCCTAAAAAAGGCACTATGGGGGTGGCAAGAGCCTTTGCCAATATCCAGAAGCCCAGGGGTGACAGGTGCAAGCCATCCCTTGCGAAGCAGTGTGGCTTGTCAAGCATGTCATCCCAGGCAGACAGACATTGGATCCCCTTAGAATGACACCAGTAATTAAGCCAATTATTAAAGCTGATCATTTTGTCTCTGTATTGTGGCATCTCTCTCTCTCTCTCTCTCTCTCTCTCTGTCTCTCTGTATCTCTCTGTCACACACGCACACACACACACACACACACACACACACACACACACACACACACACACACACGTATGTACAAAATCAAGGCAGACTGAAATGTTTAACCATGTTAAAGTTATTAAACAAATATAGGGACAATAAGCTTTGGCCACTGTCTCTGTGGCAGTACTGGTATTTTATGACTTTGAACACCTCATGTTCCTCTACTTTTTTTCTAAGTAATAGTACATGGGAGTAGCTGAAGCTCCATGTACCAAAATAATTATGAACAGGTCTTTCCAACTATTATGTATAAAGAGAGAAACGGCTTCAGGTAAAACCCAGGTGCACAAAACCAGAACTATATATAACCAAAAATACACTGAGGTACCACACAATAGCATCTTTAATAACACAAAAAAATAAATAAGAACAGTGGTGAGCGCTTTCGCAAAACTAATTGCTTCATCCAACTATTACCTTGCTCTTGGGGTAAATTCTTTGACATCTGTGTATCAAACAAATAACAACTTGGTTATGATAGGAGATACTGTAATAATCCCCTAGATTAGAAAATGTGGCAAGGCTTTGTAGTTTGATTTTTGAATGCTAGTTACTAAAAGTAGTAAATTAATGTAAATTAATAAAGAAAAGAAGAACTCTTTTTTTAGTTAGCCCACAATGGCATCTTGGCTCCAACATACATAGTACATATACATAGTGCAATACTGACCTGCAGAAACAGAACTGAAACTCCTAGTGCCTGAGATCAATGAGTAACTTTATCTACAATTATGGCTAAATTGGTCAAACTGAGTGCACAGCTTGAGGGGTTCATGTTGAGAGCCATGACAAGAGAGAGAAATAAATAACTGAGGCATTAATCAAACACATGATTGGCATCCATGGGCTTCAAGGACATGTTTCTGATGTTAAACTTTAACTAGCAGATGCTGAAGTGAAAACTGAACTCCTGGAGACAAAATTGATAAACTGGGAGAACAGATCCAGAAGGAGACACCTTTAATTAAGTGACATCCCAGAGAAAGTAGAACTAACTCAGTATCTGTTCTTTGTTAGAAAGTCGTTTGCTGAGTGATCAGGCCTCCTACAAATTAAGCTCTTAATTGAAAGGGCATATACAGCATTCAACTCTTTCCTTTCTGAAGAATCCAGACAGCTGAGACAAATAAGTGGAAGGTTTGTCATATATTTTGCAAGAAGTACCATAGCAACTATGGTGTCTTAGATAGTCAAGTTTTCTGTGACATGGATTAATTCAAGAGAGTCAAGTATTCTACGACATGGATTAATCCAAGACAGTGGGTATTCTGTGACATGGATTAATCCAAAGCAGTTCGGTATTCTGTGACATGGATTAATCCAATACAGTCAGGTATTCTGTGACATGGATTAATCCAGTACAGCCATGTATTCTGTGACATGGATTAATCCAATACAGTCAGGTATTCTATGACATGGATTAATCCAAAACAGTTGGGTATTCTGTGACATGGATTAATCCAAAACAGTTGGCTATTCTGTGACATGGATTACTCCAGTACAGCCAGGTATTCTGTGACATGGATTAATCCAATACAGTCAGGTATTCTGTGACATGGATTAATCCAAAACAGTTGGGTATTCTGTGACATGGATTACTCCAGTACAGCCAGGTATTCTGTGACATGGATTAATCCAATACAGTTGGGTATTCTGTGACATGGATTAATCCAATACAGTTGGGTATTCTGTGACATGGATTATTCTAGTGGCAACATGTCAGAAAAAGTATCAAATTACCCTAGTAATGAAACTTTGCAGTCAAAAATTTAAAAAGTTAAGCACACCAGTCTGGTCTTCTTTAAAATGCAAATAACACCTAGTTCAAAAAGTGTTTTGTAAGCTAAGGGGGTACTTTTCCATTATTGGGGCAACAGTTCTAACACTCTAGCTCAGCTGTTAGCCCTATTGTGTTTTTTTCAAAATGAGATTAATGTGCTGAAATGTTTATCTGGTTTGATAGAAGCAACATGACATCTATTGCAATTTTTAATGGATATCCATGGTAAATTATATGGAATCGTAATAATTCATTATAAAAACTATTATATAATTAAAAATATCACATTTTAATCATCCTATGAGCTTTCTAGATGATGTTGGTAGTAAGTTGTTAGTGTGTGTTCCACATTTTGCCCATTTGTTCCACATTATGAAAGGTAATGTTCCTCATTTTGGAGATGGAAGTCACAGGCCAGAAGGAGAAACAACATGCCTGATACAGTTGTAATAGGTGTCTGTATAGGCAGACACACTGCTGTCCCACTCACCAGACTGAACAAGGGAAAGGGTAGAGTAAGCTGCCTGTAGGCTTCCACAAAATGCCACATAACACAAGTACGCAGGTCACCCCAAAGCAAGCAGAAATATGATGCACTCACTGCCCATGCTGGTGTGAATGACCTGAGATGTACCTCCCTGGTCTACATGAAAAGAGACATGGATGATCTCTCTGAGTATGTACCCCAGGCCGGTATGACACTGGCTGTGTGCAGCATCCAACCCTCACCAAGAATGATGCCACAGTACAAACACAGAATGATCATGTTTAACAGCTGGCACAGTAACAGCTGTCAGTCCAAGAGGGTCTAATGTCTGTCTGCTTGAGATGTCAAGCATGACAAGCCATGCTGCTGTTCCAGGGATGGCTTGCACCTGTTACCCCTGTGCGTCTGGATACTGGATAAGGCCTTTGCCACCTCCATAGAGCCGTATGTAGGCAAGGCCAAAAGACTACCCACCACCCTAGAAAACATAAGTGGTAAGAAACATAAGGGTAATGCTGACCAATGCCAGATGTGTAAACTGCAATATGCATGCCCCTGAGGCACTCCCCATTATGGAGAACATCGATGTCTGTGCAGTGACAGAAGCCTGCTGCAAGCCTAGTGATAGCACACCAGCACTACCAGGTTATACCACATATCATGTGTTATGGCCCCAACACCTGGACCAAAACATCAAAGGAGGGGGAGTATCCATATGCAGCACAGACACCCATATGGCCAGGTAACTGACAATGCACAAAGCAGCGGAGACCACCCATGTGCACCTAAGTGTAGTCCAAACTGCTGTACAGTCTGTAGCATGCGACAGATCACACTCTCACACACAAGAACTCCACCCAGACATCCTGAAGACACGGGACAGTATGAATGTCCCACCAAATACCAGACAAGGTACACACAAATTACCACATAGGTGGCAAACCATTATGTATGCAAGGAGTAATCAGGGACCTAGGGACACAAGTCGACAGTAATCTGTCATGTGACACTCACAATGCCAATGTGGCTAGGAAGATTGTCGATTTTGGACACCGTATCATGAAAGGATTCACATCTACATCAACAGAGGTCACTGTGCCGCTGTACTGTTCCCTTATCAGACCCATAATCTAGTACAATGACTCATATGAGATGTACCATACGTGACACCTGCAGTGGTTTGGAAGACCTCATAGTTACCCCACCAAGAAGATAAAGGGTGTGAAATATATGTCATATGCTGCCTGGCTGTAGACAGAATGCAGTCACAGACTGCCTACACAGAGGCATTGTATGTCTGTTGTACAAGGCCATGTCCAACACAGGAGTAATGGACATGCTCCACCACAGGAAATCAAAGCCATTGGAGCTGTGAGAGTGACAGATGTCAGCCTCAACACATAATGAAATAAGATGTGCTGGAGGGACAGATACATAACCCAGAGGCTCCCCACACCCAGAAACAGGATCCCAATCCATGTTAGGCAGAGCCCCTCACTGACACCCCTTAACAGGAATATTGCCAAGTGGATGGATGATCGTACATGTATACTGGGGGTCTTCACTGTGTCACGACCAGACAGAGGCACAGTAAAGAAATTCATAAATGGCCATAATAGACACACAGCAAGGGGTGGCGAAAGACACACACACTCTGGCTAGGCTTACTAATGCCCTAGGGTGGATAGCCTAGTATGAACCCATGAACCTATGAAGATACAAATTGTACAGGACACTAAAGATAATCACAAGGCTTACCTAACTGATGGTAGGAACCATGTTGGGCATCCACAGATATGCTCTGAATCACACAGATGTTACAAACAACATACCAAACGCACAAACATATTGCTAACATACAACCTGACAGGTGCAGTGCAAACACCCCCCCCCCCAGAGTGCAAAATATCTATCCCAGCAGACTGCTGGTTCCCTGATATTGCAGATGCTGAGGTAACAGCCATCATCTGCAAAGCAAAACACATAGCAGCAAAGGTATGTGATGGTGTCCTGGGCTGAGGCCAACATGGACTCCAAGAATAATGGAATGCCAAATCACACTACTGCCCAATGTCAGCCTTACCACAGGATATGTATCCAAAGAGCAGTGTACAACAACAGTGGTCCTTCACAACAAAGGTGTTTCCTGAATGGATACTGCAAACTACCACCCCAGGTTCCTGTCACGCTTGGTCTGCACAGCTATGGAAAGGATCAGTATGTACCGCAGACAGAAGGCTATTGTGGACCTACTGATACTGGACCCTACACAGTGTGTCTGTCGTAACTGCAGATCCTGCCCCTAAACATGTTTGACCCATTTGAAGCAGTCATTAAGGTCATTGATGAGGGCAATGTGGTCCACACAGTGTAGCTGGACCATGCATATGCTTCTAGACAATACCGTACGAGTTCAGTATGGATATGTTCACCAGCTTAAATATATATACCCCTATGTCAGTAGAGGGGTTGCAAACCAGACCAAGGACAGAACTGACATGGTCAGACATGCCGCATCCATGTCAGACTACAAAGCAGATATGAGTGGCATCCCACAAGGCCTGGTCCTGGGCGCCCCCCCCCCCGTTCTGTATATATGTCCCATAGGTATAGGCCAACATGGAAGGACTGTGACTGAACATGTATGCAGAGGAGTACAAACAGCCCACCATATCTGACCCCCAGCTGACACAAGCAACCCACAAAAGGGCCACCTACAAACAGACAACTGGAGCCATAGCCATGTCAGCAAGCTAATTGCAGAATTGTGTATAGACAACCACCGTGGATATACAGTAAGTGCCCACAAATAACCACACAGGTGTTAACCCATGATGTACATAACATGTAATGAGAGACCTGGGTACAAAAGGTGATAGATATCCTGCACTGGACAAACATGTGGCTGTAGTGTTCGCAGAAACATATACTATATACCCACCCAAACATGAAGGTTGGCAGATGTAGATAAGGGGATGTCACTGTGGCTCTGCAGTCATCCTCCATCAGCGTCACAATTGACTACAGTAGCCCCCGTGGGATATACCTCAGCAGACACCTCCATCAACTGTAAAGTCCACAACAGTACCCCACCAGGAGTAGCAAAGAGCATGAACAGATGCCATGTGTTGCCTGAGTAAACAAACTGCAGCCCCACACACTGCCATACTGCCCAGCTACAGGCAAGCTGTGCCTGATGTATGAAGCCATGTCCAACCTGGAATCAATGAACATGTTGCACCTTGTACAATCTGAATGGCAGTGAGCTATGCACATGAGAGACCTGAACCCCAGCACTGACATACATAGGACAAGCTGTACAGAATGATCCATAACACAGAAGGCACCCCCACTCTTCAGTAAACTCCTGGTACAGGTCAGCCAGAGAGTCACTTATCGACACCCCTCAAGAGGAATCCTGATGAGTGGATGGGAGATGGTAGGCTAACCCTGGGTATCACTGTTATGTCAGAGGTAGACGGAGGCACAGTATACTAACCATGACATATGTCATGGCAAACTCCAGTTACAATGTGTGTCGAAGGACAAACACACCATGTGACTAGCATCAGAAATGGCCTAGGGAACATCGCTAGTGTTTGCCAATGTTCACCCATGTTGTGGAATACACTACCAATGTTGGACGAGCCTGGTGTAGGTAGTCCATATCTGAACATAATGCAACATGGTCATATGTGCACAACTGGCCCCTACACAGTCTGTTGTGCTCACTATGAAGATGTCAAGCAGTCATAGGACTAAAGCCCAGGATACTGTCCACCACAGTGAAAGTACTGAACCAGTACACTATATGGTACTACAGTGTTAGGTCATTATGAAAGTATGTTGAGAACTGTCTGCAAAGTATCCCATGCAATCCCTGCAGGCACAGTATAATCCCTGTTGTGGCAGACACAAAGCAGTTGGCCAGTTAGTACACAACATGACACCCAACACACAACCATAAATGTGAGATATTGTTGAAGTTCACACACACCCAAATATGTGGTGGACTTCAGAGTGCAACATATGGAAAGCTCACACTGGGCATGCTCGCACACTTTGATAAATGAGGCATATGTCAGACAACATGCCATAGAAAGGCTGAACTGGGCATGCTCACACACTTAGGCCATATCTCCGTTTAGCAGTTGGCCACACATATCTGGTATTTGTACGTGTCAGTCCAGGAACCAACCACAACACAGCAATCTGCCCAGTACACACAGTAAATTACTACAGAGACATAAGTGATATAGTGGATCGCCGTCATATGCAAACATCTTCCACAGATACACAAGTTGGTCATAGGAACAGGGAATGCTATGGCAATAAAGACCTGCAAACAGTAGAACAGCACAACAAATATTGTGCATCCGACAATTGAACATATGGGTGTAGAGGTCAATACTAGGCTTGTTGCCCTAGGGAATGACAGCTCAGCCAGAGTGTGCTTGGCATCTGCATCCCCAGTACAGTAGGCTACTGTGCCACTGTAAAGTAGGTCACATAAGGCAACGTGTGAGGCTAGTGAGCTGTGCCTCTGTCAAGCAGGGGCACCATGGAGGTCCCAGGGATTTAATTTGCTAAGCCACAGCCATGTTGTCGGTGTGTGCTGGAAGAGGGTTGCTGAGGATCTCTAACAGTAAGTGTCCATCAATAACTGACTGAGGGGAGCCCTATCTGCATTCTCTGGACAATTCCACTGTCAACACTGTGTTGTGATGATTATGTGTGAATGAAGTGCCGTGCTGGAACTGTTCACAGATGTCCTCCCTCTGTGGGCTACAGCTCTGCAATGTATTAGCTCACTCTGTCTGTTGTACGGCTCATATATGGCTGGTGTACACCTGACAGGTGTCTTGTTGTGAAGCAGTCATGGGCATATGTTGGATAGCATGATCAATGCAAACCGTACACATGCTCATAGAATGCAATTGTCAAGGATTATGCTGAGTGGCCAGTATAGTCCCCCAGCATGGGTCCTCTGAAGTCGTCCACCCCAGTCTTCACAAGTGTAGAGTCTGCTTGTGCTAAATACAGTTTGTGGGCAGTGACAACCTTGCCTGGGGGTGGAGATGGGATATGGATGTCCAGGGAAAGGTGGGTATGGTCAGATATCAACAATGGTGGTCTACCTCTGGTGTGGAACAGTGAGTACCCACGTTGCAGATGGACAGGTGCAATATGTATTCCCCCATGTGGCTGTGGTGTGTGGTTCTGCCATAGCACATGGACCCACAAATTGTAGTGGCTGTAGGGTAAAGTGGTAGAGGCCTGAGTAGTTCTCACACACAATATGCCTGTACCTGTTAACAACTGGAATGGTGTATGTGAACACCTGCATATCCCGACACTGTTCCCAGGGAAGCTAAGTGTGTGTCCGGGATGTGGGTGTGGTGTTCTGGACTGGTTGTGTTGTGTGTTACAGGTCCTGTGGTCACAAAGCATGGCATAGAACATAACCTGCCAGTGCGATGTGCATATCTGACCCTGACGTAGGTGGCTGCAAATGCATATATATGCTATCCCCCACCTGACAGGTAGTACTACATGTACATACCTCTGTAGAAATAAAGATGTCAGCACCTTATAAATACTGCAGGTGCAGAACAGATGCTCAGTAATTCGGATAGTGTGCTCTGCTAATGCGTCTCCCTCAAGTGTCATAATATATTTAGGTAGGGATTTGAATCCTGCAAATGCTCAGTGTGTGTGTGGGTGGGGTTTGTGTGTGTGAAAGTCTGTGAGAGGGAAATGTCCCTTTTGGCAACTGGGAAAACACACTACAGGATGCACATTCCCCTTTCTAAACACTGATGATGTCAGCACCCTATAAGTACAGCAGGAGAAGGGAAACCTCCCAGTAATGCAAATAGCGCGCTCTGCTAATGCGTCTCCCTTAAGTGTCATAATATAGTTAGGTAGGGGTTTGAATCCTGCTAATGTTCAGTGTGTATGGAGGGGGTTAGTTTGTGTGCAAGTCTGTATGAAGGAAATATCCCTTTTGGCAACTAGGAGAACACACTACAGGATGCACATTCCCCTTTCTAAACACTGATGATGTCAGCACCCTATAAGTACAGCAGGAGAAGGGAAACCTCCCAGTAATTCGAATAGCGTGCTCCGCTAATGCATCTGTCATGAGTGTCATAACATAGTTAGGTAGGGGTTTGAATCCTGTAAATGCTCAGTGTGTGTGGAGGGTGTTAGTGTGTGTGCAAGTCTGTATGAAGGAAATATCCCTTTTGGCAACTAGGAGAACACACTACAGGATGCACATTCCCCTTTCTAAACACTGATGATGTCAGCACCCTATAAGTACAGCAGGAGAAGGGGAAACCTCCTAGGAATGCGAATAGTGCACTCTGCTAATGCATCCGTCTTGAGTGTCATAACATAGTTAGGTAGGGGTTTGAATCCTGCAACTGCCCAGTGTGTGTGGAGGGGGGGGGTTAGTGTGTGTCCAAGTCTGTGTGAGGGAGATGTCCCTTTTGGCATCTGTGAAAGTACTCTACAGGATGCACATTCCCCTATCTCAACACGGATGATGTCAGCACCCTATAAGTACAGCAGGAGAAGGGAAACCTCACAGTAATTCAAATAGCGCACTCTGCTAATGTGTCTCTCCCGAGTGTCATAATATAGTTAGGTAGGAGTTTGAAACCTGTAAATGGCATGTGTGTGTGTTTGGATGTGGGGACTCTGTGTGTGTGCAATTCTGTATGACAAACATGTGCTTTTTTGAAATCAGGAGATCACACTACATGATGCACATTACCCTTTCCAAACAGTGATGACGTCAGCACCCTATACATATAGCTGGAGAAGAGACATCTACCAGTAATCAGAATAGCACAATCTGCTACAGCATCACTCTCAAGTGCCATAACCTATTTAGGTAGGGGTTTGAAACCTGCAAGTGTGTGTGTGTTTTGATGTGGGGAGTTTGTGTGTGTGCATTTCTGTATGAAAAACATGTTAGTTTTGGCAATCAGGAGATCACACTACCTGATGCACATTACCCTTTCAAAACACTGATGATGTCAGCACCCTATAAGTACAGCCAGAGAAGAGGAACCATCTAGTAATCTGAATAGTGCACTTCGCTATTGCGTCTTTCTCATGTGTCGTGACTTAGTTAGGTAGGGGTATGAATCCTGCAAATGGCATGTGTGTGTGTGGGGGTAGTAGGGTGTGTGTAAATGCAAGTGTGAGAGAACAGATCCTTTTGGCAAATACTACAATACACCAGATGCTGCATATTCCCCCAGTAAACACAGGGGATGTCACCACACTATCAGCACAGCCAAACAGGGCTAGTTGGCCAGTAATGCCAATAGTGCACTCTGCTACTGGGTCTATTACCATTGTCAGAGTACAGATAGGTATGTTTTGGTAACCCACAACTGCCACGTGGTTGTGTCACACATTATGACCTTGTGTGGGTCTTTGTGCATAACAATGCATGCCATTGCCTAAACCAGCAATGGCATTGCACACATGATGTATGTGTGTGACACATATAAATACCTGTGACCTGCAGTAGTTACCATGTCTGACACATGCCTCGAGTGGATAAATGGTATTTGCAATGCATAACAATATGACTGTGTCTTACTGTGCAGGGGCCACACGCGGTATGTGTCTATACAGTGTGGGTGTATATGGTAAAATACCTACAGCAGGGGATACACATCTGGTCTGGACCATATAGTCTACATGTAGTCGATGTACAGGTGCTGCATGTTCCCACCTGTTGTGGGAGTGGTAACATGTCATTCCACTGCAATTCAGTGACCACATGCTGTGAACCCTTCAACTAGTGTGTTGTAGCTACAGTAATGCTCACGCACAATGTTTGGCTGGATGCAGTCCAGCCATATAAAGACAGTTCTTGAGACTGTCATATTGCCATTGTTGTTATGGAGGATAGGTGGTTTTCCTGTGTATGGGAGGGTTGTGTGTGCCAGGCTATGAACCAGATGGCAGTCCGACACACTGTTAGCTGCACATGATTAGGCCCTGATGCTTTGTGCTGTGCCAACAACCTGGAGGTGTGTGTATCTGTGGTGCCTTGGGATACCACCCCCTGTCCATGTGTGTTACATGTGTAGAGGACGACAGGCATGGTATGAGGCATAACCTGGCAGTGATGGGTTGCACCTGTGAGCCATGAATCAGGACTCTGGTACTGCACAGACATTGCAGTTCACCGTGCTGAGGACAGTGTCCAGTGCATGCATCTTGCGGTGTACACAGCTGGTGTTGTGTAGCAGCACTGTTAGTGTCCTAACCTGTGTGATACCCATGGAGGTGGCTATGTAATCCATGTCCTGCAGCATAAGGCAGTATGTGTGTATCAAGGAGCTTTGCCAATATACATCGGTCCATGGGTGTCACGTGCAAGCTGACCCTTGCACATCATTGTGGCTTCCCTAGCATGTAAGCACACATTGACAGCCAGCGGATACCCTATGAATGACATTGGAGACTGAGCAGAATGTAGACATACAACACCCTTCCTACATATAGTGGTAGCATACCTGGTGAGGGTATGTTGGCAACCAAGATCAGGCTCATACTGGCCCGTGCCACATGCTGAGAGATCCATTCTATGTTCCCTATCATGTAGTCCAGGGAGGTATGTCTCAGGTCATCCACAGTGGCATGGTCAATGACTGAGTCATATGTGTCCATGCCTCTGACTGACCTGTATGCATGTGTTATGTGGTGGACCATAGTGCCCCTGAGGCATATCACTGTGACCTTCACCAGATACAGCCTGTTGAGCGGGACCCCAGTGCAGCACCCAAGACAGGTACCTGACATATCTGTAGCAGGTGTGTTGTGTAGCCCTACAGGCTGTGAGTGTGTGGCACACGGGATGTGTGTGCCATGTGTAGCATGTGCTCTATTCCGACGGAACATATGCCTGTGTGCCAGCTGCGGAGGTGTGTGATGCTCAGGCAGGATGCTATTCTGAGTCCCCACGTATGCCCCAGTGTGTTCAGCATGCTGTCAGTGTGTGTCTATGTCTGACTTGTATTATAGTCACTGTAATATGACATGCCACCTGACAGGGTATGGCATTACTGGGTTCAGAGAGATCAGTCCCCAGATTGGCTATGTGGTGGCATCCCACACATGTGTTGTACGTTCCTGGCCAAGGGTGATGGCTGACTGCATACATGTGGCAACTGTGACATTGCCACATGACTCACATAAACCACAACTGGACCATAGAGGTGATTCACAGGTTACCTTTGCACATGCTACCCTAGTAGTGTGATTGCCATGGTGAGTACCAACACATAGGGCCAATGGGGAACAACATACTGAAGGTGTGTATGTGTGGGTGTACTGCTTCTGTTTCATAGCACTGGCATATATGACTGCACACATGGGTAATTGCCAGGTAAGACATGTGCAATGTGTCACAGGCAACGTACATGCGAACAGGACGGACAGTGATGTTCTGTCATGTGTAAACTTGACATACGTATCGTACGGTATGCAGATGTCACTAGGAGTCCACAGAAGCACTGTAACTCTGCATTGCAGGTGTAAACAGTGTTCCAGGGAACCCCAAGCGAACATGCATGCAAACAAAGCTACAGTAAGCAGGGCTGGAAGTAGCTCATTGTACAACAAAGAAGGGGTAACACTAACAGTAAGTAAAAATGCAAATATGTAGGCACTATCAACATGTACCCAGGAATACACAGCGCAGATGCCCATGGTAGAACTGATATTATGTCATAATTAATTGTGATTTGGATTACATTGGTACTGCACACATATCAACATGCGCAAACATCCACATTGCATAGTCGTTGTGGGCAACTTGACACCATTACTGTACATGTCCATCATTGCATATCACTACTTGCATTAGCTTCCCCCCTGTGCTACCCATGTATGTGGCTATCTGTTGACATCCTTACCACCGGCATGCAATTATGTGCAGCTGTTACACTTTGGTACGTACTATGGGTGCAGATAACAATTCAGGACATTCATACGGTTACTACATCAGGCATGCTGGGATATACACACACAGTCGTATCAGCACACTGTACTGTTACCAACATGATACTACTAATACACTTCTATGTAGTCACCCTGTGCATCAGCAATGTGTTTACCTGTTCTCGCAATGATGTTGGAGATTGCAGGAGGTGGCACAGTGTCCTCATATGCACAGGGTGTGAATTAGGTATGCCTGAGTCTGCCACTGATACCACCAATTGACATGTGTGTGTATGTGTGTTGGTGAGGGGCAGCAGTACAGGGTGCGGCACTGTTGGTGCAGTGTGTGCGTGTATGTGGTCACCCTAGGTGTTAACATTTCGCATGTGTGTACGCACGCACACAGTTCCACCTCATGGCTGCCATATACAGGGGTTTGTGGACAGCCACAGACTGCACCTGGCAGGTCATACAGATCAGTGTCTGGGCACGGACACGGTACCTGTGCCTGGCAGGGGTGCTACGGACCGTATCCAGTACTAAGCCAGACTGGGTACTGTCATCAGAAGCGGGAGTGTGTTGACCGGACACAGGTCCCTGTTGGGACTGTCCAGAGTCACGTGCACGTGGTCTCCTGGGGCGTTGCGATGACAGCACAGACCCAGCATTGCTGGGGCTGCTGCTGGCACTATGGGGGCGTGCGCGGGCCTGTTGTCGTCCACGCCGACTGCCAGCTGCTACTGTTGCTGGCATACGGCCACGTCGATGCAGCAAACGCCCACCATTGCCCTGGCTCATGGACATTTGGTTGTGGAACTGCTCTAATATGTCCCCACAACATCTGTCTATGACATCGGTGAAATTACGGATAGCATCCGCGATATCACGCATACTGTCAGTCATGGCTGTGCGACATGCTCTCAGCTCCCTCAGACCCTGTCTGGTGTACCTTTCCATACGCGACTGTGCCTGCATGACAGCCCGAAACATAGCTGAGGTTGACAGACCTCTTTGGACACGTCTGCCAGAGGCAGTACGCCCATGGATGCTCCCACGAGAACCCATGGGCAACTGTCTGTGTGGTACCATCGCAGGACCCTGCCCATGGCTACTGTGTGGGGAAGCATGTGCCACAGATACCACATTACCCTGGTCAATGCCCACTGTATCCTGTCCATCACCTAGGGACAATGGTGACAAAGGATGTACTGGCAGGATGACTGTGCGCAATGATGGGGTTGACAGCTGTGTACTGTCAATTGCTTGACCAATGGCGGACCCTGACACACCTTCTTGTACCATTACACAGATATCATCATTACCAGTACCTGTGGCACCAGATTCAGGTTCCCTGCTGCAGGACACCAGAGCAGCACCAAAACCTGTGGGAGGAAGACAGGAAACACAGTTTACAGTGTCCACACAATGTTACCAGTGATGCACTTATGCACACATGCACACATGGACACAGGCACACATGGACACAGGCACACATGCAGACATGCACACGTGGACACATGCACACATGCACACAGGCACACATGCAGACATGCACACATGGACACATGCACATGTGGACACATGCACACGTGGACACATGGACACATGCACACATGCACACATGCACATGTGATCACGTGTACACATGCACACATGCACACGTGGACACAGGCACACAGGCACACATGCACACGTGCACACATGCACACATGCACGCGTGGACACAGGCACACATGCACACATGGGCAGAGGCACACATGCACACCCCGCAATATACACACAGAGCACTACTGAGTTACACTAGTGTTACTAGCACTATCAGGACTATTATAGGTATTTTTAAACACACTCACCAGCATGGATGGCCTGCCTTGCTGTAACCCCGGAGGGACCTGCAGAAATGATGAGATTAATGTCAGTGGGCACAACTGTGCCATTGATACTGCATATGATACAGTGCAGTAGTACACCAGTTGCCTTTCACACGTCAGCTGCTGATATTGCCAATATCACACATGCACAATTACATACTATGATGACAGCTACATACCACGGACACACCTTACACATGCATAAACTAACAGTGTACAGAACAGTCAAGTGTACATATGGCATATTACCTGCACGCCCATGTCGTGCTGTGTGGATCCAGCCTCCATCATGATGCAGGTGTATTGCTGTTGCTGTTCCGGGGCTGGAGCCACAACACGTAGGAGTAGCCCCTCCAGTCTGGTGAGGGGGGATGTGTGGCCACCCCACCTCCTGTGGCAACCTGTTGCCTGTGGATATCCGACGCACGCTGACGGACATTTCTGATTAAATCACTGCAGTGATGTCGTACCTGCTCATATGTCCTATTATGCATGCCAATGTCATTTAACCTACGGGCAAGGTCTTGCCACAGTGCAGCCCTCTCCTGCTGATTCTGACTGGTGTGGGAAAACAGTATGTCATACTCCCGCACCAGGCTCTGGTGTATCTCCTCATCTTCCGCTGCAGAGTAGGTGGGATTACGCTGATGTGCCATCTCCCTGGAAGAGAACACAAACAGGATATCAGCAGACTATGTCAGCAATAAATGGCACACATACTATACATGTTACTCATGTGTAGTGATATACTACTACTCCCATATGTTGCATGTGTGTGTCTCGTGGTGGATACACAAGTACATGGCCAGATATCAGTGCTCAGCCAACACCTGTGCAACAATACCTGCCACATTCCATACAACATAGTAGCATGCCCCATCGGTCAGCACACTGCGACAGGTCCAATGCACAACCTCACTCTGGGGATTCATCCCAAGGTACTGTATGTGGGATGCCATCCACTAGTGTGATGTGGACACAAGTTACTCTGCCTGGATATACATATCCCACCACCAGCACAACAGACTACTTTGATATGTATGTGATTAGACAGTTATTCACTTGTTAGGACTGAGATGGTATCCATGCAGCACACTGGGCCAGTGGAAGCCACAACCCACACTGCTGACCCCTTTGCAAATGCTTACCATGGACATCCCACAGATTGCATGGAACTTGCACACACATTTCTAACCCAGACCCTATGCACAAAGGTTAGGCATCCTGTCTGGTGGACCCCAGACAGAGGCAGATTGTATAACAATAGCAGGAGGCTACTGCAGGACAGAGCAGATACACATTAAGGGAAGGCATCTGTGGTCAGCACTGGTACTACGCTACTGTCTCTCATAACAACGGCCACGGCCTACACTGGGAGGGAAATGGCCACAAACACTATGGATAACCACAAGGCCTTCTTCAGTTATGTTACACATATGGACCAAATGCCTCAGATATGCTCTGCATTAATACACACCTACTTAACATTCACCAAACACACAGATATTGGCAACATTCTTGCAGACAGGTTCGGTGCACGTATCCCCTCCTTCTCCCCACCAGTTGAAATACTTATCACAGCTGTATGTAACCTCCTATCATCTCACATGTCCAGGTGAGGGCCGCCTCAGCAAAGCAGAACACACAGCATCACTGTGACCTGATGGTATCCCTGGATGTGTGCTACATGCACTCCAAGAGGACATACAACCGCATATAAGACTGATAATTAATCTTGGCTGTACTACAGGATATGTACCTGGACACTGGCATACAGCAACAGTGGTCCCACACCACTAAGGAGACACCTCTACTGACCCTGGGAACTACCACATCATATGCATAACCGGCCTGGTCTGCTAAGCTATGGAATTATTCAGTATGGGACGCATATGCAGTGATATTGGCTACCTGCAGACACTTGTTCCCAGCCAGTTTGCCTTTGTGATGGGCTGATCCTGCCTTTTGAACCTGGCTGACCTTTCAAAACAGTCACTACAGCCATTGCTGAGGGCAATGCACAGACAACTGCTGCCAGGATCATGGCCTAACACTGACTGACATGTAATGTATAGTCATCTCCTTTTGGTGGAACTACGTACACACAACATATCACATGGACATACCTATAGATACAGTCCTATGACACATTTGGAGGGTTCACAGTATGCAGACTAGTAACCTGCTACTTTACATTACCTGTGTTTGTCGCAGCTGGTTGCGTTACCACTGCTTCTGCTTCCTGCTGCTGCTGGCATGGCTTGCTACTGTCACTGCTGACAGCTTAAACTCACAGTGTGTAGCGTGTGTGTTTTTTTTTTCTCTCTGTCTCTGTCTCTCTCCCTCTGTCTGCTTCCAGACAGTGCAATGAACATATTGCATATGTGGAGTGTTAGTACAGGATGCTTTTGTAGGTATCTGCATAGGTCCATGTGATGGCCTCTGCACCAATTTTAAGCCAGCATTTGCTAATTGCATGCAGCCAGTTGTGTACTGATTGCAGTTCTCACTGTGATTTCAGGACAGTGCTATAAAAGGGTATGTGAGATAGGCATTGCCCTTTCAGATTGTAAGGGCGGGGACCATGCTGGTATGCTGTGGACACTGTTCTGTGAGTGTAAAGGTTAGTATCTCTCTCATGATTCAGGCTGTGTTGTAGATTCACATTTCTCCATTCCTCTCTCCTGTTCCCTGTAGTAAGTGTGTATGCACAATGACACCTACAACTATATATATATATATATATATATATATATATATATATATATATATATGTAAATATACATACATTTATATATGTACATTAACTGACATTATTACCTACAAGCTACCAACTAGCATGGCTGTTTCTGTTCACACACTACTACTATGGGAATCCACTAGTTTTGACAGTAATTCTAATTGACATGCTTTGTGTACTACACATCCTATATTCCCTTTACATTCATCCCTACTATTACATGTTATATTTATTTTAGCACAATGTTCTTGTATAAGAGTCATGGCTTAGTGGTAGGTCATACAGACTACTGTTTCCAAGGTCCTGGGTTCGGGACTGACAGTGGGATTTTATTTTGCTTTTGAACTGACTACAGGACCTGTCAATCAGAGTGACTAAGGCACTTTTAAGCAGTTGTAACCGGGTTAGTGCTGGTTTGCGTGGAGCTCACGCATGCGCACTGGCGTTTAGCTCAGCACCGTTTACAACCGCTAACAGTTCTTACTCTGGCACACCCGCTATTTTCTTTGAAAGAAATGAAAATGGGGAGACAGGAAAGTGGTGAAAAAGGGGTCACAAAGAGGGTAAGACAGTAGGGAAACAAGCTTGGGATTTGCAGGAGGGATGTAGGTAAGGCCCATAGCTGCACATTTCTTCATCAGCAACAGCTGTGCATATGTATGTAATTTGGTGTGACATTTGAAACCTTCCACCACTGAGAGAGGTGTCAGGACAACAATAATACTTGTTGTACAGCCAATTGTAATTGATAGTTTCCATGTCCAGCAGACATGTGTGTGGAATGGGCAGCTATGTATGGGGCATAATTTTTTTGTGGGTACAGAGTGCCCTTTTTTTTTTTTTTTCAGGTGAGAGTGGTATGTCAGGTGAAGGAAGTCGGTATAGCTGGGGAGGTAGGTTGGGTAGGTCAACAGACAAGACAAACAAGACGCATACAGGGGCGGTGTATGACACATGTGGGGGGGGTTACACAATTGACGGGGACGGAGGTTTGGATATCCAGAGCCCATGAGCCCGCAGATGGCAACAGTGGAACTGATATCCCCACCCATAGGCAGTTGCCACTGTTCCTTCACTGCCCAGGATGGGGCTGTGCTGGGGGCTGTGTAGGCCGGGCAACAGGCATGCCCGTAAGTTGTGCCACCTGTGCCTCAAGCTGGCATAGGGGCCCAAGAACAGAGTCCCGGATCTCCCTAAGCACCACAGTCTGGACACTACGGAGGGTGAGTGGTGGTTCTCCTCCGGCCACACTTGCAGAGGGGGGACGAGCCCCATCCCCTGCAGCGCTTCCACCCGCAAGTGGCACAGGGCCACCGGAGGAGGGTCCAGACTGGGCACTAGTGCCAGGTGCACTCGCCAGCTGAGGTGGGAGAGGTGGGTCCACTGGATCCCGCCTTCCCTGTCGTCCTATGTTTTGCATTATGTCATGACAGTTTGGGTTAGTGACATATAATACCATTCACAATTAGTTGTAACAGCATGCATTAGTATTCCCATTAACCAAACACCCAGATATTCACACCATTGAACAGCGAGCATAACACATGCATAATTTGAACAGCAATACACAGTCCAACAACATGTAGGGTTGATTGATGGCAACAGGCCATCAGGTTTGGATGTATGAACAGGGCAGATGCATCAACGGACATGCAAATATATATGACCCAACAGGACAAATGTCCAGGGGTGTTAATTGTGATTGCACATACCATTTTCACGTGGAATGGGTTATATGTGGTTATAGGGTGGGGTGAAGAAAATAATATTAACACCTTCGAATACCAATACATATGCTGTACATTTCTAATAGCTGCACATATATACACACTACTGTTCTAACTACAGTTTCCTATGTGATAACTACTTCAACTTGGTGATAGGACTGTTACTGCTACATCAATATACATTTTATTGTTCTTCATACACATTCATATCTAGCTTTGTTCAGCTACATCATCCTGCTACATTTGCTTTATATAGCTATAGACAAGTGTGGATGTTTGGTATATCAGACAATCATACTATCTGCATATTGCAGACTGAGAGCAACATATCCAGATTTTGGGATACACATTCCAGATGCAGCAACACTTTGAACAGATTTCGCTGTTTGGTTTTGATTCTCACGTGCATTTCATTTTGTCTTGACTGCAGTATACTTTATTCAGGGGTTATTACTACTGTATGGCTGGATTCATGACATTTTCTCACACTCTCTCACTTCTTTTCATTTTACTATTCAGGATGGTACTTACTTCTAGGCTTTATTGACATGTTTTACCTGTAGTTATTACAATCCTTTCCAGCAGTCTCACTTCTGTCATGTTTCAGTATTTCAACAGGGATATATTTCACACATGTGATTTGATCATCTTCTGCAGCTGTACTTTTCAGCCTGCTGCAGGTTGTGTACTATTTTCTTACAAGTGGGGCATCTTTATTTCAGAATTTATTTCAGACATTTTCATTTTTCTGTTTGATTACAGACTGCAACACACTTTTGTAATCAAGCAATACTTGCAAACACTTTTACACTGTTACTTGCACATTTTATTACTTAGTGACTACACTGCACTCTTTTGCTAACTGTCATACTTTTATATTTCTTTACAGTTACTGGGAGTGGATTACTGACCTGCCTGGTGGCGCAACCGCACCAGCCTATCGCCATAGGCTCTGCGGTTCGCAGAACGGACACCTGCAGCTGTAATATAAATTAAGTAATATTGGAATACACATCTCCATAATATCAGCTAGTTTAATTTCTTGCATACATAATTAAATGTAACTTACTCAGTAGTGGGGCGTTGGGCATTTGCCGGGCCTCCTGGATCCAAAGGTTCAATTGGTCCTGCTTGCGTCTCTTCAGGTCCGCATGTTGGTGACGGACCTGCTCACCAGTCCTTGGAATCCCTGTGGCACTGGTGAGATCATGAGCCAACCGGTCCCACGCCTCAGCCCTATATGCTCCCCACAGGACCTGGCCCTGCATGAGTTGGGCCTCATGATTGTGGACTAGGAGCCAGACCATGTACCTGGACTCCTCAACGCCCCACCTCTGTGCTCGAAAGCAACAACCCTCACCTACTCCTGTCATTCTGGCTGCAAGTCAGTTCTACAATCGTTTATGCTGTGTATTCCCACCTATGGGGCTTATATAGGCCGTTTTTCCCGCACATATCTGTGATTGGCCATTTTGGAATTGTATCAACTTCACTAAACCTGCATTGTCATGCTCCAGTTTGTATTCATTCCTATATATTTGCTATTATTGCATTTCTAGGTACTGCTGTCATGGCTTAGTGGTTCAGTACCTTGACTATGGTGTATAGTATCCTGGGTTCGAACCTGGCCACTACTTTTTATTTTTTATGACTGTCTAGACAAGCTGAGGGGTGTGTCTGTGTAAAGGCAGTTTTGATATGGCTTGCTCAACGTTGCCCGTTGGTTAGCTTGTTGGCGCGGTGCGTAGCTCCGTGCAAATGGGGTGCGCTGGTTTAAGCCTCATTTGGCTATCAGCACGCATATTATGCTCAGCTCAGCTAGGGGCACATAGTTTCAGCGTGTTAAACCACTGCTCACCTACGGGCACTCATTTTGCACCAGTTAAACCACTGCTCACCTATGGGCACTCATTTTGCACCAGTTAAACCACTGCTCACCTACGGGCAGATGCACTCACCCTGTTAAACTGTAGCTCAGCTATGGGCAAATCTGGCATTTTTTATTGTTTTGTTACCTCACATTTCTTCGATATAAATGGGCTATTTCATTACATTTTACATAAAATGTGATTTTGTGTACATGTTTGTCAGGGACTTGTTTCGTGCTTATTTTGCTAAAAATAAAAATTGGTGTTGTGGGGGCTCGAACCATGAATGCCTGCTCTTCAGCCAACATCTCTACCACTACACTACTGCTTCTTGGCTTACTTTGCATATTTAGTTCTTATATGCTTTCCCACTGACTGCTAACTGTGGCTGCACTACAGGCACGCCCGCGCAAACGAGCGCACTCACGGGCAAACATCTTTACAATTTAAAAAAAAATTATGAGATGTTCATTTGTACATTTTATGTTCGTAGTCTGTGGGGGCATGTGTTGTGTTGTGTTGTGTTTATTCACATTTCCATGGACTCTGTCGTGGATGTTTACTTTGGGCACTTTTACTCTTCTGGGGGCATGTCCGCTTACAGGGCTCGGCCTATGGACACGCCCCCTACTGTCTTACATGGACCGTGTTAGCCTTAGGTGTGATTCAGCATGCTCTCATGAATATGCAGAGCATGCTGACATCACTCCGTTTAACTGCAGCCTCCGTGTAGGAGTTATAAATCTTACACGGAGGCTTCGTGAATCCTGCCCCATGTCATTCTAGTGAAGTCGAATGCTATAAAACCAAAGTTAGCAATGTCTTTTGGCTTTTCCCGGTTAGGGGTCACCACAGCGGAACTCCGGTCTACTAATGATTGGCAGTAAACTTTTACGGTGCTGAGTTGCCAGCTCGACGCCTAACCTTCAGTGAAGGCACGCCTATTCATGCATGTCTTTCGGAATGCCACTTGACCACAGGGAGGACATGCAGACCAAAATTAGTAATGCAAACAAAAAAAATTCCACGTGTCCGTTACTCGTCATTAGGGTATAACAGGCAATAGAGGAATAAAAGAGAACTTTTCTCTGTAACAGGTTTACATAAACATACTAATAAGTGTATAAGTCTATCATAAACAATGCATTATTTACATACTTTAGCAGTGTTATTCAGTTTACCAGCCAAACAGCAGCCTTGTTATTAATGTTGTGTATACCATAACGTTACTATAGTTTAGGTCTGCGGTCAGGAACCTAGTTTCTAAAACTTTAATAAATCATTTGAACTGGGGTTTAACGAAACAGGTAATTCTATTGGAATAGGCCATGCCCACACTCCAACTAGTGCTCATTTCCCCCTTCTAAAATGGAGCTGTCAGCGGGTTTTAGTTGTTTGAAGTGTTTGGGATTATATTAAAAAGCTTGCATTACAGTGCTTGAGCCTTCATCTGTTAGCCTGGTTTTAAAACAAAGAAAACCAAAAACAGTGGCTATGAACATTAATAATATGCATACATTTTTGTATACAAAGAGAATTAGAGAGATACTACTTTAAGCTGAGTGCGCAGCATGCAAATAGCTATATGACATATAGCAAACAATAATTTGTGGCAAAAACATGAACCTATGTTTTCACCCTTCAAACATCTTCCCATTTTCAGTTTGGTGTTTCAAAGGTGCCTTGTTTGCAGAATAAGACTGTTTTATAAAATATGGGTGTGTAAAAAAGTTTTCTGGTTCTATTTACAGTGTGTGTGTGTGTGTGTGTGTGTGTGTGTGTGTGCATGTGTCTCCTGAACTTTGCTACATTGCAGTGTTTCCCCTTTAATTCGAATGGGGATGGACCTGAAAAGGTGTGCATCTCCACACACACACACACACACACACACACACACACACACACACACACACACACACACACACAATTCCCTAGTGTATTTCTTGGAGGTTTGAAATAAATGAACGAGACCCTTAAATGCTAACACCACTTACAAGGTAATGCAGTATCTACATGTATTTGTACAAACCTAGACAAGCATAAACGGCAATGATGACTGATACAACAAACCTAGACAGGCAAAAACAGCAATGACGAATGATAACGAAAAAAAAACCATTTAATTTCTAACAAGAAGCAGTGATTTCAGTCGACCTTTTACTCTCTCCTAATAAAAAATTCCAAGCCCTCATTAGAACTGTTGCCCCGATAACGGAAAAGTACCGCTAAAGGCACAATAGACATTTTTTGAAGTTATGAGTTTACTGTGTGATCCACAGATCAGAACTCAACAGACAAACAGCAAGAAGATCCTTTATAGGTGAAAAGGAATACCCCAGAGCCTTTTGCCATGGTTCAGAAAGACATTAAGTAAAGAGAAAGTATCACTTTCTTGAGCTGTTCACAAGACGGGTTAATGATTTGTTAAGGATTCCAGAGTCCAGTATTCAATATCTGGACTTGTTTGCTTATGTCACAGGATGTCAAAACCAAAAACGAAACTTCCAAAAGTAGGACCAGGTGCACGACTGGAACCAATATGAGTAAACAAAAAGCTCCAGCACCAAACATAATGAAAAAGCACAAAAAAACAATGAGGTTAATGCATTGATTTAATATAAATCCATAAGGTAGTGTACATCCCAGACCAGTTTCAGCCAGCAGACTTTCTTCAGTGGGAACAAAGGTAGTTACTGATATAAAGTGACACACATACATATATAGAATGAACCATATAATAGGATTCTTCCCCAAATCCAAATTGTTTCCTGTATAAAAATAAAAAGAAAATAAAAAGAAAATGTATATAGAATAAAATTACATTTGTAATGACAATACATGTGATAGTAATAGTAAACACAATTACTAAGAATGATGGTGAATAAAAATTCATAAATTTACAAATGGTCATTCAAACCAGGTGGAAACAAAGCACCCAGTTTGATGATCCAATATTTCTCTTTCTTTGTAAGGATTGAGTGCCAACCCTGTTTATTGGATCTATCACCAAGGATCCTATCAATAATAGTAAACTGGAATCTAGCTGAGTTGTGGTGTAAACAATGTCTATATAAGGCATTACTCTCTCTCTTGGTTCGTATGTCACTACGGTGCTCAGACATATGCAGACAAAGTGGTTGTGATGTTTGTCCAACATAGAAAGCGGCACACGTGCATGTTGCGAGATACACACCCCAATCGCTATTGCAATTACCAAAGAATTTCATGTCATATACCTTGTCAGTGTTCTTGCTAGCGAACTGTTTAGATGTAAAAATAAATGGACAAGATGAACAATGGCCACAATTATAAGTGCCCCATAATCTATCACCTGTCATAGTTAATTGATGATGTATAGCTCCTGCCAAGCTGACCCTTTTGAAGTGAGAAAAGAAGAAACCTAGGGTCCTGCCTCTTCTATACCTATACTTACACGTATCACCAATCAAAGGTGTTAATTCATCATTAGCAATAAGAATGTTCCAATGTTTAGAAATGACATTTCTAACTAAATTGATGTTCCGTCCAAATGTGGTAATGAAACGGATGGAGTCATCCTGTTCAGTATGGGTTTTGTCACGATATGTGAGAAGTGAAGTTCTGGTTGAGTTAGAGGCAACCTGTTGGGCACCCTGGATATCAAGCTCATTATATCCCCTAGCTCTGAACCTGTTAACCAGGTCTTGCTGGGATTCTTCATGTTCATTATCAAAGGGACAAATTCTACGAATCCTGAGGAACTGAGATTTGGGTATATTCCGAATGATGTGGTTGGGATGCATGCTAGTAGCATGTAACAAGTTGTTATATTGGGGATATTTGCGAAATGTTTTAGTTTGTAAAGTATCATCTGGATTCTGAGTGATAGTAACATCCAGAAAATTAATCTCAGACCGGTTGCTAGTTGATGTAAATTCAATGCCCCATTTATTCTGATATAGATACGACACAAATTCTGCAAGATACTCCTCATCCGAACACCAAACCAAACAACAATCATCCAGATATCTACGCCAAATATCCAGGTCCTCAAGATATAAATTATGAGTGGAATCATAAATTAGATGCTCCTCAATGTATCCCATGAAAAGGTCCGCATATATGGGAGCAAAAGAAGCTCCCATAGCAGTACCTTTGAGTTGCCAATAACATTCACCCTGAAAATAGAATACATTTTTGTTCAGAACATGTTCTACCATACAAACCAAAAGTGTGTTGAAGCCCACAGGATATAGTTGTGCTTTCTCTAGCCAAAAATTGAGGGCTTCCAATCCGGCCCAGTGTGGTATATTGGTATATAAGGCTATGACATCCAGAGTGCATAATAACCATTCATGTTCTAGTTGACTATCAGAAATTATTTGTAAAAATTGTGTGGTGTCCTGTATTCTGGCACGAATAAAGCCAAAAAGTGGTTTAAGATATAGTGTTGTGAATGTGTTCAAGTAAGACTGAGCTGCAGAAATATCTACAGAAGCATGCAAAAAAACAACATGGAGGTAATCACTGATCTAGTAGATCAAACTTTACGGATTACTGAAATAGCTCTCTTGTCTCATGCTTCACATAGCAAAATGCAATGAAGATGACCAACCATCCAGAAGGGGTATGCTTTGTAACTTTTTTACCCATCTGATATTTCACAAAGTGTATAACAACCTGATTATCCTTTCTGAATGACAAGTTCAGTCCATATAAAACCTAATCTGTCTGTGGACATCCACAAACTGAAGAAGATATGCTTTATGATTAGTTTACTCTGGGAAGAAGACAGGCAAACTGGCAGATCAATAAAAGCTTTGACTGCATTGTAGTTTTTAGGCATGAAGACAAATTGGTTCTAAGCAATACCAGAAAGTGCTTGTAATTCTGAGATTTTCCTAGTAGACATATTTGCCACCAGAAAAAAGGAACTTTGAAAATTTGAGTTTCAAATGAGATAAGGATGAAGGTTCAAAGGGAGCAGCAGTCAACTTCTCATGCATAAAATAAATATCCTAAGGTAAAACTGGGTTTATGAATGGAGACTTGGAAAGCCCCAAGGAAGAAAGATTTTCTTGATCACTCTTTGGCTGAGTAAACACTCATAATACATTAGAAAACAGTGGCTTAGTCTATCTGCCAACATATTTGTCTTCCTAAAGCATATGCCACAGCCTTGGATATAATGAGACTGGGTTGGTGACCGTCACATAGCCTCGTCACAAAAAAGGGTAAGAATGAGCACCAGTTACACTGTATAAATGAATGGAAAGGATTCCTTTTGAAGGAGAGATCTGAAAGAAGAAACTGAAATATTTCTCTCATTTCTACTACACTGATATTGAATACAACTCCTGGGGATACAGGTCCCCCTGGAGTGTTTGATTATTGAAGTATCATTTTGTAACCCAGAGCCAATACATCCATGGTCATCATCATCAAAGAAGAATGCTGTTGGAAAGAGTTTCTGAAAAGGAAGTATGCCAGCTCCAGCTATCATGTTACAGGAGGAGAATGGCATGCCCTGGAGGTCCACATGGGATGAAGAAGCAAATTAGCCTGCTGGGACCACTGCACCATAGAGTCCAACAACAAAGCTTATATCATGAAAACTGATGCTGCTGTAAAACCCTAGGGTATAAGGTATGTCACGGCTTGAAATGTGTGGGAGGACACTAAGACAGAGACCACCTGCATAAGGATCAGTGCCCTGTCCTTAGGAAGAAATTCTGCCTGGTGAATCTTTGTGCCCAGGGAACATCTGATGTGTGTACAAATTTGTGCGGAGAAGGTAATACTTTGTAAGGTTCACTTTGTCTCCTTTGGAGAACATCATTTTGCACAAAAACTCACTCTACTAAACCAAAGTATGCTGTGTCTGAATGGCAAAAAGCCATTATTCCAGATAGGGGGAAATCTTGGATCCCTTAAGGGATTTATATAGCACCAGTAGACAATCTTTTCTTTGTCTCATTGTTTATCAGAAATTAAACATTGAAAATGGTGAGCTGAAAAACCTAAAAAAAAAAAATTTCCACCCCCCATGCCCTATCATTCCCCCCAGTGATATAGAGACCAAGCTCCCACACCCCATGAAATTATTTATACCAACTTCATGGTCAAACCAAAGTGAAGAAAAAAAGGGAAAAACTCCAGAAAAGCACACCGCTGGCTCACAATACACTGCAGTGAAACTCACATCAACATTAAATTCTTGCACTTAAGCCTCTCAACCACCAGTGTAGCAATAACCTGTAAGCATGCTCCATCGAGGTGTAGGTGAGTACAAACAGAAGTGCACAAAACTAGCACTAACTGACTCATATCAAGTAGTTTAGAAACCTCCGTGATTCCTTTGTGGTCTTTATGTGAAGATGGGCATCTGCGAGATGCAAAGACCAAATCCAGTCTTCTTTGGATATATGGAAGGATAAGCTATAGCATGGCAATTTGAAAGGTTTCTTTAGAAATAAATGCATTTAGGCCACTGAGGCTCTTGGGCTGTTTTTTTTTTTGTTTGTTTTTTTGTTTTTTTTTTTTGTGTGTGTACACCAAAATAATCTGAAATAATATCCTAGGCCTTTCTGGTCAGGTGAAACCTATTGGATAGCTTTTTTATTGTGAATGCACTACTGCATCTTTTTTCTTGCTTCAAACTTCTGATGCAGTGGGACATCTGTCAATCAAGGGCAATGATGGGATCAGGAGTGTGGCGAGGGAGTGGGCTGAGTAACTCTAGTAATAGTCTGCCTCACCCATGAGTCCACAGAGACTTCTTCTGCATTCTAAGACATGGGAGGAAGAATGCCATCCTACCTGCTTCCTGTGGAGATATTCAACACTACTGTATCCAACCTAAAGTGAGCCCTAGTATCATGCAATGTACTGGGGACCATGACCTATGGGTCTACCACTATGTTGTTGGTGTGTGCCTGTTCCCAGTGCTGTCCAGCTTTTGAGACTGTGGGCCATACCTTAATGAAATCCACCATTAGCTCCTCTGCAGTCTAGAAAACAAATTCTGAGGCAGAGGAACTTAAAAACACAGCCCACAGAGTCTGCCCTGTCTCCTTCATTTCTATAAGATGCTCATCAATTTTTGGACCAAATAGGAGAGGAGGCCAGATGGATATGACTTCTCATAATTTCTGCATATGCTTTGTGTTTCATCACTCTTTAGAAGCTAGCTCTTGACCTAATAGGTTGTTATAAGAAACAATAACCATTGTTTCATATTGTTTGTGGCTGTTAACAGTTCTTGTGGCCAGCTTTAGGCATAGTTGACCTAGGTGGATGCCCAGGGCACCACTTGGCCAGGAGTATCTTTCTAACTTCTAGCTTGTTAATTTATTTTTTTCCCATATCAGACTAAAAAGGTGCCCCACTCAGGAAACATCACATACAGCTTCCAATGGCAAAAGCACTGTACTCTTATTAATATCCAGGCATTCTTCTTGGGATGCTAACAAACTATACAACAAATCACAGGGCCCCAAAGGCTCTGTGAGGCTGTGTGATTTATCGTATAGATTGTGATGGGTTCAACTGACGAGAAGGCCCAGAAACTTTGAACAATGGTGGGTAATGTCTATAACATCGTCTCAAGTTTGTAGTCAGTGGTACCAGGAGGGTCTTCATAGGGTCCAAAGAAGAAGAATACTGGGATCATTGTGTTGCATTTACACAAAAAGGTGTTTTTATTTAACATTTGTTAAGTGGGTAGGTGAACTGGTCCAAGGACCCTTTTCAGTCACAACCAGGGCCAGAGAGCTCAGACAATACAACTAAACGTACAACAGAATGTAGAACTATTTATATAGAAATTTACATAGGCATTGGCAGTATACCCCTCAACTGTCCATATTTTCGCAGAATATCCAGATTTTTGCCTCATATTTTTTGGTCTGTTCTTATATAATTTGTGGTTTTCTGGAAAATTACAGAGGATGAAAGTATCTAAACAATGACATACATTTGAGTTATAGACTTCATATCCTTCAGAAAATGCATGCTAACACAAATCCTGTTATTCTAACAACATTCTGCCCCTATGTTGGGGCCTTTGTCCTCCCATTATTTCAGGCTTTGCCCAGATTTATTTCACTAAGAGGTTCAGAGGTATGATTGGCAGTAACATAGTTATGGATAGATCACAGTACTGGAAACGGAATTTCCATATAGGAACAACATTTTTTGTTTTTAATTTTGAGGAGGTACAGTTTATTACTGACAGAGCAAATTAGCTTATAATTCAATTTCAAAGAAACATTTCAATGAATATGATAAGAGGTGAATTATTATTAAGCCAGTAGATGGAATGCGTGATTGTTCCTTGCTTTATAGCTGTTTTTTAGCCCACATCCCTGAAGCACTCACAGACATACTGTTTTACTGGATATTTTTTTAGTTGCATTTTGTAGCTAGTAAGTTTGTTCACTTGTCTTATTTCTTTTGGGAGTTTGGTCCAACTGGAAGGTACATTTTTAGAGGCCGCTTTTTCTGTAGTGACCAATTTGTAAGGGGGGTCTGGCCGAATGCCTTCTGTATTTCCAAGAGTATAATTACTATCCCTATATTAAAGAGTCTGGTCTTTTAAGGTGGGCAATATCCAGTATCCAGTATTAAGGTGCTTGGAAATAAGTGTTAAATAATAGCTCACATCTTGCTGAAATTGTTAGCCATCTACCATTCTTTATTGTAGTATGGTGGTGTTTTCTATTGTTGGCTTGACTGATGAAGCATAGCTTATTCCTGGTGGTTTGTAATAATGTGTTATTAGCAGCTGATATGGGGTGCTCTGTATTTGATTCTAGAATTGAGAACATTGATGGCTATGGAACATCTGGCTTCTGTAGGAGATGAATGGCTATTGGCTATTGGACAGACAAATTTAAGTTGTTCTAGTACTTTGTTAACTTTGGTCTCTTCATGAAGAGCAAAAGGAGAGAGAGAGAGAGAGAAGGTTTCTAACACAACTCCTAAGTATCTTTGAGAGGTGGTTGTAGGCAAAATGTTAAAAGAGGGATCAGTGAAAACAGGGACAGGGGACATTTAATCTTTTGAGCTGTGTCAAACAGCATGACAGTTTTCTTGCCTATATTTACAGCAAGTTTGTTGTTAGCTAACCAGATCCAAAGTACTTTAAAATCAAATTGCAACTTTATAGAAATGTCAAGAGTTGATTTCCAATGCCTAATGAACTTTATATTGTCTGCATATATTATGTGGTCAAGTGTTGGGAGGTCACAAAGAAAATCATTGATAAATGAGAAAAGAAGTGATCCGAGAACAGACCCTTGTGGGACTCTGCAGGATCTTTTTTTCCATTTACTGAGGAAACGTAAGCTGCGTGTATAGTGTACCATCAGCTGGAAAGGCAGTTGTGAAACTATTCTACTACCTATGCAGAGAAGCTGCAGTCTGTAAGCTTATTCAGTAATTCTTCTTGAAGACTGTTTCAAAGGCTCTTTTGAGATCAAGAAGTTTTGCACCAATCATCAGACCATGATCCATATCATTATAAGTTTTATCAGTGAGCATAGATAGTGAAGTTAAGGTACTGTAACTGGGACAGAAACTGTGCTGCTTCACAGCAGTATATCAACACTGTGGTTTGTTGTGGTTATTTTATTATCATTATTACCATTATTATTATTATTATTATTATTATTATTATTATTATCAGTATTATTATTATTATCATCATTAGTATTATTATTATTATTATTATTATTTTATCCCTGGCAGGCAAACAGATACATTTTTACAGAATTCATTTATTTATTTATTTTATTTTATTTATTTATTTATTTTTATTTTACATTTGTTGACCGGGCTAGTCCAGCTGGATACATGTCCCTTTTCAGTAGAGGCCCGGGGAGAAAAGCTCCAACATAATGAGAGGACAACAATACATTTACATTCAAAGAAAATAGTATTAACATAAGTATAAAAGAAGACAGCAGTCAATACATGTTACTAATTTAACATTCATATGAGAAGGAGATTAGTTTCAAAACATGGGTGCATAGAGAAACAGCGAGGTTGAAGATTATGGTCCCTAAGAAGGTAAAGAGACTAGGGTGGTAGTTGTTTTGTCGGGTTTAGCCTGGTTTAGGACAAGGACATAACCAGTGTGAGTTTAGGAATTCTTTGAGATTATTTTTGAATTGATTAAGCGAGGTCATAAGTCTTAGGTTGTTTGGAAGGGAATTCCAGGGTTTTCCTATGGAGTTGGCATAGAGAACATCTCCACCCGAGTTCTTGGATTTAATGGTTTGTATCTGAACACTATTTGCTGATCGAAGGCAATTTAGGTTGGAGTAGGGGGTTAGCATTTTGCTCAGAGAAGGGGTTCTATCAGGTTGGTTAATTATTTTGAATGCTTCAGTAAGTTGGTTGAGTTTGAGAAGATTGGGCAGTTCCAACCAGCTAAGTTTCTTTAGGTTAATGCAGTGGTGAGTACGGTAAGGTGTTCCTGTTATAAATCTGGCAATGTGATTGTAGGTAACGGAGAGCATGTTAAGTTCACGCTTATTGAGGAAAGATAGTATAGGGGAGGCGTACAAGAGGGTGGAGAGGAGATGAGTGCGGGCAATGGTTAGTTTGGCATGAGGGGTCAAAAAGTTCTTAATACGGTACATTGACCCGAGTTTTTTGTTTACTGTCTTAATGGATTTGCTAATGAATGTGTATGTCGAATTTAAGCTTGTGGTCGATAGTCACTCCTAATAGTTTGGTGTTGGAGACAGGCTCTGTGATGGTGCCGTTGGTGGATTTTACATGGAAGGGCATATTGTTAGGAATTGGAAGTTCATTTCCTAGGGGAGTGGATACTGAGGGGAAGAATAGCAGCAGCTTGGTTTTTGCTGGATTAAGTAGGAGTTTCAATTCGGAGAACCATTTTTCGACTTTAGCAAAACAGTGCTGGGTTTTTGCTTGGAGTTGTGGGAGAGAGACGTTAGAGCAAATCAGGGTAGAGTCATCTGCATATTGGATGCAGGTGGCTTTAGGTATGACTGAGTGAAGATGGTTAATGAAGACGGAGAAAAGAAGGGGACCAAGTATGGAGCCCTGAGGGACACCAATGTTTTACATTTGTTAACCGGGATGGTCCGACTGGATACATGTCCTTTTTCAGCGGAGGCCCGGGGAGAAAAGCTCCAACAGAGTTACATTGATAATTAGGTACAGTAAATGAGCTGAAAGAACTTAACAAAAACATAGGCTATTTACATACAAGTACAAGACTGCCATTACTATTTCTGAGATTACTACAAATATAACATTAATAACATATTAGCAAGGACGGTAGGCAGTATAATGACATAGAGTTAGACAGGATACATATTTCTTTATCACAGTATACAAAGTACTTATTATCTTAGCTAGTTGTTTATGTTTTAGTTAATGGCACAGAGCTAATCTGGGTTTGAGCAAGGACATAGCCAGTGTGACTTGAAGTGGAGTTTTAGACTATTTTTGAATTGACTTAGAGAAGTTGCAAGCGTGATGTTATTTGGGAGAGAGTTCCATATTTTACCAGTGGTGTTGGCAAATAGCGCCACCACCTAGGTTGAGAGATTTAGTTGTTTGGACAAGGAGTCTGTTTGCTGAGCGAAGGCAGCTTAGATTGGAGTAGGGAGTCATTAAGTTTTTTAGTGCTGGGGTATTCTCAGGTTATTTAAGGATTTTGAAGGCCTCTATGAGTTGGGACTGGTGAAGAAGGTGTGGGAATTCTATCCATCCAAGCTTTTTCAGGTTAGTACAGTGGTGTGTTCTGTAGGGTAGGCCTGTAACGAACCTGGCAATGTGATTATAGCAGGATGAGAGCTTGGCCAGATCAGATTTGTTAAGGTGAGTGAGGACAGGAGAGGCATATAGTAGGGTAGAGAGAAGGTATGAACGGGCTGTGGCTGCCCTGGCATTCGGGGTAAGGAAGGCTTTAATTCTATATAGGGTCCCAAGTTTCTTGTTGACTGACTTAATGGCTTGGTTGATATGTATATCAAATCTGAGTTTATTGTCAATGTTTACTCCTAATAGCTTTGTATAGGTGTCTGGGGAGATGATGGTCCCATTATTGGATTTTATAGTGAAGTTTTCAGTCGGAGATCTATTGGTTGGGTAGAAGAGAAGTAACTTGGTTTTGTTTGGATTTAAGATCAGGAGATGGTTGACAAGCCAGTTTTCGACTTTGGTGAAGCTATGTTGGGTGGTAGTTAGTAGATTTGCAAGAGAGGCATTGGAACATATTATAGTCGAGTCATCTGCATATTGAATGCAGGTGGCTTCAGGGATGACTGTTTGGATGTCGTTTATGAAAACTGAAAAGAGGAGAGGTCCTAATATGGAACCTTGAGGAACTCCTATGGTATTTGGTAGTAGGCAGGAGAGCTTGTTTTGCCACATTACTGCTTGTTGTCTCCCAGTGAGGTAAGCTTGAAACCAGTCAAGGGCTGGAGTATCTAGATACAGGGTTTTTAAAGTATATAGAAGTAACTGATGGTTTACCATATCGAAGGCTTTCGATAGGTCCAGAATGGCCCAGACAACTCTTCATTGACAGAATGCTTATGAGGGTACAGGAGATTCCTTGTTTCTCTGAGAATATAAGTTGCTAAGAGAAGGAGGTCCTGTGACGGAACCTATTCCCAAATGTCTTTCCCACAAAACAGATATACTTACTAGTGATTGTACAAACCACTGAATGTCCACTTGAAAGAATACACAAACTTTGGGAAGTCACTACTGCAGTGCTTAAACTCTGAGAAGAACTGTTTTTATTTCAGCATCATTTATATGTGTCTTCATCTCCTGAGCTATTCACAGTCCCTGAGATCTGTGATAGTTCACATGCGCCCCTCCATCCAGCTCAGGATGCATCAGAAGTAAGCACTTATGGATCTGTGAATGGTTTACAACAAGATGATGGGATGTCATCTCTTTCCTCAGTGCTTCTGGGATTCTGACAAGATAAGTTGATAAGTCCAAATCTTGTCGCCAGTAGAATGCTAATGTTATTTGATGGATACTCAGTCTAGGTAGAACCATAAAATACAACCTGATGTAAGTCTTTAAACTGTTAAAATCAAAAGGATGAGCATCAGGACATATAATGGGTTCTTTGAATTTTGATAGGGCATGGTTAGACTTTCCTGGTAGTTTTACAGCATTTTATAGGCATAATACCCTGAAGTGCGACTGTTTATTTGTCAGTTTTTGAAAATGTCAGTTGAAAGGTGCTAAAGGCATTAAAATTTAAAGAAATTGATTAAAGTGGAAGATGAGAGTAGTCGCTGATCAAAGATGCAGCTTTGTGCCATTTTGTTAGCACATACTACATATTTGACATTTATATCTGTTTTTATATATATATATATATATATATATATATATATATATATATATATATATATCTACACACACACACACATATATATATATATATATATATATATATATATATATATATATATATTGGTCTAGGACATACTCGACTAGGATATGTCCGAATCACAAAACATCGAACACACATACATGAAAGCGCTTAACATCAAAAAGCGCTTCCGTGTCATGTATGTGTAGTTCAAAAAAAAAAATCTACATTTCTGCAGGGGAGCTTTTCCCTCCTGCACCCCCCACCCCCCCTACTTTATTATTCTCACGCCAAGATCGCACTACAGTGGGGAAAAGGGAATTTTCCCTTACCCGCACTGTAGTCCGATCTACGAAATAGGCACACATACACGGAAGCGCTTGTCGATGTTAAGCGCTTTCGTGTATGTGTGTTCGATGTTTTGTGATTCAGACATATGCTAGTCGAGCAGGTGTCCAGATCCCATATATATATATATATATATATATATATATATATATATATATATATATATAAGTTTCTAGTATGAATGATTGAAATGCATACATTCATATTACTGAAAACTCATAACTGAATACTCTAAACACAGAAATTACAAAAAATTGCTTATGGAAAACAATTTCCTTTTGTGATCTTTATACCAAAACAGTTACAAAACATTAAGCTCTAATTTGTCTGAATAGTGGCAGTGTTACAGAAACGGCTTTTCCATGGCAAGGTGTAGGGTTATTGTTAGGGGTAAGGGTGGGGACATGTTTTGGAGTTAGCAGGTATTACTAAGGTCAGCATGCGAGTTTGTTGTTCAGTTAATTTGTTAGGTGAATTAGATTAATATTTAAAAGGTGAGTCTGATTTTGGGTTTTTGTCCTACCATCGTTTTTGGCTCTGTCTAGAATTCCTGAGCAGATAAGTTCAACAGTATGTAAAAAGTGTCATCTAGCTTTACTATATAATCTGTGATTTGAAACTATGACTAGCACATGGCAGTGCAACATTTTCTTGGCTACCTTTTCTGATTTGCCTTATAAACCTGGATCAGAAAGTTTGCTTGGATTGAGCCAGGTCTGGGAAAGACCATTGGGTCTTTCCTGTCTGACATTATGAATGAGATTGCAGCCACTCAGCAACTGAAAGAGGTGGTGCTATTGCCTTTTTTTTTTAACTTTAATTGAACTCATCTGAAGGCTTGTGCCAAGGTGTCAGTGGATTACTAATGGATAATCTTACAGCCTGATGACTGGGGCTGGATAGGTATCATGAAAATTACTATTCCGCAGAGGTCGTGCTGGACTCCTAAAGGAACTGTGAGTGGAGTAATATGTTATGCCGTTATGCCACGCAGTTAGTCCATACCTGAATACAAAACCTAGGGCTCTACCAGTCCTCAGTCAGAATATGTTAAGAGGGACTATGGTGCTCCATGCCCAATTCTAAAAGGGAAATTGTTCCACTGAAATACTCCAATGCTGTACATTCGAGAAGGTCACCAATGTACAATTGCAAAACATCGAAGTGCTCCATTGAAGTCAATAGACTATTTTGGCTAAGCAGCTCCACCATTTGTACGTGGGACTTGGTACTGTAGGAAATACATGGTAAGAAACTAGACTGCATGCAGTAGAAAGTTCTACATACAGTTGGAGCTGTACTGAACTGCCTTGGAGTCTTGGGGGGGAAGGCCAAGGACTGAATGCTTGTGTGGTTATGTAGTGTATGGGCTGTTCCCAAACTTCAGTAGGGATGGCTAACTCAGACCTTTAGGTTAAAAACAGATGTAATTCCCTGATGTGATAGTGGCCCCACTTGCCTATCCGTTGTCATGGATGGGAAAAATGCAGGCATGATGACAATTCTGAGATGCCTGCATTCTCCAGTCCATCATACAGATGGAGTTCCTGTATGGAATGGTCTCAAGGCCATGCAGCTCAACCAGTATGGAAGCCATTGTACTGCAGACAGGCTCTTTGCTTGCAATACCACAACTGCAGCACAGGTGGAGCTGTGGTGCAAAACAGCAGGTTAAGTTTTCTGTTACCCTATGCCTTGGTAATGAGCTTTATTAGCATTACATGTCTTAGAATTTCATTATCCACTTTTAGCATACCACGACCCCTAGCCATTCATTACTTTGGAGATGTGTGGTTCTAAATTGGGTGTACTTATCCTCTGTGATAATGTCATTCCTAGGGCAGGGAGGACAAGCCAATTTGGGCTAGTGAGACAAGGATGGTGAAGGTTCGCCACTCCACTACTCTGAGCTTTTCAGAATTTATTATGTGGTCTGAAAGGTACTGGAAATCAAATCCCTCCTACTGCATAAACAATTAAGAGACCAGATGGGGGTTGCAGGATATTTAAATACTTATAACCACAGACAACAATGACTTCTATGCAGAGGTGTACATCCAACAAAGACTTCTATGCAGAGGTGTACATAAACGTCCTGTATAAACACTTAAGTAACTGTATAGACTCAGCTGTACCTGACCGAATCAAAACCAGGTCCTCCTGAAAAGAACAAACCACACTGGTGGACCTCAAGTATAAACCGGTTATATAACAAGAGGAAGAAATTGATGTCTAAAAACAAGAGGGTACTGACTCATTAGAGGAAGAATTCCCTCCACAGTTTGAACAAGCAAATCAGAAATACTGTCAAGTCCTTTAAAGCTAATTACAAAGCTAAAATAGCATCCTTGGCTAAGGATAATCACACGGCATTCTTAAACTACATCCAAAATCTAAAAAGGAATGCCAAGCTTTGTGCCAAACTAGTACTGGATGGTACCACTCATACTATACCAGAGGAAATTACCAACCTGCTAGCTGACAGATTTGGTGCAAACTTCACCCCCCCCCCATCCCCACAGCCATATCCCAAAGCATACCTGACACCAATCCTCTGCCTATTATCCCTAAAGATTAGGTCATATCTGCACTCTCCAAGGCCAACAACACTACCACAATAGGACTAGATAACACCCCAGGTTGCTTACTAAACAATCTAAAACAGGACCTAGTGGACCCACTTGGTGCCATTTTTAGCCATAGCCGGAGAACTGGCTTTGTTCCAGCAGAGTGGAGAACAGCAACAGTAATCCCTTTGCACAAAGGGGGTCATCAACCAACCTTGGGAACTATAGACCATATGTCTAACCATCCTCATCTGCAAGGCCATGGAAAAAATCATCATGGACCTTATCAAAAAGGACATAGGTGACCTTCAAACTCTAGATCCAACTGGGTTTGACCTTGTTAAGGGCAGATCATGCTTTCTAAACCTAGTAAAATTCTTTGAGAAAGTCACCAAAGCCCTGGATGAAGGAAAGACAGTGCATACCATCTACCTTGACCTAGTCAAGGCTTTTCACACAATCCCTCACTCAGGTATTATTGAGAAACTCTCCCATATGGAGATTAACCCTTATGTCACTAGATGGGTAGCCAACTAGCTCACCAACAGAACACATACTGTCAAGGTTGGTGATTCCACCTCTACCAGTAGACCCGTCACCAGTGGTATACCACAAGGATCTGTGCTGGACCCTTTACTGTGGAATCTATTTCTTGGAAGTCCAGGCTAAATTAGAGGGCTTTTGACTTATCATGTTCACCAGTGATTACAAATTGGGTGCAATCACCCAATGATGTTAACATTTTACAGAAGGGACTAACACAGACAAATGATTGATGCCAAAGCCATGGACTAAAGCTAAAAGCAAAAAAGTGCATTATTATCCCATTTGGCAAAGCAGAATTCCCTGTTAATTACAATATTGACAGCACCCCCCCTCCCCCAAGTTCAAACTCAGCTGTGCATGATTTGGGAACACAGGTTGATAGCAATCTGAACTTCAACCACCAAGTTTCCACAGTGGTAAGGAAAACCTTCTGCAGTGTACATCTCATATGTAAGTGTGTCGCATCCATACCTAAGGATAACTCCACTACATTCAACCCTCAGCAGACCATTAATAGAATACAATGCTCCCTTCTGCATTTACCTCACCAGACACCTGCAACAACTTTAAAGATCCCAGAGATTTCTCACCAAGAAAATACAAGGCCTCCAAACCATGACTTACGTGAATAGACTGAAAGCCCTGTCACTATACTCTGTATCTTATAGGTTGCTGAGAGATGCTTTGTGTCTGGCCTGCAGGGCAGTCTCCAAACCTGCCCTAATGGAAATGCTGCACATCAGTAAAATGGCACAAACATCACTTGCTATAGGGATCTTAACCTAGCCTGTGACATAAACAGAACATGCTGGAGAGAGATATTTCCCAGAGATTGCCACTCCTCTGGAATAAACTTCCATTTCACATAAAAAAGAGCTCCTTTCTGGCCCTTTTCAAATGCAACCTATACAAACGGATGGGAGACTGCAAATTCACCCCAGAGGTGGCACCCATGACCCTCATGGACAAGGCTAGTCGATGTTGATCATAGACTTGGGCAACTCGAGATTAACATGGCTAGGCTTGTAAGAGCTCTAGGGCTGTTAGCTTAGTAACCTCATGTGAACCTATGAACCTAATAGATTGTGTTTCATGCTATGTAGAAGGCAGCCTGAGATATAGCCATGGCCCATCTATGCAGTGTTCTTGGCCTTAGAGAGGCAGAGAGACAGAGAGAGAGAGCATTGAGGACCTGTTTCCTAGTGGTAGTTGGGGGAGTTATATTTGATGGTATTTCTTGAGGGAATCTGGTGTGGGGGGAAGAGGGGTAAAGTTAGAGCAAAATGTGTCTGCTAGTCGATTTGCTATATCTTCTGGCTTGGTGTAGGTGGCTCCATTAACAATGAGCTCTGCATACAGTTGTAAATGGACTTTAAAGTTTGGACATAACTAATGAATGCCTTGTGGTTATCCTTGGCTTGGAAGGCCAGAATTACCTTAAATTTGTTTTTTGGTGGATTTCATTTGTCCTCTGCATTGTTTGTTTAGTTTGATGACAGTGATTTTATCCTGCTGGGTGCCACACCTCCTCATCTTTGCCATGATTTTTTTTCCTTTTGTTATACAGCCTATTGAAATTGTGATTCCACCAGGTTGGCTTGTTTTTTGTTCATTTTATACTTATTCCTAGTAGGTACAGCTGCTTCTATGCAACTATTAACATACTTATAAAGGGTTTCTTTGAACAGTTCTACATAGGCAGCACTGTTCTCAGGGTTTAGGTGGACTTGAAATTTTACTAGGTTATCACTTAATAGCAGGACATTAGCCCTGGAACAATACCTGACATTCCAGGGCTAACCATGGTTCTAGGCTTTATTTTTACTTCAAAGGAGACCATTTTGTGGTTTGCCCTTACCAGATAGGACATTACAATAAGGGTTGTGCAGTGCTCTCCCATATTAGTGAGGTCCACATCCTCTGTTTTCCCTCTGGTCGGTGTACTGACAATCTGGTCCAGGATTCTTCTGTTTACAAAGCCCAGGAATCTCTGTGCCTGCATGTTTGGTGTCATATATGATTGCCAGTTAATAGTTGGGCAATTAAAGTCACCCATGAACATGGTATTGGGTTAGATGGTGAGTGTTTCCAGTAAGCTCAAATACATGTTATGGGTCTCCTGGGTCATAGAGGGGACCTTTAACTTTCAAAGTAGCGGTATGGGATTTTGCCAATGGGAATTTGAATGTGAAGAAGCTGAAATGCATCATTCTGTTTGACCAACCTTGAATTGTATGTATTTTGTACGTAAATTAAGACACCTCCACCTTTAGTCCCTACCAGTGTACTAGTTGGGCCAAGTGTGTGGAAAGCATTATAGCCTTGTACTTCCAGTGTGCTTTCCATGGCTTTAAATCATGTCTCAGTGACTGAACAGACATCAACATTCTCTAGGGTAAAGAGAGCTTGTAGGGGTGGAATTGTTAAGACTCCTGACATTGAGTAGTAACAGCTGTATATTTTCTTGGTTTTGGATTGCTATGTTGGAAGGACTGTCAGGCTGGCATTACCTAAAAAAGGCAATATGAGGGAGACAATGTTGCAGCTAACATTCAAAAGCTAAGAAGAGCAAGATGCACACCATCCCTGGCAAAACAGACTGGTCTGTTAACCATCTCCTTCCATGTTGATAAATATTGTAACTCCTTAGAAAGACACCAGAAACTGAGCCAATTATTAAAGTCTTCTGTTCATATTCTGACATCATCCTTGGAAAAGGTAGAATATTTCTCAATGCTAGGTTCATACCAGCCTGGGACACATATTCCAAGAACTCCATCATGTATCTCTTCATATAGTCTAGGGAGGTAGTGCTCAGGTCATTTACACCCACATGGACTATGATTGAGTTATAGGGATACATACAGTCCAATAGTCTAAGACCGTGTGTACTTTGGCAGATCCTGGCACCTAATAAGCAACTGACCATGACTTTCTTCTTACTCAGCCTGGTGAGAGGGACATCAGTGTGTCTCACAATCCAGTCTACAATGACTAGAATGTTGGGTTATGTGGTGACCTGCCTTTTGGGTTGAGAACTTGAGGCTCCATGATATGTGGCGGTATGTGTTGATGTGGGTGTTGTACTGAAAGAATGCTTTTAGGGCTACTGAAGGAATTTTTTATGTGTGCTTCTTCTAGGAGGACTTGTCTGAGTATAGTACAGTACATTGGTGAGAAACTAGGCAAGACGGGGCTGTGAAATGGCATATTTTATTAGGAAGAATAGATTTTGTGTGAAAACAAGGGAGTCCATATTTTGGCTGGGATACAATGGCATTTTTTCCAAATGGATGTCATGCTTTTAAGTGCAACATGCCACCTGATGTTATAAGAGTAATTAAGTAAGCCATGATTTTCTTCATATTATTGGGTAAATGAGACATTAATGAGGCAATAGGGAAGTAGCCATAATTCTATGTATCTGAAAAGTTGAACATGTTCAGCTGAGGACACATTATGGTCCTTAATGTTTAGGGGAGGTGAATCCGCTAGTCTTTGCTTTGTATGGAAAACCATAATCTTTGTTTTAAAAGTGGTAATAACTAGGCCTCTTATTTTGAGCCTATCTCAAATGGCAAAAAATGGATAATAAGCAGCTGATGGGTTAAATAAGATCTTAGCAGTACAAGATGAGTGTCATACATTGTAGGATTAGGTAAGTTAGTAGTAAGGCAAATGACAGGAAGTAATAACAGTAAAGGGCCAGGGACTAGTCAACTGTTGGGATACTCCTTGTAGTAGGTCACCAGGTTCACTGTCCAGTTCTCTGAATTTGATCAAAGCATTTTTGTATTCAAGGTAATCAGCTAACCCCCATATGGGCCCAGGACCACAATCTAATACTGCTAAGTGGTCTGTAGGCACAGAGTGGTCTGTAGATTCAAACACCTTATTTACCAGAGATCAATAAAGGTACTGACAGAATATAGGCTGGTGAGGATTTGGTTTGTTACAATTAGGAAAGTTGATGTGGTACTATAAACTCCCATGAATTCAAATTTGGTCTTTGGGAGAAGGACCCGTTTGTTAATAAACTTTAATACATGACTGTATACAAGGTTTTCAAGTAACTTTCCTATAGGTTGGGGTTTGAGGTAAACAGGCCGTCTCAGTTGTGGATCTGAGTGATAATGTTTCAGATTTTCTGTCACAGTGGAACATTTAAAGAAAGGAGGTGCAAGATACTGGCAGAATATAATTCTCAACGTCTTAGCACTATAATCAGGGACAATGGAAAACAAAATAATAGGAACAAACTGTCAAAACCAGGGGCACTTAACTATCGGTCTTAGAAAATTGCCAGAAAAGTAGCACTTGAATTAATAGGCTTTCTCCAAAGTAAAATACTAATTATTGCAAGTTTCATTATTTTGCAGACTATAACTCTTCGTTGTTTCTGTATGGGAAAACAAATAAGAGGGACTGGACACAATTTTGAGCAAAATTCGGGGACAGCTGAAATGTGTTTTAGTAAATATATATTTGGGCTAGCAGTGTTAGAAACAAAATAATGTCTGAAGACTTAAGTATGGATCTAACAGATATGAAAAGTCAGGCCAGAGGTAAAAACAGTATGCAAAGGCATACAACTTTTTTTTGGTTTTGTTTTTTTTTTGGGGGGGGTTTTAGGGATAAGAAACCTTTCAGGTTTATTTGAGAAACCAGCATTGTACAAAAACAAAATACAAAACAGCACAACGTGACTATGAAAACTGCATAACTATAGCAGCCTCCCCATTACTTAAATTCTGCTATGTACAAAAATCTTGGGAAAAGACATACAACATTTAAACTTTATTCTGGAGAAAAAACACAGAAATATTGATTTCTTCAGTGACTGCTAGCAAGGACAACTTAATCTGGAGAAGATGCTGGGGTGCCATCTTGTGGTTATATAAAAAGTTGCATATTGATATGAAAACTTTAAAGAGGACCATAGCTTGCATTAGTGAAGACTTTAGGCAAGCAAAACTATTTTGGCTTATTTTATTTTTATGCCCCAGCTACATGGACCTAAGTGTAGAAGTATAAAGTACTCATAATAGTCTGTGCAGTATGTCATGTTTTCTTCCATTTTCTGGTATTTCTGTACCATGTCAATAAACTGTTGGACACATTGATATGGTTCTCCTGGACTTTATCATGGTTCATAAGTTCACAGGTACTTACTAGACTCTTGATTGATGAGGATATTTTGAAGTCTAACCATGCATTCTCAAGAATTGCATTTTAAGTATGAATAGCTCAGAGCATACGCATTTACATGTTACCCCTATCTATAAGGGGAAAAGGTGCTAAAAAAACACAAAAGTACCTGTTAGTGGTTGGTAGCTGTACAGAAAATAACCTAAACATATCACATGGTATTCAGAAGTGTTTTGAGGAATACTGGTGCCAGTTTAAGTGTATTGCATTGATCTGCTTTATTCGCAAGTGGATTCAACTGAGAGATGAAAGAGCTGGAAATGTCGACCACAGTGCAAATACTCACAGCTAATGATGGGAAGAAATCTGGAAAATGGAAGTACTGCATCACTACCATGCCACCATGTGAAATTCATGGGCTAAAATAATGATGATTTACTAGTGTTTTGATAAAAGTATGCTAAAACAAGCAAATCTGTCAAAAAACAACTGAACAAAATGAAATGGCACCAGTCACTAGTGGAGTTCCACAGAGCTCGATCCTGGGCCCTCTCCTGTTTGGCATCTACTTATCAGAAGTCCAGGCCAACACAGAAGGACTCTGGCTGACCAAGTTTGCTGATGATTGCAAGCTAGGAGACATTATCAACTCCTCAAGTGATGGAGACATCCTACAAAAGGGCTTCTCTGAGACCAATGACTGGAATCGGAACCGTGGCCTGAAGCTTAATGCCAGAAAAATGCGTTATCATCCCCTTTGGAAAAAACTCAGTTCCCATGCATTACTACATTGATAGGAGCCCACTGAACACTGAAGGGGCCATAAGAGATCTGGGCACCCAGGTCGACAGCCACCTCCCCTTCGACCACCACATTGCCACTGTGGTCAGAAAGTCCTTCTAAGTGGCATATCTTATAACCAAAGGTTTCACATCCAGGAAGAAAGAGGTCATCATCCCTCTCTACTCATCCCTCATTAGACTAATCATCACCCCGTTTGGCATGTACCTGACCAGACACCTACAACAGCTGGAGAGGCCACAAAAGTACTTCACAAAAAGGATTTTAGGCCTTAAACACATGTCCTACATGGACAGACTCAAGAAACTTTAGCTGTTCTAAGTCTCTTATCATCTACTTAGAGGTGATCTATGCTTGACTTACAAAGCCATGTCCGACTCAGCCCTACTTGAAATGCTACACCTAAGAAATCCCATTCCCCTGCGCCACACACTCTAGAGATCACAACCTCATTACCACAATTAACAGAACATGCTGGAGGGACAGGTTCATCTCCCAAAGACTGCTCATACTCTGGAATAAGCTTCCCATTCATGTCAAGCAGTGCACCTTGCTGGCCCTCTTCAAGAGAAATCTTGACAAGTGGATAGGTAATAGAAAGTTCACTCCAGGGATCCTTACAGTTGCCCTACTGGATAGGGATACTGTGAAGTAACATCGGGTGGCACGATGCCTCGGCAATTTTTTTGGGCTAGGCTTGTAAAGGCTCCAAGGCCATTAGCCTAGTACACACCAATGAACCTATGAACAATGCCAAAATAAGTACCAGAAGCTTAACATGTGGCAGTACCTTTGTACACTTTATTATAGTGGCAAAATACTAGACATTTAAGCCAGTTAATCATAAGCCACATTATTAAACTTCAAAACCAGTGAAATGTTTTATTGCAGTAGCAAGTCTACTAAATCCACCAGTGTCCTTGGCCCTAGAGGAAAACCTGACAGAAAATTACTGACAATGGTTGAACAAGTTTGATATCTTTTGAGCAGCATCTGGTACATCTGAAGGAAAAAAACTAATAGGAATAGCTGTAATTCACCTAAATGGAAATGAATCAATAAAAGTATTTAATACATTTAATCTTACTATACAGCAACAAACCAATTTAGCAGTCATAAAAGACATAGTCAAATGTTACTGCAACCCTAAGACAGGTCTACATATTCATCATGCATTTTTGTTAAAAATGAACCATAAGAATGTAGTAATGCATATGTAGCAAAGTTAAGACAATGAGCTAAAGAATTTTGTGAGCTATATGATTCATTACTCAGAGAAAGAATTGTCAGTAGCACATAAGAATGATAGTCTGAGAAGCAAATTTCTGACTGAAACAGGTTTAGCACTTAAGTTGCAAATGCATGCAGAGCAAGTGAATTAAAAATTATTCTAATGAAAGTGCTTGCAGGGGAAATGGATGCCTATGTGATGATAGAAGGTACTGCCAGCCATGCAAGGATACGTGGACAGTAGATGTATAATGTATGTCAGCACAGCTAGCTGGAATTTTGCAAAGAATTATATGTCATTTGTGTATCAAACTGATTTGTCCAGATGCTTGTGTTTAAAAATGTTTTTGAAACGTTGCTTGTGTTAAACTGCATCAACAGTGCTTCCTGCTGCAAAGCAAAGAAATGTAATGCATTATTGTAATTGAATTAAATGTATATGTTTCAAAAGAGGATACTGGCAGAGCAGAGGTTAATGACAATCCAGCTGCAGCAAACTTTAAAATATATCTGAAATTAAATTACTTTATGGGTTAAACCATAAAGACATTATCATGAAGGGAGCCAGAGACGCAATGTCTGTGTTAGAGAACAGGTTGCATCTCCTGTAGACAGAGTAAAATGTTTTTATGTTTTTATGACTTTCAGCAGCTGCCCCACATCTGAGCAAAGTTCTATTCATGTGTATGGTAACATGCAGATGCTAAGGTCTTGTCAGATTCTAGTGTTTGTGAGTGTGGGAATCAGAGTCAGATGACCAGATGTGATGTCATTGTGTAATCAACTCAAAAATAATACTTAGATATTAGGAGATTGTCCTCGGCATTCTGCATTCTGTCTTGGATCTGACAACAAGGACCACTCACCCAAATTATCTTGCCTTGCTCTATTCAGTAAGTAACGTAACTAGGGAACAGTAATTCTTTTAGAATAGTCATGAAAATATAGTGGGATTAGAAATACTGTTTTTCTATAAATGTGTGAAACTTTCCATCTGTGTTATTTATAATATTCCCTGTGACTGATACTCTGGTGTTTACTGTAAATAGATATTTAGTATGTTCATGTTCTTTTATTATTTATTATTAAATATATTTAAACGTTTCATTGTGGCTGGTCTTTTTAGAGAATATTTAAGCTTTGAGAGTATTTGCATATATTTACTTGGTGATAACTCTGCCAGTCCTGAAAGTCTGGCTGTTTGGTCAACATTACCATTTGTATTAATATTAATTTCACTCAGTATAATTGGACACCCTTGCAAGAGCCTTAGGTAGCTGGCTTTGCAGTGCTTGGTGGCAGTGATAACTACCTTAGAGTCTGGGCAGAAGGGGCATAGCTAGTAAACCTGTGCTAGCCTTTCCCAGGTGTGTCTGGGTGTCTGCAAATCAAATCTCAGTGTGTGCATGTCAGCTACTTGACACAAAGAACTGGTTTCACAGAGAGAGTGGTGGAGGACTTGGCTTGGGCACTTGACTGAGGACTCTGCATCTGTACCAGTAGGGAATCCTATTGGGAACCTGGAGGGAGACAGATAGAGAAACCCAGACCCTGGGCTGAGTGTGTGCCCTGTGTGCTCTTAAGGGAAATTGTGCTTGATGCAGAGAGGTCTGCATCTGGAGGTACTTGGTGTATCCATTTGTATTCCAAGTGCACGTCCCTCTCCAGTGTCCTATACAATTAAACTGGGATTAAAAAAAAAATCTACTGATACTTACAATAATTTATGACAATGTATAAACTACATGGTAGGGAGAAAGTGTAAGCGCAAGCCAGGCCATGACTGTACAACTGAAAATAAAAGAGAATCGGTTGAATAGATGCTATGTGACGGCCACGGTGGTGCAGCAGTTAGCGTTGCTGCCTCAGAGCAAGAGGTACTCTGGTTTGATTCCTGGCTGGGGTGCCTTCTGTGTGGAGTCTGCATGTCCTCCCTGTGGTCGTGTGGGTTTCCTCCAGGTGCTCCAGTTTCCTCCCACATCCCAAAGACATGCTGTAGGTGGAGTGGATACTCTAAACTGGCCCTAGGTATGAGTGCATGCATGTGTGTGCCTTGTGTGGAAGATTGGGCGTCAGGCTGGCAACTTGACACTGTAAAACTCTACTGCTAATCATGAGCGGACAGGTGATTTGCTGTGGTGACCCCTAACTAGGAAAAGCCGAAAGAAGAAGTTGAATAGATGCTATGTTGCTCTTGGTGTGGTTGCAAGCATAAAAGCTAATTTTTTCCTGCACCAAATAAAAATTTAGAAAATGTGATTCAGAGAATCATTTCTCTAAAATGTATAACTCAAAGGAAAGGAAGGATAATGACCAGACAAATGCTTTGCAAGTAATTGATGCAAACAGTTCAGACGGCTTAGGTCTCTAACTTGAAAGGAGAACATGAGCTGTTTGTGAATACCATGGCTGTGTATGCATTGGATGTGGGAGTCACAGTGTTCATAATGCCTTCAGACAGGGCAATTGCACATATAAAATTTTAAAGAAAAAGAATCACAAGTCTTATTAACTGTGTATCAATGTCAAATGTTTTCATTTTAAGTTTAGCACTACAAACTGTAATCTTGACAGAAAGTGTTTTCAGATACTTAGATTTGCAAAATATTGCGAAGGGCTCAAAACAAAGGACTATGATTGGGTGATTGATAACAATCTATTTATTATGTGTCTGAAACATGGATGCCAAAAAATTCATTTTGAGAGTGAAGCTCGAGAGGTGACTCTTGGCATCCATGTTGGGAATACATATTAAGGGGCTATGATCGGTGACACAATCATAATTCCTCGAAATGCTTGGAGTTTTATTTGCTCCATGTACTACTAGTTACAGGGGAAAATTGTGAAGTGTTTTGGCCACTTTCAAAGTCTTAAAACACTTAGCAGACACTGTCAGAAAAGCAGTGTAATGCTGTACATCATGTTTACACTTACCTTTCATACCTCTCAACTGCCCAGATCTTTGTAGAACGTCCAGATTATTTCTTCATATTTTTGGTTTGTTCCTATAAAATCTGTGATTTCTGGACAAACTACTGAGGACTGAAGTCACTAAATAATAATATTCATTGGAGCTTCATAGTTTGTATCCTTCAGAGAATACATGCTAACACACCCTGTTATTCTAGCAACTTTCTAAGTTCTTTAAAGGGACTTGTGGACATGTTACCAGTATGGGCAGCCGGCAGAAACAAATCTTTAATTTCTGTCATTTGTTGGTGAGTACAGGCAGACTCTACTGCCTGGTGCTAGACCCAACCTTAACAACTTTAACAGGGAGTGCTTAACATTTGTTAAGGTTGGGTCTCATGCCACTCTGGCGCTTAACTGTTTGTCTTTTCCTAACTATTAGAATGTAATTACCGCCCTCCATGTACCACAATGATATTAATGATATTCAGACCATATGCTAATGCTAAAAGGTCAAAAAAAGTATATATTTACAAGGAATAAGAGTATTTTTTTTACAATCTTATGCTTTATTTACCAAAAGAGAACATTTTCACTATCTGTTATTTCAGACAATGCCAATGCCATTACAAATACAGTAGAGAGCCGATTATCCAAACGTCAATTATCCGAATGCAGCCTTCCAAAGTTTTTGGGTAGGAAAACTCATAAAGTCTGAATATGTAAAGATTATATGTATTTGCTTGTGCGTGTTTTTTGAACTTGTAGCCCGTTCTTGTGTGAAAAATATTTTTTATTGTCCACTGGAATCACTGAATGGTTGAAAAGCATGCCGAAAAAAACAAGACTTTTGCAGTTTTTTATCCGGTTCAATGTATGTTTGATTATCAGAATAGTTTGATTATCTAAACTACCCTGGGTCTCAATTAGTTCAGATAATTGACTCTCTACTGTATCCAATATATAGGGAAGAACTGTGCACGCAAATGCAGTCTCAGCCTGCCAAGAGGTCAGTGTGCATTAAATAAAGACAAACATTATATTCTTATGAAGCCACTTAGTCACGTGTTCATACAGTGCATCATTCACATGTTCATAAAGACAAATATTTACACAGTTATGCAGGACATAATTCATATATTCAGACAGAAGATGATTCACATGTTGTTAAAGCAAGTATCTTGTACAGTTGAGTACAACAGTTGCAAAGTAACTCAATGCAAACTAGCAATGGTGTGATGAGAAATACAGTGCATAGAGCTACAGTAAAGGCTAATACAATAAAACTGAGTTAGCAGAAAACAAAAAATGATAGTTTTGAAAGATACTAATTTATTTACAGCATTTCAAATGAATACAGCATTCAGTTAAATTCCGAGATTCTCCCATTTGTACATGCACCAAGAAGAGTTCTTAATGCATTAAGACAAAGGAATGAGAATAAACTAAAGCATATGGAGTATTAGGGTACATTTTAGTGTTTACTCTTTTTTTTAAATAAGAGAATGATATGCATCACTCATGTTATAAGGCAGTGCTCATATAATTTGATAAAAAAAAATTGCTTTTTTGTAAGTTTCCCAAAGAATATGTACTGTATCTAAACCTGAACACTACACTGGTTTACTTGTCATACCTACTGACTGTTCTGTGAACACTCTGCATCTAAACAGTGCACTGCTTTACTATTCATACCTCCTCTGCTTGAAACCTAGGTATCAATGAGGGTATCATACCTGTTATGAGTAAGTATAACTCTGTAATCACAACTGGCTTTAATAACCACTGGAATTAACAATATAAAAACATTACATGGAATTCTCTGGAAATTCTCCTTGCCTCATACAGTGAATGAACTCAATATTAGCCAGGACTTTAACAAAAAGGCATACTCTGTTACACTGTATACTTCATTAAAACAACTGAGAGATCAATCAAGCTCATTTAATGATCACTGCACTGTTAGATCCTGGTTCTCTGCCAGGAGTTTGAAAGTAACCTGAGAGTCAAGTAACCTTCCCTAGCAGTTTTTAAAGCAAAATAGATTTTCGCACTAATTAGTGAACTAGTTTGTAATAACTAATCATAACTCACATTACAAATGCCCTTGAAATATTTACTTTGCATCTTCCTTGTCTTGAAAAAAAATTCTAAAGATTACAAACAGACTGAGAGGGAAGCCAACTCTCTGTTTAGTCTCCTTAAAAAAAGTGAAAGATTTACTGCCAGAAAGCTGGTATAGATCACGTATATATTAAAGTCTAAATAATTTCAGTAATTGGGTTGAATTGTGTTCCATTAGGAATGACTGCAAGGTAAATCCAAAGTAGCCTTCCTTAAATAAAGACATCTCTACTAGGAAACTCAAAATGTTTGTAGCAAGAAATAAGCAGCCCTGCATTAACAAGAAAATGTCTTGTGACATCATTGTTACCCATAATGCTCTGTATTGTCTCAGTTCAGCTACATCTATGGCAGAAGCATACTAGAATTTGTTTACACTCTATCTGGGCAAGTTACCAGAAACCCTATTCCACATGAGGATTGCAGAGCTACTAGTTTCAGTGGCTTCAACCGTACCTTTGCTTTTCACTGTGTAACCATTATAAAAGTGAGTTGCTGATTAAGGAGCACACCTGGTTATGGAAAGGCTGGCACAGATGGTCTGCACAACAAAAAGTCATCAAACTGTGTAACACATCCATCCTGCTCAAACATATCATTAATCTTTCTGACCCCCAGTTTCTTCCATGAACTTTGGAAAGCACTCGTAATAATCTCTGTAACCAGATAAGAACCGCAAATGGTGTACATTCTTACAGACCAGTGTTACTGTTATCACCACTCTTAAAGCTTCATAAATAGATCTGGTTTCCCATTCACAAAGTCAACAATGACTATGGTTTGCTAGAAAATACCTGCCACCACCCACCCAAAAATAAATACATAAAATAAAATAAAAAAGTCAAAATCCAAAATCTCAACCAAAATAAAATGTATTGCATGAAACTTTAAAACAGTGTAACCCATCACTACCGCAACCTAACTATTCCATCTCCAAGGTTTGTAAGGCCTCTTAGAAATAGCTTTGCGTTTCTGATCTTCAACTTTTTTTCCTTCTCACAACTCAGTCTAATCATTCTCAGCACTATTAACAGATTCCAAAGTTGTACTTAACCGAAAAAGGTACCTGGAAGACTATGGACTCCTCTACGAATGCCTGCATGGTTTCCAGAAAAGACATACTACTGTTATGTCACAGATCTCTATTAGCAATAGTATCTAAATACACATGGATGAAGTGAGGCTAAATGGTGTGGTCATCATAGATATAAGGTCTTTGCGTTGGTATGACCGCAAAGACTTGTAATAAAGAGAGATAGATCTTTATGGTTTAGACCTCCCTGCTTAAAATAGTTTAGGAGCTGTTTACACAAAGGTGGGCCCAGTCAGGATCTTGCCCAACATCTGCAGTGAGGGAGGTTCCCCTGGGATTTGTCATGGGCTTGTCTCATTCACACTTTTTACTAGTTTGATTTCCTTTTGCCTGCCCAATACTGACATCCCTCTATATATTAATGAATTCACAATCTGGCTGACTGGCCCACTTATATTCAGTTGTTGTTGTGTCTTTCGGCTTTTCCCAGTTAGGAGTCGCCACAGTGGAACTCTGGTCCGCTAATGATTGGTAGTTGATTTTTACGTGCTGAGTTACCAGCCCTGACTGATGCACAACCTTCAACGAAGGTACGCCCATTCACGCATGTCTCCACGCAGAAGATGTTCTAGCTGAGAATCGAACCGGACAGCGTCTTACTGTAAGGTGACAACGCTACCACAGCACCACCATCGTGGGTCTACCCACTTATATTCAGTCCTTAGCCTTAAACTATCAAAGCTATTCAACAAGTTGAATCAGCTAGGCTTCAGGACAAACTTTAAGAAGCCACTGACCATGCTCTTTAGAACCAAAAAAAGATTTAGCATGGCAACTGTTAACTGTTCCATTACAGTCCTTAATCATGTAATTCTTAAAACTGTCCAATAGTTCATGTAGTTGATATTGTAGCTTGACCCATTCCTGTTATTTTACTATATACATACACAAAGTCTTAAATAAAATCCACGGATTATTTGGTACTTGCTACAAAATGCTAATCATATTGACCAAGAAAGCCAAACTAATATGTAATGATGTGCTTATTTGGTCCTTGGAATATCATTTATGTGTTACTGTTGCAAACTCACTCACTAACTTTAAGAAACAGCAGAAGGCAATAATAAAATGTACATATTTATTGTCGGTTTATCCAAGTGAAAACATTACCGTCTAACACTGGAAAAGGCAAGATGGCTCCTCCACACCCACCTAACATCTACCCTAGTACACTAACTGCTAAATAAATGTCATTTTATTATTTGTGAGAATACTAACATTTAAAGATAACTAAAAAAATGTTCTCATCTGCTTCCATAGTATGCTTTGAAATGCACCAAAACAAAGCCTTTTATATCCTTGGGCTTGAAACGTGGAACTCACTGCTAGTCAGTACATAGTGCTCTCCAGCAAAGGAGAGACTGTTGACTTCCAGGCTAATGTCACAATATGCAGCTGTAATGAGACGGTTTACTTCCAGGTTAATGTCACAACATGCAGCTGTAATGAGACTGTTTCCTTCCAGACTAAAGTCACAACATGCAGCTGTAGTTGAGTAGCACAGACAAGAAACAATCAAGGAGTGGTATGTCCAGCATCCACCTAACACCAATCTGCTCTTGCTGCTTGTCTTGAGCCCCTTTTTTGGGTAGTTAGTTATAACTTTGTATTTGGGATTCTGTTTTTATTTATTTATTGCTTTCTGTTTGTCTAGTGTGCACTTTTATACTATCTTTCATTTAATATAATATGTCACAATGTTTTTCTTACTAATTTTGTAAGGTCAACTGAAACTAAAAGTACTGCGAGAACGCCAATAAGTGCCTCCACCAAGAAAGGAAAAGTCGCAATAAACAAACTGTGAATCAATCGCGTTTTAATGTAATATAATATAATATAACAAAATAACAAAAAGGACAACTCCAAACTAAAGAAGAAGAAGCCCAGTTTTGTGGGTGAAAGCACTTAACTAGCTTGTTTGTTTGCTTGCTCTTTTTCCACCAGTTCGTCATTTTTACCACCAGTTTGTCTGTTAGTTTGGAGTTGTCCTTTTTGTTATTTTATGTTATATTATATTATATTACATTAAAACGCGATTGATTCACAGTTTGTTTATCGCGACTTTTCCTTTCTTGGTGGAGGCACTTATTGGTGTTCTCGCAGTACTTTTAGTTTCAGTTGTCGTTGCTTTTTACTATTTGCTAATTTTGTAAGGTCATAACTGGTCATGGCTAAAACTTGGCCCTTGTGGTCCAGTTTACAAAATGAATAAACAAAAAATCAATAATATGTCCAGTTCCACAAAGTCTGTATACTTTTAACACAAATTAGAACCACTAATTCATCAGTGGAAGGATCACTAGCTACTATTTTAAGCTGTTAATACAAAATTAAACTTTCTGATCATTTTTATCAGCTTAATGGAACAAAACTTCTCAAATCTACTGGAGGCCTGAATGGCGTTAGGCATACTGATATTCCTGGAACTTGTCAGCTATTTAATACACAAGTCTTCTTTGCTGAGCGTGTTGACAATTATCAAGGATTCTAGGGACTATAGAAGGATCTCAATTTCCTAGCTACTTTTGTTGGATTTCCATGGAGTAATTACACAAAAGGTCAGCTTCTAAAAGCTGAAGATTTTGTACTGTAAGAAATAAAGCTGTGATCTGGTATGAAAATATCTGGCTAATGGTTCACCAAAAGGCATACGTACATGAAGCTCATTGCTGGATAGAAGCACTCATTCAGCTCTAACTCTTACAGCTAGATAATGCACATAATAAACATGTTACTGTAGCGTTAGATTCTTTGTGGACCTAAGTACTCATGGATCCCACACCTGACCCTCAAATGCCACCAGTTCCTATCCTCATTCACTGAGTCTACCAGACCCACCTTAACCTCTTCTGGGCTCTACTCAACTCAAGTCTAATGCTGATGAGCTGATGATGCTGATACAATGTCATACTGCTGCCCTAACCCATCATCCTTTGGCAGCCTTGCAAGACCTGCTGTGACTGCCTTTGGGAGGTGCATCTGCACTTCGATCCATATACAACCTCTATTCCAAGTGGCACACTGCTTGCAGCACAGAGCTCACCAGACTCTTCATGCAGCTGTTGCATCAAACCAGGCTCCCTCCACCCCACCCCCCCAAGATGAGGGAGCTGTCATCATCTGCTCAGTCCCATCCTCCTTCACCTGATCCCTACAACACCTGTATCACTAATAGAACACAGCTTATCTGAGGCACAATCAGGGCTTTATCCCTCTGCACCAAGGGGTCAGCTAAAGTAGTTGTTTGTTTTAGCATTTTCACTGCATTAATGTAGCTATTACTGTATGTATGTATGTATGTACATAAATAGATAGCTAGATAGATAAATTCAGCATATAGGAATCACTGCTTACTGTTCTTCTGTTATACTGTTTTGTTCTAGGTTGCTGTCTGAGTCTGCTAATTCTGGTTTGTTAATCCACTTACTTCAACATTATACTAACCACTCAAGGATAATTACAATAGCTGCGGACATGCGCTTTCCTGCTGAAAAAATTTATCACCACCACCAAAAAGTGCAGGATTACCATTACAGCTTTATTAGTAATACTTAGTGCTGTGTTAACTACCGCTAAGAATCTCAGAAAATGTATTTGCTTTCATGGTGGTGACAGGACCATGTCATGGTTCTTCTGCTGGCTCTTCTGCTTCCCTGTAAGTCAGATGCCCTATACAATAGTATCTCCTGGATGAGATCTCATGTGTTTCCTTCATAAACTAATTCTCTTACCTTATGAGAGACATATTTTAGGATTATACATCTGGAACTTATAATTCCTTCATGTAAGCTTGGACCAGATCCCATAGGAATTCTTGTAGTGGGTAACAATCCCAGCCCAGGATCCTTGAGCTCCATTTTCTGTTTTAGTTAAGGGCCTCCTGCAGTCACTCTGCACATTATGTGAAAGTAGCTAGAAGTTACAGACTTAAAGCTGAACTAATGAACACAGGTTCTTCCTGCAACAAGTGTGATGAACTTGTAGCCTAGATAAATCAGCATAGCTCAGAGGCTAAGTTAATTAATCAATGGGGCGGCGAAAGCTGACACACTCTGGCTAGGCTTATAAATGCCCTCGGGCAGATAGCCTAGTACCTACCTATGAATCTATGAACTTGAAGTAAGATAGGCTTGAATAAGCCTGAAAACTCTCTTTCTGATCATATTTTACTAGACTATTAACTTCTGTGGCAAGTCAGTACAGAACAACAATGGGGCTGTATTGCCTGTAAAAAAAATCCTAGCTTGTAGAATGACAGGGTAATATACTGCACTGATGACTGTGTTCCAGATAGGATAGTAGGTAATTTACCTACAGGTGCTACAAAGAGATGTGCTATTGTTATAGCCTTTCACCACTTAATCCCACCTCTGTATTTGTGAATCTTATGATCAAGATGTCTCCTTGTCTCACAAAGAAGAGTATCTTTCTCCTGGGGTTCACCTCTAATATACTGGGGACTCAGGATCCCTGAGCTCCATTTTTTGTTTTAGTTAAGGGCCTCCTGCAGTCACTCTGCACATTATGTTAAAGTAGTTAGAAGTTACAGACTTAAAGCTGAACTAATGAACATGGGTTCTTTCTGCAACAAGTGTGATGAACTTGTAGCCTGGATAAATGAGCATAGCTCAGGCAACCTGAAGTAAGATAAGCTTGAATAGGCCTGAAAACCCTCTTTCCGATCATCTTTTATTAGACTATTAACTTCTCTGACAAGTCAGTACAGAACAACAGTGGGGCTGTACTGCCTGTAAAAAAATCCTAGCTTGTAGTATGACAGGGTAATATTCTGCATTGATGACTGTGTTCCAGATAGGATAGTAGGTAATTTACCCACAGGTGCTACAAAAAGATATGCTATTGTTATAGCCTATCTTTCACCATTTAATCCCACCTCTGTATTTGTGAATCTTATGATCAAGATGTCTCCTTGTTTCACAAGAGGAGTATCCTTCTCCTGGGGCTCACCTCCAATATACTGGGACCACATTGGTATGACACTGACATTATACAAACAAACTTTATGGAACACAGGTGAACACAGACAAAGTACCCACCTATTGTGGTGAATTGGTCAGGTAAGCACATCAGAGCTGTATCTCATACTGCTAAGTGTGGGCAGGCACTGCATGCTGAACAGGGAAATGAAGGAAAGGTTTCTCGTATTGCCTGACTAATCCTTACTGAGTTAGTAAAGGAGGACTGAATCTTAGAAGAACTATGTGTTACAACAGTAGTGGCTGATGATCTGACAATGGAAAAGCTGAAAAAAATCATTTAATGGAAGTGAGCCTTCTGATACTGAAACTAATGCATAGAGTAAGATTATGGAAATATGTGACTTTCAGTCTAATTCAAAATATAAGTCATTTGGTAAGGAGATGACACAGAAAGATAACGGTCAAACAACATGCAGACATTCTGTTTGGTCAACATCCAAAAGTAAATGTGTTACTGGAGAAGCCCGGTAGTCATTGAAACTGTTTATGTGATCAGATTATAAAAGGAAATACTATTCCAGACAAGACTTTGCTGGTGGTGAGAATAATACTGAACAGGAAAAGGCAATAAATAGGTATGGTGTATGGGACAATGTTGTGGTACCCTTAGACTAGTGTGTGCCTTCATTCATGTGCGTAAGGGCAGTTATTGTGACATAATCTGTGAAAATATAGCAGCTGCAGATTTTTTATTTTTTTTTTCGCATTTGCTTGATTTAAACAATTGTTCTCCCGGTCTCCAGCAACATATTTGTGGACTAAAAGAGACTGCTAAGTGGCACATTAGCATGCAATTCAGGAGTGCTGAAACTGAAAGTGACTCTATGCGATGCTATTTTCATAAATTTGTAAAGTGCACAGGAGGTTATAAAAGTATGTGATAAGCATCATATTTAGGAAGTGGCATGGGAATTGTGAACTACTTTGAAAGTAAATGATGAGAAATTATTATTAATTATGATTAGTCTGGATACCAAGTGAAGTGAATATAAATAAAACAGGCAGATGGGATGTAAGAGGGACACGTGTAGATATGTGTGTGTGTGTGTGTGTGTGTGTGTGTATATATATATATATATATATATATATATATATATATATATATATATATATATATATATATATATATATATATTTATGGGTCTACTCTGCTTTTGATGCAGAACTGTAATAAAAGGAGAGGCTTACAACTTGGGGAGATATATAATTAAGAATTATGAAAAAGTACATAGGAAATGTAATTGCATAAGGCATTTTTACTTTGCTTGTCTACAAATTAAAGAAAACGAACAGCAAGAGTAGCAGAATGATTTGGCAATAACCTACGACTGGCTGCGGGTTTCACAGAATTAACTCACAGCTGGTGTGGTTTAATCATGAGGGCGAAACCAGAGTGATTAAACAAAATTACCCTTGGGTTAATCCAGTGATACCCATATCTAGTCATGGGTTATTGCTGTTATACAGTAACATTATTTAAGAAAGGAATTGCTTACCTTTCTTAAATAATGACTTCCTATAACGGTGCTGTAGTGTTCTTCCATGTTCTTCTGCGTTTGCTGATATACTTTGCACAAATATAGGAGTTACTTTCCCACTCTTAGTGCTGTCCGTGAAAAGTAAAAGAAGAAAACAGAATCTTTGTTGCTATGTTCTTTTCCCTCCCCCTGCCATTGCAGGCTCTTAATGCAAGAAAGCTAGACAAAGCCCAACATAACAGGGGGAACAAAGGTCCACAAATACGGACAGATTTTATTGCTGTTATGAACTTAGAAAGTTACTGGAATAGGAAGTTTTTTGTTAGGGTGCATTTTTCTGAAGGATATAAAATGCAAACTTTAAATGTCTGTCATTATTTATGACTTCATTTCACAGTGGCTTGCCAGAAAAGTACATTTTTTATGAGAAAAAAATTTTTGCCATAACTATGGGGCAAAAATCTGAACATTCTGTGAAAATCCAGACAGTTAAGAGGTAAGAGTGTCTGCTGAGACTTTAGGAGGAGTAGCGGAGAAATACAAGGAAAATCAGGTATGTTTCTGTTTCTTTTGTTTTGCAAAATGTACCTGATTTTTCTTGTATTCTGCTCTTTCCTCTAAGTATATGCCAATAGAAAAGTCTGGCCAATGGTACTTCAGCGGCCAGAATTTTTTCTGCTGGTATATGCTCGATTTACAACTGGCACACTGTTTGGGCTGTTCAGTCACAGTGCATATTTCTGAATGGTGATGAGCTGTTACGGTACAATAAATATTTGCCCACAGAAATGGGGAAACAAAGTGATTATTATACTGAGGTACAACAGGTGCTAGCAGAGGAAAACGAGTAAGGGGAACTATACCAGTAAAAAAATATTGGTTCAGTTGATGAAAAGGGTAGAAGGTTACTGCCCTAAGTGACAGATTGTAAGCAGGTATTAGTGAGAGAAATGAAGGTAAACCTAATACAATAGGGAATCAAACAAGAAAGCTGAGACAGGGATCCAAAAAACTGCTAGGAAAGGGAAGGGGGTAATTTAACTGAATGTTGGTGAATGTTATTAGCATCACTGACGAATAATGACATATTACTATATTAGACTTTTCTAATAAAGCAGAGGAAGATTAAATATACTTCTTAGATGTTAGGAAATTAAATAAAATACAAAAACAAATGGAAGGACATTAGGGGCATGATATTTTGGGAAATGTTTATGTTGTAGGACAACTGTTTTATTTAGGTATGTTTATTAGTTATTACAGGAGAACCAGAGAGACTTAAGATATGTTATTTTAAAGGTCTGGCTGGGATTATAAGGATTATAGTTATCTGTGATCCTACTGGGATGAAAAAGAGAAATTATTTGAGTTATTGGAAGTTTATGTGACAGTAAATTTATGTATCATTTTAATGGGGGGTTTGAATTGTCATTTGGTGAAATCTAAAGGTAAAATAAAGAAAGATATTAAGAGTTGTTTCAGAAGTTTTCTGTTATGGAACTCTTACATTAAGACAAAGTTTTGGGCCTACTTGTAAAAGAAGCCAATTAGCAACAGAAATAGATTACTTTGCAGATTCAGATTCCTTGAAGTTGGTGGACTGTAGGAAGTTGAAAGAGAAGCTAACTAATCATACTGTACTTTTTTACTATAATTGGAAGAAATATGCTATACAGTGAAGAAAAATTAAGAAAATAAATGGTTGGGTTTTAGAAACAGAGGAGTGGAAAACAGAAATGAATATATTATTGAATGAACACATTACACAATTTAGTTTTTGTAATAATTAGACACAATGGTGGCATTATATAAGGACAGACATAAAAAGGTATTTTGTTAAGTTGAGAAAAAGATAGATTATAGAAACATATAGCAAAAATACGAAAGCACAAGAGGTGGTGTTCCTTTTCAGTGTAATTAAGAGACTAAACAACAACCCTCCTTAATCAATAATGAAATAAATATTATTATATAGACAATGATATGTGATACAAAGCACCAGGAAGACAGTAGCATGTTTTCTTTGTAAAACAAGTGAAAAGTTCTATAAAGAGAATAAAAAGTAGTAATAATAATAACACCTATGTATTAACCAGGTAGGTCCAATAGACACACAGTCCCATTTCAAGAGCACCCAAGGAGCAATGTCTGGTTAAATGACTTGCTCAATGTCACACAGCAAGCAAATGAGGGCTGAAAGAATTAAACCCTGTACCACAGGAAGTAAAGCTTACAAACTTAGCCTCTGCTCTAAACTGCCAGATAATACTAGAAAAGTAGAAACTACTCATTTGGAAATTATGAGGGTAATTGAAAATTATGTTATCTGCATTTACTAAACTTCTAGTTACTTAAAGAGAATGGAGAGTACAACATACACTGAAAGAAGACACTGTAGTTCTGGAAAGGGAAATAACTTTAGAGGAACTTAAAATGACATTGGCCAAAAGTTCCTGGACATATATTTCCTGAACATTATGGTATTCTTTATCATTACTTTATAAAGGTTTGTCAATTGTAGATCATAGTGTAAAGTGTGTGCTTTATCTTTAAGGAGCATGTGAGGCTGTACATTCACATATATATACTCCACACATGCAATCTCCTAGTGTCATTTTGAAGGAGCAGCCAGAGAGAGAGAGCATGCATGATCACAGTTGTTAATTTGTATATGTTATTTAAGTTAAAGTCAATAGTCATCAATAGTAATGTGTTTGTATAAAATAAAGCTGCTTGAACAGAACCCACAAAGATTCTTTATTGGTGTCCTAGACACAAAAGTGATATGGTGTCAGAACTGGGATGGAAGACAAAAACATATTTGGAGCCATGAGGTGCAAAGACAACAGTGAAGGTAAAACCAAAAGAAAAGTGCACAAACAAAGCCAGAAAGAATCAAAGGCAATGAGAAATAACAAAAACTATTTATTTGATAAGAAAGACAATAAAGGGGCATTACAAGGACACAAACTGCATTTTCAGGCAAGTGGAAAGCACAAAAAGTTTGTTAACTAAAGAAATCTTTAAGATAAAAGTATTCAATGAAATGATTAACAGTAAAGCAAAACAAGCATGTTTAAAGCAAAAATGAGCATGTTTAAAGCAAAATGAGTGTGTTCAAAGCAAAGTTGGGCATGTTTAAAGTAAAACAAGCACATAAAAAGTATATTGGACATAAAAAGGGCTTAAATGAGCAAACGAATATTATAAAAAAATAAACAAGGCACATTAAGCAAAATAAAGCAAGGTGACTGTATGTGTTTTGGCAAATGGTGGGCATAACTACGACTTCGTATTGTATCAGGGGCATAGCTAGAGTTATTTGAAGTGTGTAAAAGTGCTTACACTCTGTGCTTATTACTGTGCATGTATTTCAAAGAGTTTATTGCGTGCAAAGTGCAACCATTTCATGGAGTACAGTCAAAGTATAGCCATTTCGAAAAGTTTCTTGTATTGGGTTTGTCTAGTCACAATGTGCCACATTACAGAGTGCTTCTTGTACTGTAAAGAGTTGGCTAGCAAGTACCGCCTTTTGAGAACATTTCTGTATGCAGTTATTCACAAAGTGCTATTATTTCGAAAAGTTATTGAGTTTTGGGCAACAAATGTTTGATGTGTTCACATTGTGCAGTTACTTGACATATTTCTTACACTGATAAGAGGTGTTTTCTTGCAAAAGACAACATTACAGAAGTATTACAGTACTCATGAGATATTTAGTCACATCGTAAAGTTCTCAAATGTTTCTCAAAATGATGGTAAATGACTTTAGCATTTTCACCTTTACCATGATATTGCAAAAGTACCAAAATGCCAGAGAAGTTTATTTCGCAAAGTCCAGTTATTCGAAAGTATTACGAGTTTGTTTATTCGCATAATTCCGAAAAGCCCAACAAAGGTATAAGTTCAGAGTACAAAGTCATTGGACAAATACTGGCATTAGTTCTGGCATATGTGTATGTTTGTGCTTATTTGCAAAACCCTTCACTGTTATGTGTTAATCTGGCAGATAGATTTCAAAACCCCCTACCACTTGTGTTTGATCAGAATATTGCAGAGGACTGGAGAATATTTGAGCAAGAGTACGATATTTTTATACAAGCAAACTTATGCAGATAGAGATGCATGCACAAGGGCATTCATTTTGCTGAACCTAGCTATGTCAGAGGCCATAGAAACAAAGTGTTCATTTGTGTATGCACCAGCAGTATATGAAGAGAAGGTGCAGACCAGCATATTGTTGTACAAGCTGAATCAAGGGAGGACCCTGAGTGTTTGAAGCACAAGTTCAGAGAAATGTGTAACCCCTAGATGAATATTACATTAAAGAGGCATTTGTTTTACATAAGAGATCTGAAACCAGGGGAAACATTTGCAGCTTATATAACTGACTTGAGAAACAGAGCTAAAATGTGTCAGTTTGGTGATTTAAAAGATGAGCTGATAAAGGACAGGCTTGTATGTGGTATTAACAGTGCTGCTATGAGAAAGATTTTACTTCATGACAGTGATTTAACGTTGAGCAAGGCCACAGAGATTTGTCAAATCCATGAGGTACCAGAAAAACACATGAATATGCTTGTGAATGACAAGAGCATGGTTTCAGTTGGTTCCAGAGCACATGTAGATTGTATGCAACACGTGGCAAGCAAGAGCAGGCCTAAGTACGTAGCAGCTACAGGGTTTCTGAAGTAGCCACGAGGTTTTCTAGAAAGTTTCAAAAAAGTGCAAGCTCCAGCACCAGCTCAGTGCATTATAAACATGAATCAGCAAAACCCAAATCTAGCTTTATTGTTAACTGTCGCAGTTGTGGTGTGAGTCATGAGTCTAAAAGAGAGAAGTGCTTAGCATATGGTCAGCAATGTCACAAGTGTAAAAAATGGAATCGTTTCCAAAAGTTTTGCAAATCAAGTAAGCCTCACACAGTTGTAAAGAAAGATCACACAAAAAAGAAAGCTGATCAAGAAGCACTCAGATTTCTATGTAGATGGTGCATCAGTGCCTGGTGAAAGAGTTGATGCAGTGAACTTGTTAACAAGAAGTGATTTTGTACTGTCCAGATTAATGAAAAATCTACAGAGATCAAAGTAGACACTGGGTCAAAGTGTAATGTTATATCAGCAGATACATTTGCTAAAGTGAGAACTTTTGAACAACTCAATGTAGCGAGACTTGTTGCTGTTATGGAGGTGAAGAAATTCAAACTGAAGGTTCAGTGATGCTTTCATGTTATTTGGCCAAGAACTGTTACAACTTGTTATTCTATGTAGTCCGAAGACCAGTGCAATCTTTATTGTGCCTCTAATAGTTTAAGAATCTGCTTTCTTTTGCTAAAGAAGTTCATCACATAAGTGCATTTCTGAGTTCCAATTTATCAGGAAGACATTTTCTCAGAGTAGGCTGATGCGTTTGATGACAAGTTAGACAAACTTCCAGTTGTGTATTCCATGAAGTTAGACCCAGAGGTCACTCCAGTAGTCAGACCAGCAAGAAGAGTTCCGATAGCTATCAAGATATATTTAAAGCTCAGCTGGATAAAATAGTGCAGCAAGGTGTGATTTGTCCAGTCATAGAACAAACAGAGTGGGTGTCGCCCATGGAAGTCGCTCACATAAAACGCTCAGATGAAATCAGACTATGCCTTGACCCAAGAGATTTGAATAAAGCATTAAAAAGACCATATCATCCAATGTGCACAGTCGAAGAAGTTGCAGCTCTAATGCCGAATGCCACTGTATTTTCTGTTTGGGATGCAAAGAGTTCATTTTGGCAAGTGATGCTGGATCACAAATCCTAATTTCTAACTACTTTTGGTACTCTGTTTGGCAGATACAGATTCCTAAGGATGTCATTTGGAATAACTTCTGCAAGTGAAGTTTTCAGCATGCAATGGAGCAAATTTTTTGAGTTACCCTTGTGTCATAATAGTAGATGATCTATTGGTTGGAGGCAATGGTGAGGTAGAGCATGACAGAAACCTCTAGAAAGTGCTAGACCAAGCATGTGAAGTAAACTTGAAACCCAATCCTCTGAAGTGCAAATTCAGACTTCCAGAAGTGATGTATGTAGGACATTTGTTTCCAAGTACTGGCTTGAGACCAGACATGACCAAACGGGCAGCTATTCTTGAAATGTCAGCACCAGATAATGTGCAAGCTTTACAGCATTTTCTGGGCATGGTCAACTATTTAGGCAATTTTATACCAGACTTCAGTGAGTTGACAGCAACTTTAAGAGAGCTCACATGCAAAAATGTTGCATGGTCACTGTTGGAACAACACCAGAAGGCATTTGAAGACCTCAAGCAGAAAATTGCCACCCCACCGACATTAAGATACTATGATGTGAACAAACCAGTTACTCTTTCCTGTGATGCTTCAAAATTTGGTCTGGGTGCAGTCATACTCCAAGAGTGCAGACCAGTAGCCTGTGCATCTAGAACACTAACCCAAACTGAGATGCAGTATGCTCAGATTGAGGAGGAGCTTTTGGCAATAGTATTTGCATGTTCCAAGTTTCATGATTATATTAATGGCCGAGCTATTCAGATTGAAACTGATCATCAACCTCTAGTTACTGTTCTAAAGAAGCCTATGCATTACGCTCCAGCGAGATTACAAAGAATGATGCTCAAATTGCAAAAGTATAATTTCAAAATGGTCTACACTAAAGGCAAATAGCTCTGTCTGGCTGATATCTTATCCAGATCACCCAGGATTACAACAGAACAGGTTAACAGAGAGACTTTTGACTTTGATGTGATGTCAGTGTGTAATTTTTCCACCACTAGACTTGATGAGTTAAGAGATCACACTCAGATTGATCCAATTTTGAAGAAGCTCAATTACTATATGAATGTCGGATAGCCGTCAAAGCAATCTAGTGTATCACCTGAAGTGCAAGCATATTTTCCTTACAAAGATGAATTGTTGATGGAAGATGGCATTATTTTCAAAGGTCCTAAAATTTTTGTCCCTGCTTCCTTACAACAAGAATACATCCAGATTTTGCATCGTGGTCACCCAGGATCCACATCCACTAAGAGAAGAGCATGAGAATTAATATTTTGGCCTTCATTACCGAAACACATTGATAGGGTTTTTTCTCCTTCTTCAGTATGCAATAGTACTAAACCACATTTGCAAAGAGAACCGCTTCAGCTAAGTCCAATTCCTGAACTACCTTAGTCTACTTTAGCAACTGATATCTTTGAGTGGAACAATCAACACTACTTAGTTTTGGTAGAGTCTTATTCAAATTGGTTTGAGATTGATCTTCTACCTAACTTAACTTCAACAGCTGTTATTACTAAGTTAAAACATCACTTCTCAGTTCATGGTAGTCCACACAAACTTTATTCTCTCAATGGTACTCAATTTACTAGCCAGTTGTTTCAGAAATTTGTAACAGAATGGGACTTTTGTACATGTCACTAGTAGTCCTGAATATCCTCAGTCCAATGGACTAACTGAATGTGCAGTGCAGAGTGCTAAGCAACTACTTGAAAGGTCAAAGCATGACAATACCGATGTGTTCTTGAATTTGCTTAATCTCAAGTTTTTGTTACATGTAAGTAGTTTTTTAAAAAATGTAAGTAGATTTTTATTTTATATCTACACAAATGTACTTACAATAGATCGAGAAGATTACTTCGTCTGCTGAGGGAAGGAGAGACAGTACAAATCTAGACAACAAAAGGATTTGATCAAATAGGACAGATTGCAGGTATCTGTGCAGAGCCACAATCTTACTTGGTAAACTGCAAAGATATAGAGTATGAGTCAGAAAAAAGGGAGCGCTACACCATAGATGTAAAAACAACTAAGAACTTTAATAACAAAATAAAAAACAAGATAAGCGCTTTTAGCGTGTGCCTTCTTCAGATCCTGCTGGCAAATGCTAAAATCAACCTATTTAAAAGCATCCTAGCAAACCAATTAAGCAAAAATTAGAACAATTAAGCAAGCAATTCAGTCACAACCATCACATGGCCCCTTTAGATAATGGACTCAAGCAAAAACCCCATTTCCAGCAAAGACAAAAAAAAAAAAAAAAAAAAAACTACAAGTTTTTTTTTAAATGTAAGTAGATTTTTATTTTATATCTTTTTGTCTTTATCAGTCAAGTTATTTCACTTTGGATAACTGTTGTAAAACTATTATATCTGTTGTATGTTAACATACTTCATTCTGTGTAATCAGGATGATAACTGTTGTAAACGTATTAACAGACACAGCTCTATGTAATCAGCATCATAACTACTGTGAATGAGAATGTTAACAGACGTAGCTATGTGTAATTAGAACCATATCTGTTCTGAGAATGTTACCCATCACAGCTCATGTAATGAAAAAGTACAGTTGTGTGAGTTGAACTTACCATAATAGGAGATGATTGAATGATAACTGCTGCAGTAGCCTTAGCTATATTGGTTATATCCTGCCAAGTATAAAATGGCTGAACAGCTTCCAAAACTTCCAGGCACCTTCCACATGCCCAAACTGTCAAGCAGCCTGAGCTGAGCTGACTAAAAACATGTTTGGGCACTAAGTGCTTTAGAGCTTTCCTGCCAGTAGAAAGAGGGGGGACTGTGCCCCGAGAGGAATAGGCAAGTAAAAACAAAACTTAAAAATGTCCACACCTTGGCATAAAAAAACCACACTAAAAACCAAGGGAGGTGGAGGGAGTGGCTACTGCAGCAGTAATCATTCAAACACCTCTTGTTATGGTAAGTTCATCTTAAACAACTGCACTATGGTCATCATATTGATCACTGCTGCAGTAGCCTTAGCTATATGGGTAGATTACCCTAGCTTACTACATTTGGAAGTTGGAAGAAAAAGAGTCCAGGAACCTCTAGAGAATGGTCCTCGTGAAGCTTAATCTAGACCTAGAGAAGCAATCAAGTTTATTTTGTTTTTTAAAAGTATGTTGAGAGGTCCAAGTAACTTCTATAACATTTCTAGAATCCACGCTTTTCCAAAAAAAAAAATAGATGAAGCCAAGGCCCTGGCAGAGAGGGCCTTCACTCTGCTGGAATAGATTTGTTATGGGGAATATAACAAAATGTAATAGCCTTAGACAACCATCTGGAAATAGTCTGTTTTAACATAGGTTGTCCCTTCTTCTTACATTCACAACAAATACACAATTGATCCAAATATCTGAGATATATAGTGCTGTCAAGCTAGTACCTGAGTTTTCTGTAGACATCCAAGACATGGCAGTATCCATTCTCCTTCATTTTTAGATTCAGTAAAGAAAATGGATAGATGAATAGTTTTCCCTTAAAGTAAACTTGGCATTTATAAGCTACCTCTGACCATAAGGGACATGGGTGCCAGGCTAGTGTAATTTTCCTAGTCCCCATCTACTGGTCTAGGATGCACTTAAACTGTTTAATAGACAAAATCAGATTCACATGGATGGGAAGCTTGTTCCATTGAAAGGGCAGTCTGTGGGACACATATCTGTCTCTCCAACATATTCTGTTTAAGTCACAGAAAAAATTCAGGTCCCTAGATCTTGTATTTCTGGTACCGCTTGACTTACAAATATGCAGGAAAGTCATACATGTGGAGTTTGTGGATGCCATGTAAGCCAGGCATAGGTCACCCCTCAGCAATCTACTGGAGACTGAGTAGAAGGAAAAGGGCTTTAAGGCACTCAACATAAGCCAGGTTTGTTACTCCTTGTATTCTTTTTGTAAGGACCCTCTGAGGTCACTCTAGTTGTTGCGTATGCCTGGTCAGATACATACTAAATGAAACATTGTACTCTATGATTGGTCTGATAAGTGCAGAGTACAGTGGGCTAATGACCTCTTTGGACATGGATGCCATGCCCTTACTTATAAGCTGTGTGACATAAAAGGATTTCTTCACACTGTGGCCACATGGTGGTCAAAGGTAAGGCTACTGTCTAGTGAGTACCCAAATCCCTGACCACTAGGTTGACATTTAGGGGTGCATTATCAACATGGTAATTAGCCAGGATGGTTGACTTTGGCTTTGGCACTATTTGTTAGTCAAAGGTAGACCTTTTTGAAAAATGCTATTGTCTGCAGGAGAGCTGATGATAACCCCCAGCCTGCAATCATTTGTAAACTTAGTCAGCCATAAACCTTCAGCATTTGCTTCCATTTCAGAGGAATAGATGCCAAAAAGCAGCAGGCCCAGAACCAAGCCCTGGGGGAACTCAGCTAGTGACTGGTTTCTTGGTGGAGGTGACCTCTCCTGTTATGACCTCCTGCTTCCTCTCAGTGAGCCAGATGGCTATCTAGTGCGATAAAAGGGTTTATACCTAAATTAGTGAGTTTACTTAAATTTTTCCTTTTGCGGCTGGGAGAAGGACTGACCATGGGACCAGTAGTTTGTTCCATGATAAAGCTGAAAATGATGCCTATTCCCAAGGAAGACAAGCAGCAAATGCCAGTAAAACTACCAGTCCTCAAAAGTTACTTTTTTAACAGAAAAAAAAATACTAAAAATGTATTTTCAAACAGTACGCCAGATCCTAAAGAAAAATAAACTCAATTTCTGCACAGAAAATATGTTTCAGTTAGTTAATACTACTTTTAAACTGATAAAAAAGTGCGTCTTTAAAAAGTACAAAATAGTATTGAAACAGTCCATTAAAAAACTCCTAACTTCAAAATAACTTTCCAGAAGAGGAAAGTAATAAAACATCAATAAATTTAAGAAAATGGAAGTTTTCCCCCAAAGGGAACGTATCTACTTAGCAAAGTAAAGCAGAAGCCAACCATCGATCCTCAAAAGTCTAAGAGGAGTTTACTGTTCAGCATCAGGAAAGCTCAGAAGGGCTTCATGCCCACACTTGTCTTTTAGTCATCTCAGCTTGAGCTGCTAACAGTTTGGGCATGTGGAAGCTTTGGAAGCTGGCCAGCTGTTATATCCTTGCTAGGATATAACCCATTTAGCTAAGGTTACTTCAGCAGTGATCAATATGATGAACATCACAACTACTCTGAGAATGTTAACAGAAATAACTATTTGTAATCAGGACCATAACTGCTATGAGAATGTTAACTGACACAGTTATCCATAATCAGAACCTTAACTGTACTGAAAATTTTGCCAGACACAGCTCTCTGTAATGGGGAACACAACTGCTCTGAGAATGTTAGACACAGTTGTCTAATTAGGACCATAACTGCCGTGAGAATGCTAATAGGCACAGATATCTGTAATCAGGAAAAGAACTGCTCTTAAGAATGTTAACAAATACCGATCTTTGTAATGAGGAACACAACTGATGTGAGAATGTTAACAGGCACAGCTTTCAGTAATCAGAACCATAACTGCAGTGAAGATGTTAACAGACACAGCTCTCTGTAGTCAGACCCATAACTGCTGTGAGAATGTTGCCAGACACAGCTCTCTGTAGTCAGGCCCATAACTGCAGTGAGGATGTTAACAGACACAGCTCTCTGAAGTCAGGCCCATAACCGCTGTGTGGGTGTTGCCAGACACAGTTCTCTGTGTTCAGGATCATAACTGCTGTGAGAATGTTAACAGGCACAGCTCTCTGTAATCAGGATCATATCTGCTCTGAGAACTTTAAGAGACACAGCTCCCTGTAATCACGACCACAATTGACAGGAAAATGTTAACAGACATAGCTCTCTGTATCAAGACCATAACTCCTCTGAGAATGTTAAAAGACCCAGCTGTGTGTAATCCGGACCAGGAATGCTGGGAAAATGTTAACAGGCATAGCTCTCCATAATCAGGACCATAATTTCTCTGAGAAAGTTAGCAGACACAGCTCTCTATAATCAAAACCATAACTATTGTGAGGATGTTAACAGACACATCTCACTGTAATGGGACCCTAACTGCTTTGAGAATGTTAACAGACACAGTTCTCTATAATCTAGACCGTAACTGCTTTGAGAATGTTAACAGCCATAGCTCTCTGTAATCAGGAACACAGCTGTTCTGAGAATGTTAGCAGACACATCTATCTGTGTGTGAGAATGTTAACAGATACAGTTCTCTGTAACCAGAACCATAACTACTATGAGGATGTTAGAGAATGGGCAACCTGTAGATCGCACCCTGATTGAAGAAGGAACGTCCTCCATTAGGTTGTTAATCTACAGGTAATGCTCACTGAAAAATGAGTTTGCCGTTTTGTGGCAGCATATCAAGCTGCCATGGAGCTAAGCAGCACTTTTGCTGTTTAGTAACTGTAAAATAAAAAAATAAATAAAATAAAAAGGAAAATTAAAATAAAAATGTGTTTATGTCTGTGTGCAAGAGTGTATGCATGTATGAGAGTGAGAGTTGATTGAGTTATTTTACACATGCTAAGCAGCACTTTTGCTGTTTAGCGAGTGTAAAAAAATAAATGAAACAGAAAGTGTGTGTGTGTGTGTGTATGTTTATGTTTCTCTCTGTATGTGTGAGTGAATGTTTGCATGAAAGCAAAAGAGGCTGTGTGTGTGTGTGTGTGTGTGTGTGTGTGTGTGTGTGTGTGTGTGAGAGAGAGAGAAAGAGAGAGAGAGTGAAGAGTGAAAATGATCACGTGATCCCTGGCAGTAGCAGCAGTTAAGAGGTCTGCTTACCTCTCGACCTCTTAGCTCAAGGTATCTGGATAAGCCTATAAGCCTAAATTAAACAGTGGACAAAGGCTCAAAATAGGAACACATTTTAAATATTGCTGTTACAAAATCACAAAGTTACTTAAATATTAGGATTTGTATTAGCATTTTCTGAAGAAGAGGTGTTTGTGTATGACAGTGAGTGAGTGAGTGAGTGAGTGAGTGAGTGAGTGAGTGAGTGAGTGAGTGAGTGAGTGAGTGAGTGAGTGAGTGAGATTGACCTTGGCAGCAGCAGTAGTAAAGAGGTTTGCATACTGAAGAAATCTGGATAAAGCCTAAACTAAAGGTGGGGGCGGACAAAGGCTCAAAAATAGGAACAGATTTTAATTATTGCTCTTATAAAAGTGTTAGTAGCATGCATTTTCTGAAGCGCAAAGTGTGTGTGAGAAAGAAAGACTGAATCGCTCGACCACTGGCAGCAGCAGTAAAGAGATTTGCATACCTCTCAACCTCTTAGCTCAAGAAATGTAAATAAAGACTAAATAAAGGGGGAACAAAGGCTCAAAAATAGAAATAGATGTTAATTATTGCTCTTATAAAATTACAAAGTTGCTTAAACAACAGGATTTGTGTTAGCATGAATTTTATGAGGTAAATAAGGTATGAAAGACAAATTTATGTAATTATTTAGTGATTTCAATCCCAATAACCAGCAGCAAACCATACATTTTAGGACTAAGGGACCAAAAACTAAAGTAAATATCTGGATATATTTTTAAATGTTATATTTTGGATGTAAAATTCTTCCTCCAACACCATTTACATATACTTGAGGAACTTTGAAAGATTAGGCGGAGGAAGTATTTTACATCAAAAATATATCAAAAATACAGTAATAAAAATAAGTAAGTAAAACACAACAGTTTTACAAATATCCACTCTCTAAGTACAATAATACCCTCCAGAGTGTGTGTTATTGTGGAAATAACTCCCTTCCTTGAGTGTAGAGGCCCTCCACCTGTGGTGTCCGGCCTCATAACACCCCTGGGCAGGCATTATTTCCACAATAACACACACCCTGTTGGGCATTATTGCTTGCTTAAAAGGCACACCTCTTTGAAATCAGGACCATAACTGTTCTGAGAATGTAAGCAGACACATTTATCTCTAGTCAGGGACAGAACTGCTCTGAGAATGTTAACAGACGCACCTCTCTGTAGTCAGGATGAGAACTGCTGTGAGGATGTTAACAGACATGTTGTTGTTGTTCTTTCAGCTTTTCCCGGTTAGGGGTCACCACAGCAGAGCTCCGGTCTGCTAATAATTGGCAGTCAATTTTTACGGTGCCGAGGTGCCAGCCCAATGCCGAAACATTCAACGAAGGTACTCCCATTCACGCATGTCTTTCGAACGGCACCCGACCACGGGGAGTACATGCAGACTCCACACAGAAGGTGCTCCAGCCGAGAATCGAACGGGAGAACCTCTTGCTGTGAGGCGACAACACTACCACTGCACCACCGCGGCTTGAAGATGTTAACAGACATGGCTCTCTGTAATTAGGAACACAATTGCTCTTAGAATGTTAATAGATACAGCTACCTGTAATTAGCAGCAGAACTGCTCTGAGAATGTTAAGACACAACCTTACCTCTCAACCTCTTATTGCAAGAAATTTGGACAAAGCCTGACAAAACAGGGGACAAAGGCCAAAAAAGGGAAAGATTTTAAATATTGCTCTTATAAACTTAGAAAGTTGCTAGAGTAACAGTTTGCGTTAACATACATTTTTAGAAGGATTTGAAGTCTGAGACTGAAATGTATGTCATTATTTAGTGACTTCAATCTTCAGATTATGCCAGAGATTTTTCAAAAAACCACAAATTTTATTAGGAAAAGACCAAAAATATAAGTCAAAAATCTGGGCATGCTGTGAAAATCTGGGAAAGGGGTATGGACACAACTCTCTCTAATCAGAACCATAACTGCTGTGAGGATGTTAACCGATATAGCGCTCTGTAATTAGGAACATAACTGCTCTGATAATGTTAAGAGGCACAGCTCTCTGTATTCAGAACTGTTACTACTGTGGGGATGTTAACAGATGTAGCTCCTGTAATCAGGACCATAACTTCTGTGAGAATATTAACAGACACAGCTGTCTGTAGTTACGTACATAACTGCTGTGAGAATATTAACAGGCACAGTTTTAGTCAGAACCATAACTGCTTTGAGAATGTTAAAAGACCCAGCTCTCTGTAATCAGAAAGTACAGTTGTGTACACTAACCATAAATGTAGATGTTCAAATGTATTCACTGTTGCAGTCCTAACTTACAGGATTTCCTGCCATGGAAACCCTTGTCCATCCTGACTGCCAGAGAATTTTCCCCTCCTCCTGAAACACTGTCCATCACAACATCTGGGCATAAAGGGAGTTGGCCATTCTCATGATCCGAGTACTTAATTGCCCCCAACAGCTAGGAGCCCCCTAACAGGTCCTTAAGGTCAGAGACCTAAGCCTGTAGACTCCAGAATATGTGTAAAGAAGGAGGGAGTAAACTGGAACTGAAAAGGAAAATAACCAACCCTATCCTATAGGCAAGAGGGGAAGGAGGGAGGGAATGAATACTTCAACAGTGAAATTCAGGCCAAGGTCCCACAGGCCTATTGGGATCTATTTGTCACAGTCTTGAACACTGGTTCTGTCTTTGGCTCTTATCTCTTCAAGGTCTGCTATGTCTTGGCTTAGACTGGGAGGTTCAGAAAGGATCACTGTTTGGTGGGCTAATTGTGACTGATGCAAGGGGGTTGGACCTGGAGAAAGTCCTTGACCATTTGCATGGATTTGGACTTATCCTCCATTTTCATAAGAACAGCCTCAGCCCTAGGATCAAAAAGAAAGTCTTTGTCCAAGGGAGCATCCAGGAGACTGGATTTGACATGTTCAGGAAGGGACTGCTTCCTCAGCCAGGCATGTCTTCTAATGATGGATCCTGTGGCTGCTGCCCTGCTGAAAGCTTCCAGGGTATCATAGCAGCAGTGCAAGGAGTGCTTAGCTACTTGAGAGCAGGAGTTTCATAAATCTTGCAGCTCCTTTGAGAGGGCCTTATTTTCAATCCTCATCAGTTTTTGTTTCATCTGGTCTTCCTGATACTGGTTCTTACTACTTCATATGAAACTGGCAGTTCAAAGCCCTCATGACAAGGGTAGCAGAGTTGTAGACTTTCTTTCCAAACCTGTCTAAGGCTCTGCTTTCCTTGTTCGGTGGTAAGGGAGTTTTGGAAGAAATAGCTTTTCCCCCCTTAGGGCCCTTAGTCACTACTTCAGGATCTGCCACAGGGTTCTTAAAAAGGTGTTTGTGGGAATCTAGAACCCTGTAAAATCTGTCAGGTTGCTGAGGGGCAAGGGGGAAGGGAGTCTAGTTGCAAACAGGAATCCAGAAAGACATCATCTACCCATACATCTCAACCTCTTAGAACACGAAAGCTGGACAAGGACACAAATAATGGGGAGACAGAGGCCCAAAAATAGAGACTTTTTAAATACTGCTCTCACAAACTTATAAAGTTGATAAAAGAACAGGTTTTGCATTAGCATACATTTTCTGAAGGATATGAAGTCTGAAAATCAAATGTCTGCCATTATTTTCTGAATTCAGTCCTTAATGATTTGCCAGAAAACTACAATTTTTTTAAGAAATGGGCCAAAAATAGGAGTAAAAAAATAGACATTCTGCTTAAATCTGGACAGTTGAGAGGTATGCATCTACCACCTCTAAAACTGGAGGAATGGCAAGGAGTTTATGCTCAGGAAGCTTTAGGAATTCCCTAACTCTCTTCTTGGATTGTGGCTAGTCCTGAGCTTCTCATTTGAAGTGCTTCCTCAGGATATCTAAGGTTACAACAAAGCAAGTCTTTGAAGGGGGTGGCTGAGGCAAGGTTTTCCTCATAATTAGAATCCCCACAGGAGGCAATGGATGCACCCTCCTCAAAGGTGGTTTCATCATTATCAAAATCATGCTCAGATTCAGTGGGGTCAGAAAACTCCTGGGTTGAAGTATCCCTCTTTCTTTTACCAGGGGATGATTCAGGGGGAAGGAGGCTTCTGGATCTGACCAAGGAAATTAAATCTTCAGCTAACCTCACTAGATCTTGTTGATAGGTCTGAATTTGAAACCAGATAGTCCTAGGCTGAGGCAAGGTGGATGAAGTTTTTTTGTGAGAGACCTTAGGCTTAGGCCTAAGGGCAACCTCTGCACTAAGACCTGGACATTGGCAAACAACCTCCTCCCAAGGGCGGTGAGCTGAGGCAATCTCCTGATGGTGAAAGGAGCCATCATCAGTTTTTGAACAATGTTTAGATGGCAAAACTTGTGAAGTGGTCCTGGACTCAATGAACAAGCTAAGTCATTTGGCTTGTAAGAAAGTAGATGGACCCAGAGGCATATCAGACTCTGAACGAGTCTCAGTAGAGGCCTGTACCACAACCTCAGTCAGCAAAGGGTACTGTGAGGGTGCCTCACTTTCCTCGGTGATTATAAGCCTAGGAGGACTGGAGGACAGTGAACAGACTCTGTCTGATGCCCTAAATCTGAAGTGCTTTTCCTTTTAATGTTTAGGGAAGATCAACTTCAGCTCAACTGAAAGATGACATAATAAACGAAGGCCCTAATGACTTGCAAAAATGTGTAGCTAAATCTCAGCCCTCCACTTGATAGTTCTGCTATTAAAGTGAGCACAGAACCAACAGTTAGGGACATTATGTTCTTGTCACAGAAAAGGAATGAAATTCCTGTTGTGTTATCTGCTTGCCACAGAGAAGATAGTTATTAACTTTCTCTGACAGTAGTCAAAACACAGATGAGAAGTTCCCCAGTGGGATACACAGCTTTAGACATCTTCTTTCTCTGGTGCAGACCGACCAACGCACTGACTAGTACTCTGCTTCAGACACCACCAGCAAGAAAGAACTGGGATCATGGCACCATCTTCCATCCTTTATACCCAGATGTCGTGACACTGGACAGGGAATCTGCTGGCTTCAGAAGGCGGGAAAATTCTCTGGTAGTCGGGCTGGCCAAGGACTTCCACAGCAGGAAATCCCATAAGTTATAATTGCAACAGTGAAACATGAAGAACATCCACAACTACTGTAAAGAGGTAAGCAAACACAGCTCTCTGAAATTAGGACCATAACTGAACTGAGAATGTTACACACAGTTTTCTGTAGTCAGGACCATAATTGCTGTGAAACTGTTAACAGACACACCTATCTATAATCAGGAGCAGAATGGCTGTGAGAATGTTAACAGGCACAGCTTTCTGTATCCAGGATCACAACTGCTCTGAAAATGTTAATAGACACAGGTATCTGTAATCAGAACCATAACTGCTGTGAGGATGTTAACAAATACATCTCTCTGTAATCAGAACCATATTTGCTTTGAGAATGTTAACAGACACAGCTCTGTGTAATTAGGAACATAACTGCTGTGAGAATGTTAACTGACATAGTTCCCTGTAATCAAAATGTTAACAGTCATGACACACTATGTATAGTCAGGAGCAGAACTGTTCTGAGAATGTTATCAGACACAACTCTCTGTAGTCAGAACCATAACTGCTGTGAGGATGTTTACAGGCACAGCTCTCTGTAATCAGCACCATAACTGCTGTGGGAACTTTAACAGGCACAGTTCTCTAATTAAAACCATAGCTGCTGTGAGAATTTTAACAGACACAGCTCTCTTTAATCAGGACTATAACTGCTGTGAGACTCATAACAGGCTTAATTCTCAGCAATCGGGATTGTAACTGCAGGGAAAGCGTTAATGGACACCATTCTGTGGCTCCTGTCCGACAAGATATGTATGGTTATTTTGCTAACTCCAAGTAAAGACCACCACTATGACTTTCCTTTAAGGCAGATGTTCGTCCTATGAACTCTCCCCTTTAGGCTGCAATATATGAATCAATGTCCATTTATTCCCAGGAGACTTGAATCCAGGAATGAACACTAAAGCCTCAAATGAAACTGAAGTGGTACACCAACTCTGTGGCACAGGGGAATGGGGCACTGACTATTCCAAGATGGCCCAGGTGCTGGAAGAGCCACCCACTAAACAATGGGAGTGAAAGACTAACATCAACTCGTTGACCCCCCCCACACACACACCTGGAGGAAGGTCAGTTACTGCATGCAGCTCTTGCCCCTTCAGAAACAGGGAGAGTGAGCCCACCAACAAGTGTAAGTAGACTCTAGACGGGCATCACAGATGTATGTGTGCATGCAGTTTCACTGGGAACAGCATAGGAGGTACTCCACCAAGTTTGTGTCAAATGAGGGGGTGCCAGGAGTAAAAAAACAAAATCTACTAACAACTACTGTATAACAGATACAGTCACCAGTTATCACCTTCTTCTCCCAGTTTCCTATGACACCGTGGGTTGGGAGGAATGGATGGCCAATCAGAGGACAGGGGCCTGATGGTTGCAAAAGGGGGGATAATAAGTGCAACTTAAATGGTGGTATCAGTCTTAGATGTCCAGGCAGTTTGCTTGTGAGCATATTGTCTAAGTCTTGAGTCTCACTGCCTAGAACACTCTCAGCACATGCAAGGAATGAAACTGACCTCTAAAGAAGCCCTGGGCCATCTCTGTGGTGCAGAAGGATGGTGCCCTGATCACAGTCCAATTAGTCTAAGTTTGGGTAGCAAACTAGGAGCTGTTGGAGCCTGCTTGCCTCTCCAAGGGAGGATGTTGAAAGATATGTTGCGGGATGTATCTCCTGCTGAGTATCCATTGGCGGTAATAACTTAATGGGAACTGTCTGTCTGAGATGAGAGGGGGGGGGCTGCCTGGATGGACCAGTTCACTCATCCAAGCTGGTGACAGCCCCATGCATGGTCATCCCACTGAACATGGATTCATCATGCACAGGGGATATTAAGGCCAGCATTAAAAAATCCCCTGATGGCTGCTTTGATGATGAGTGTACTTCAATCATCTCTTATCTAGTAGAGAATGAATGGAGAGAGTTGTAGTAGTTGCCAGATGTTATCAGATGTGGGGGTCCCATTAAAATAACAAAATGGCCTTCAGAAGTTCAAAAAAGTCTCATTGCTTTCCATATTTCGGGAGCAGAGGGCAGCTACAAAGGACACCCCTCATCCCTTGAAATTCCATTTTTGGAATGACATTGCCTCAGTACTTCGGTTCCTGAGCCATGCTGTAATCCATATGCACTTACTAACCAGTGATTCTTGTGTTACTTAAAGCAGCTGCCTCTTGTCTCTTTTGCTTCATCCCTTCATTGCAGTTTTCAACCTCTTCCATCATAGGTTACCACTTAAACAGCTTAAATCAGAACTTATCAGGCCCATTAGGTTCTCTATTTAACCACAGCCTCCAGAATGGCTTTGTCCCAACAGAGTGGAGGAAAGCAACAGTCATCCCCCTGCATAAAGGTGGTCTATCTACTGACCGAGGAAATTACAGACCCATAAGATTGACTACTCTTACATGTAAGGCCATGGAAAGAATAATCATGGACCTGATAAATAATGACAGAGGAAACCTCCAAACACTAGACCCCGACCCAATTCGGTTTTGTTAAGGGCTAAACTTAATTCATGTCCACCTCTTCTTCGCAGCCAGATATTTCCATCAAATTACTTAGACTCTACCTTCAGGGGCACCTTTTTCTTGCCTGCTTAGCAGTGCAATCTTTTTCTGCTCGTGTTGAACAGTTATGTGTTTTAAGTGAGCTGTGTTTCTAAGTTTATACAATACTTGATTTTAAACTGATTTTGTCTATTTGTCTGTCATTACTCACTTCATCATACTCTGTAATCTAAGATATTGTACAATGATGTACACTACTAAGGCTCTACTGTAGTATACATTTTATAAATTAAAGGAAATGTTTGTGTATATAGTGAATATGTACATTGTACATATGCACATATATGTCACTGATGCTTTAAGACTACTGTATAGCATAGCCACTTTTAGAATGAGTGTATCCCATGATGCGTTGTATTTAGAGCTTAGTGTCAGTGTATTCATGATGACTGAAGTGTTATCATTTGTGCAAAGGTACTATTTTTTACAGTATAAATGTTACCTGTTTGTCTAAAATGTTGGTGCATCCTGACATTTCTAACACTGCCATTTGTTATTACTAGGTACCAGAGGTGCGCATAATTGTGAGGTGGAGTTCAGGGAAGAGTTAAGACAGGCACTGGGTGGCAGTGAAGAGTTACCAAATAGCTGGGTAACTACAGCAGAGCTAGTAAGGGAGATGGCTAGAAAGGTGCTTGGTATGACATCTGGACAGAGGAAGGACGACAAGGAGGCATGGTGGTGGAATGAGGAAGTACAGAAGAGTATACAGGCAAAGAGGTTGGCAAAGAAGAAGTGGGATTGTCAGAGAGATGAAGAAAGTAGACAGGAGTATAAGGAGATGAGGTGCATTGCAAAGTGAGAGGTGGCGAAGGCTAAGGCGTATGAAGAGTTGTATGAAAGGTTGGACACTAAGGAGGGAGAAAAGGACCTGTACCGATTGGCTAGACAAAGAGACTGAGCTAATAAAGATGTGCAGCAGGTAAGGGTGATAAAGGATAATGAGGGAAATGTACTCACAAGCGAGGAGAGTGTGTTGAGCAGATGGAAAGAGTACTTTGAGGGGCTGCTGAATGAAGAGAATGAGAGGGAGAGAAGGTTGGATGATGTGCAGATAGTGAATCATGAAGTGCAATGGATTAGCAAGGAGGAAGTAAGGATAGCAATGAAGAGGATGAAGAATGGAAAGGCTGTTGGTCCAGATGACATACCTGTGGAACATGGAGGTGTTTAGGTGAATTGGCAGTGGAGTTTTTAACCAGATTGTTCAATGAAATCTTGGAAAGTGAGAGGATGACTGAGGAATGGAGAAAAAGTGTTTTGCTACCGATTTTTAAGAATAAGGGTGATGTGCAGAGCTGTAGTAACTACAGAGGGATTAAATTGATCAGTCACAGCATGAAGTTATGGGAAAGAGTAGTGGAAGCTAGGTTAAGAAGGGATGTGATGATTAGTGATCAGCAGTATGGTTTCATGCTGGGAAAGAGCACTACAGATGCGATGTTTGCTCTAAGATTGTTGATAGAGAAGTACAGAGGAGGTCAAAAGGAGTTGCATTCTGTTTTTGTAGACTTAGAGAAATCATATGACAGGGTGCCTAGAGAGGAGTTGTGGTATTGTGTGAGGAAGTCGGGAGTGTCAGAGAAGTATGTAAGAGTGGTACAGGATATGTACGAGGGTAGTGTGACAGCAGTGAGGTCTGCAGTGGGAGTGACGGATGTGTTTAAGGTGGAGTTGGGATTACATCAAGGATCAGCTCTGAGCCCTTTCTTATTTGCAATGGTGATGGACAGGTTGACAGATGAGATCAGACAGGAGTCCCCATGGACTATGATGTTTGCAGATGACATTGTGATCTGTAGTGAAAGTAGGGAACAGGTGGAGGAGACCCTGGAGAGATGGAGATATGCTCTAGAGAGAAGAGGAATGAAGGTCAGCAGGACTAAGACAGAATTTATATGTGTGAATGAGAGGGAGGATAGAGGAATGGTGAGGATGCAAGGAGTATAGGTGGTGAAGGTGGATAAGTTTGAATACTTGTGATCAATATTTCAGAGTAATGGTGAGTGTGGAAGAGAGGTGAAGAAGAGAGTAGAGGCAGGATGGAGTGGGTGGAGAAGAGTGTCAGGCGTAATTTGTGACAGTAAGAGTAAAAGGGAAAGTCTACAAGAGGGTAGTGAGACCAGCTATGTTATATGGGTTGGAGACAGTGGCATTGACAAAAAGGCAGGAGTTAGAGCTAGGTGTGGCAGAGTTAAAGATGTTAAGATTTGCACTGGGTGTGACGAGGGTGGACAGGATTACGAATAAGTATATTAGAGGGTCAGCCCAGGTTGGAAGATTTGGAGACAAAGCCAGAGAGGCAAGATTATGTTGGTTTGGACATGTGCTGAGGAGGGATGCTGAGTATATTGGGAAAAAGATGCTAAGGATGAAGCTACCAGGTAACAGGAAAAGAGGAAGGCCTAAGATAAGGTTTATGGATGTGGTGAGAGAGGACATGCAGGTGGCTGGTGTGACAGAGCAAGATGCAGAGGACAGGAAGAAATGGAAACAGATGATCTGCTGTGGCGACCCCTAATGAAAACAGCCGAAAGAAGATGATGATGTTGATGATGATGACCAGAGGTGCGCATTTTAACATAGTGCCAGAAACAAGATTTTCTTCACAGATGAATAATGAAAACATCATATCTGTTACAAAACTATGCCAATGAACAGTGTTATATGTGTCAAGCTCAGACTAAGCTTTTTTTACTGAACGTAAGACAGTTTACCTCATAAAGTGATAGTTTTGCAGACATTAACTTGATGAGCCTAAAAAAATGATAAAAATGATTAAGTGTAACACACCTGAGCCATTTGACTTCTCAAAATCATTTGACTGGCCTGCCTGGAGACAAAGATTTGTACAATTCAGTGTAACCTTTTCGGCTGGTGTTGAGCAGAATGTTTTGTTAAGTCATTGTGTTTCTAAGCTTACAGTGTACTTGTTTTTAAATGGATTTTGTCTATTTTTCTGTCATTAGCCACTGTATCATACATTTATCCAAGATATTGTACAATGATGTATCCTACAAAGTCTCTATTGCCTCCCTAGCAATTTGCAAGGTATTTTCTAAAGTTACATTCATTTCAAGTTGTAATTTTTGAGACTCTTAAACATCAGACAGCCCAATAGCAATTTTGTCTCAAATTTAGTTCATCTTTTTGCCAGCATTTTAGGCAAACAGGTAACTTTTATTCTGTAGAAAATGGCAGCTTTGCAGAGACTAGATAAAGGGCCAGATTCACGAAGCCTCCGTGTAAGAGTTATAACTCTTACACGGAGGCTGCAGTTAAACGGTGTGATGTCAGCATGTCATGCATATGCATGAGGTGCATGAGGCATGCTGAATCACACTAGTAACTCTTACACGGTCCGTGTAAGAGAGTAGGGGGCGTGTCTGTAGGCTAAGCCCTGCAAGCGGACACGCCCCCGGAAGACTAGAATGGCTGAAAGTAAACAGCCACGAGAGAGGCTATGGAAATGTGAAGAAACACACTACACAACACATGCCCCGACAGACCATCAGTGTATAAAGTGAAGAGATGTTATAGAATTAAATTAAAACCTGTTTTATTTTTTTAAACCCGTAAATGTTTGCTACTGTGTGCGCTCGTGTGCGCGGGTGTGCTACTAGTGCAATTGCAGTTAGCAGTCAGTGGAAAAGGATATAAAAACTAAATATGCAAAGTAAGCCAAGAAGTAATAGCTTAGCGGTAGAGTTGCTGGCCTAAGAGTAGGCAGGCAGGGTTCGAGCCTCCACAACAACCTTTTTTTTTTGCAAATAAGCACTAAAAAGCCCCCTGACAGTATTGTACAAATGTAAAAGTATTCCTTTTTGTAAAATGGAATGAAATGGAGCATACATTTTGAAGTAACACAATAATAAAAATAGTCAGAAATGTACTGATAGCTAAGCTGCTGTGAGACAGACTGCCCGTAGCTGAGTAGTGTTTAAAAAGCTGCAAACTGCGTGCTCGTTGCTAAGCACCGGTTTAACAGGCTAAAACTGTTTGCAACTAGCTGTGCTGAGCTGAACATGTGTGTCACTAGCCAATTAAGGTGTATCCCAGCGCACACCGTTTGCGCGCCGCTCCCACAAGCTAACTGTCAGTGCGCATGCGTTAGCTCCGCGCAAACGAGCGCAGACCTGCTTTTAAGTGCTTAAAAGTGCTTTTGGTATGTTTGATTGACAGGTCTCAACTCATTTCTGTCAGGAAAATCAAAAATCAGTTGCCAGATTCGAACCCAGGATACCATGCACTAGAGTCAAGGTACTAAACCACTAAGCCATGACAGCAATTCCTAGAAATGCAGAAATAGCATATATATATGGGATAAAATCCAGAATGGAGCATGATAAAGCATTTTCAGTGAAGTAGATACAATTCCAAAACGGCCAATCAGAGAAATGTGCGGGAAAAGCGGCATATATAAGCCCCATAGGCAGGAATACACAGCACAAACGATTGTAGAACAGACCTGCAGTCAGAGTGAGTGGAGTAGGTGAGGGACGTTGCTTTCGAGCACAGCGTTGGGGCATTGAGGAGTCCAGATACATGGTCTGGCTCCTTGTTCATCATCACGAGTATGACTACTAACTAAAGCATGTCAGGCAGACTTTTATAGTCCCAATTACTGGATTCCCATACTAGTGTAGTGTTAACAGAAACAGCCCTGCTAATTGTTAGCTTGTACCCAATAATGTCAGCTAATGTACAGATATGAAAGTATGTATATGTACACAGATATATATATATTTATATAGCAATACATATGACATATAGTTGTAGGTGGCAGTATGCATACACACTCACTACAGGGAACAGGCAAGAGAAATGCAGCAACCTGAATCTACAACACAGCATGAAGCATGGGAGATGTACTAACCTTCACACTCACAGAACACTGTCAACAGCATACCAGCATGGTCCACGCCCTACAATCTGAAAGGGCAACGCCTATCTCACATACCCTTTTATAGCAGTGTCCTGAAATCACAGTGAGACATGCAATCAGTACACACCTGGCTGCATGCAATTAGCAAATGCTGCCTTACAATTGGTGCAGAGGCCATCACATGGACCTATGCAGATACCTACAAAAGCATTGAGTACCCACACTACACTCATGCAATACATTCATTGCACAAAACCGACAGAGAAAGAGAGAGAGAGACAGAGAGAGAACAAAACCGAAATAAAGACAGCCAGCAGCAAAACCAGCAGCAGCAGCAGCAAACAGCAAGCAGCACCAGTGACACAGCAACAGCTGCCAGAAACACAGGTAATGCAAAGTAGCAGGTTAATACTGCGTTTACTGTGACACCTCCAAATGTATCATAGTTCACTATCTATAGGTATGTGCATGAGATAGGTTGTGTGTACATAGTCCTGAAATATAAACATATGTAATATTGCTGTACATGTTGCCCATACTTAACACTTCCATAGCTTAGAACACAAGGCCAGTTGTGCATATGATGCAGTAGTTCCCAGGGTCAGTAGAGGTTCCTCCTCATTGGTGTGGGACCACTGTGTATGTATGGCACTGTTCAGGTACATATCCTGTAGTATGGCCAGGGATTAATATCAGTCTGTCATGTGGTGCTATGTCCTCCAGGGGTGAATGTAGCACACATCCAGGGATACCATTTCGTAACAGTGATGCTATGTGTTCTGCAATGATGAGGGTGGCTCTCACCTGGACATGTGAGAGGATAGGGAGGTGACAGTCATCTGGGATAACTAATACCACATGTGTAGGAGAATGGGGGGGGGGTACCTGCACCTAAACTGTCTGCAACAATGTTGCCAATATCTGTGCATTTGGTGAATGTTTAGCATCTTAACCCAGTTGTTCTGGGTTAGATATGTGTGTGCACAGTACATGCAGTATGTGGGATGTCTGTGGTAAGCATATGCAAAGGTGCTGGCGGTGTGTGTTGTGGCTTCCACTGGCCCAATGGGCTGCATGGATAGCATCACTGTCATAACTAGTGAATAACTGTGTAATTACATGCATACATAGCAAGGTAGTGTACTGTGCTTGTGGTGTTGTTCGGATATGTATATCCAGGCTGAGTAATGTGTGTCCACATCACAGGGTTGGATGGCAACACACATCCAGTATGTAGGGATGAACACCCAGAATGTGTCTGACGTGTCACCTGTGCAGAAGTATCCGGCCATTACCTGTGCATCCCCCACAACACACACACATGCAACATATGGCAGAAGTACTATAGCAGTACACACATGTGCATAGGTTCATACTAGGCTATTTGCCCTAGGGCATTGGTAAGCCTAGTAGAATGAGTTTGTCTTTCGCCACCCAATTACAAGTTATGCTGCTATGCCCTTGTCTGATGTTAGTATACTGTGCCTCTAACAGTGACATAGAAGTGATACCTGGGGTACAACTATGATCTCCATCCACTCATCCAAATTCCTATGGAAGAGAGTCAATGAGGGACTCTGCCTAACCAGTACTGTGAGCTCATTACAGAGTGAAGGGAGCCTCTCGGTTAGGAATATGCCCCTCCAGCATGTCCATGTATGTCAGTGCTGAGGTCCAGCTCACCTGAGCATGTGGCTGTATGGGACTCTGATTGCCTGAGGTGCAGCATGTTCATTACTGCTGGGTAGGACATGGCTGTATATGGCACGCACAGATTGCCTCTGAACAGGCAGTATGCCACTGAGTCCAGCTGGATCTACTTTACCTGGCCAGCATATGACATCTGTGTGAGCCATTGCATCCCCTTGATGAGGTACTGTTGTCCTGTACCAGTTGCTGTAGGTGTCTGGTTAGGTACATCCCAAAAGGTGCATTGTACACAATTATAGGCCTGATGATGGATGAGTAAAGAGGCACAATGACCTCCCCTGCCATACATGTGGATCCCTCATGATTGGCTGGGCTATGTAACATGTCTTTCAATCCACGTTGGCCATGTGGTTGACAAATGACAGACCGCTACCATGTTTCTTCCCCAGGTCCCCAACTACGTCTTCTGTACTCAATGGCCTAACACCTATGTTGTACTGTGCCACCAATGTGGAGGCGTGGGAATCTGCATTGAATACTGATACTCCCCTCCCTTGTTCAAGTGTTGGGGCCGACAAGAATGGTAACAGCTATAACTTGGTAGTACTGGTGTGCTCCTGTGAAACCTGAAACAGGTTCATGTTACTGCACAGATATCGATGTCCAGAATGTTAAGTAGGGTTTTGAGTGCGTGCATCCTTAGGTCTAGACTTCCGGTGTTGAGTAGCATCACTCTTACTTCCTCATCCTTTGTGATACAAATGGATGTGGGTTTGCCTTATGAGCCTTGCCTAATACAGGCACTATGGGTGTAGCAAGAGGCTCCGCCAAATTCCAATAGGACAGGGGTGACAGGTGCAAGCTGTCCCTAGCAAAGCATACCACCCCAAGATGGCAGGCATTGGCACACCTGTGAATGACACTAGTATGTCAGTCAATTGTTGGAAGGGACCATCGTGCCTTGATATTGTGGCATGGTTCTAGGTGAGGGTAGGATGCTACTCAAGGTCAGGGTCAAACTGTCTTGGGCTACGTGCTCAGAGAGCTCTGTACTGTCTCATGTCATGTAGTCCAGGGAGGAATGTGTCAGGCCATTCATACCAGCATGGACATTGACTGAGTCATACCTGTACTTGCCTTGGGGTTACCTGAGTGTTTGTGTTATGTGACAGGTCATAGTGCCCGACAGGCTGCACACCGTGACCCTCACCTCGTTAAGCCTGGTGAACGTGATGTTAGTTTGCCTGATGATAGAGGCACCTAGTACAGGTGTATGAGGTGTGTTGTTTACTGTTAATGGCTGTGAGTGTTCAGCACATTGGCTTTGTGTGATATGTGTTGCACATGTCCGTTTCCGTGGTAGTGGTTGCCTGGATGTCTGCTTAGGAGGTCTCTGCTGCATAGGCAGAGCTGTGGTCCGAGCCTACAAGTATGTTCATGTCTGATCATGTGTTAGGTCCGCTGTTGTGGTAGGTCTATGTGAGACTGGAAGTGTAGTGAGTGGTCTCCTTCGCCACCTGACTGGTTATGGCGGTATTGAGTAGACAGAGCCTAGCCTCCAGTTTGGTATATGGTTGCATCACTCACATGAGTTTGAATTTGTTGTTAGAAGGAGGATGGTTGTCTGTGTACATGCATCTGTTCTAACATTGTCTCTGGAGTACCACACTCACCAGCTGCACTGCGGAGGGAACTGACAACTGACCTCTGGACATGCTAGAATACTATTGTGAATTCTGTAATAATTAATGATTGAAAACAAGGTCCAGTGGGGAGTGAGGGTGTACTGACATTACCTACAACTGCTGACTGATATAAAAGCGTCAGTGAGCAAGTGCCAGGTAACCTAAGTGCAATGTGTCACAATTAAGTAAATGCAACAATGAGAAGCAGTCATTTGCTGTCATGTGTAACATGGAAATACGTACAGTAAGCAATGCAGATATCAGTAGTGAGTCACAGACGTGTTGAGAAGCTGTGTACTATGTGGAAGTAGCATACCAGTGAAATAACAAGCTAACAAATAAGCATATAAACAAAGGTAGATCCAGGAGGCCTGGATGTAGTGGTTGCTACAGCAAACAAGGTGTAGCAATGTCAGTAAGATACAGCTCAGATATGCAGGCACTATAAACCTGAAACCAGATGTCCCCAGCTATGAATGGCAGAGTACAGCCTATTGTCACACACGAGTGCAGACCACAAACCTTGTTAATGTTAAATAACTGGCCTGAAGGCCAACTGCCCATACCAGAACTAATACACTTGTACACTGGGCCCTCAATCAGCAGTTCCCAACTTCAATGGATGAAAGATATGTGTCCTGCCACCACAGTGCTTGCCACCAACCTCCCTAATGTAAAATAACTGGTCTGAAGGCCAAGTGCTTAGTACAAATGACATAGAATGATAGCTACACTGTAATCAAGTTTTAAACAAGCAGTAATAAGTAGAAGTTAATACTCCCTGTATAGAATGTGTACCATGTATTGTTGAGATACTATGCTGATAACCTGTTTGTGTACCTTTCCAGCTTGACATGGCTCCAAAAGGAACCCATCATATTCTGCTGCAGAGGATGACGTGATTCACCAGAGCCTGGTGCGTGACTATGCCATCCTGTTCTCACGCACCACCCAGAATCAGCAGGAGAGGTCTGCACTGTGGCAAAACCTCGTTAGCAGGATAAATGATGTTGGCATGCATGATAGGACATATGAGCAGGTGAGACATCACTGCAGTGATTTGATTAGAAATGTCCGCCAGCGTGCTGCAGATATCCGCAGGCAACAGGTTGCCACAGGTGAGGGGTGGCCACACATCCCCCTCACCAGACAGGAGGGGCTACTGCTAAGTGTTGTGGATCCAGCCCCAGAACAACAACAGCAACACTCATGCATCATGATGGAGGTTGGATCCACACAGCAGCAAGACACCGGCGTGCAGGTAAGATGCCATATTCATTTATTGTTATTACTTTTACATTTGTTGACCCAGATAGTCTAGCTGGATATATGTCCATTTTCAGTAGAGGCCTGTGGAGAAAAGCTCCACACATAACGTAATAAAGGCAGACAGACAAGTTGTTAATACAGACAGCCAACATGATAGAATTGTACACCAGCCTGTTAATTAAATCAACATACATGTAAGGAACTCAAACAGTTTAGAGTCATACACAATGTACCATTGGTTTCAAAGCAATCCTACCTAAAGCATAATGGTTATGCAATAAGGCAAAAGCCATATACATAATAGTTAGGGCTCAGAAGGGTAGAGAAGTAGAAGGAGTATGAAAGATACAATGATATGGAAGAGGCAGGAGTCAAGAAGGGAAGTGAGGAAAAGAAGGAAGACAGTCAAGAGGAGGTGGGAGGGATGGGAGAAGTAGGTCAGAGCATAGAAGGACATCAAGGTGAAAGAAACAGGGTAGAAGCTAGTTTCTATGCACAATGAGGGGTTAAAGGTAAAGAGAGGGTAGGGAGAGGGACGTTAGCCTGGACTCCAAGAAGAACAAAGCCAGTGGTTTTGGAAGTACAGTTTGAGTTGTCGTTTGAAGAGAGGTAAGGGTGAGATTAGAGTTAACTCCTGGTATGTACATATGACTGTTCTGTACACTGTTACTTCATGCACGCATAAGGTGTGCATGTGGTATGTATCTGTCATCATGATATATATACAGACATTATGTGCAGCTGATGTGTATAAGGGAACTAGTGTACTACTGTACTGTATCATGTGCAAAACAAATGGCACACATGTGCCCACTGACATTACTCTCTTCACACTTCCAGGTCCCTCCCATCTAGCAACGAGGCAGGCCATACATGCTGGTGAATCTTTTTAACATTATCTGTAAAACAATTTATAAAACTAGGAAGAGTAGTGTAACTCTGTAGTAGACATGCTGGTGACTGTGTTCACAATACCTGTAATACACAGTTGTAGTAAATTGAGTAGTGTAACACGGTACTGATGTGTGTGTTTACTGTGGGTGTGCATGTGTGCAAGTGTGCCTGTGCCCAAGTGTGCATGTGTGTTAGTGTCCATGAGTGCATGTGTCCATTTCTGAATGTGTGCATTAGTATTGAAGTGCATCTCTGTCAAATATGTATTGAGACTGTAATCTGTGTTCCATGTTTTCCTCCCGTAGGTTCTGGTGCTGCTCTGGTGACCTGCAGCAGGGAACCTGAATCTTGTGCCCCAGGTACTGATGATGATGAAATGTCTGTAATGGTGCAGGAAGGTGTGTCTGGGTCCACCATTGGTCAGCCAATTGACAGTACACAGCTTTCAACCCCGTCAATGCGCACAGTCATCCTGCCGTTACATCCTTTGTCACCATTGTCCCTAGGTGATGGACAGTCTGCAGTGGGCATAGATCAGGGTAATGTGGTACCTGTGGTACATGCATCCCCACAAGGCAGCCATGAGCAGGGGCCTCCAATGGTACCACGCAGACAGTCGCCCATGGGTTCTCGTGGGGCATCCGTGGCGTACTGCCTCTGGCCGACGTGCCCAAGGAGGTATGTCAACCTCCACTATGTTTGAACTGTCATGCAGGCACAGGCACGTATGGAAAGGTACACCAGACAGGGTCTGAGGGAGCTGAGAGCATGTCGCACAGCCATGACAGACGGCATGCGTGACGTTGCGAATGCTACCCGTAACTTCACAGATGTCATTGACAGACGTTGTGGGGGCATAGAACAGCTGCTCCACAACCAGATGTCCATGGGCCAGGGCGATGGTTTGCGTTTGCGACGTCGACGTGGCCGTATGCCAGCAACAGCACCAGCTGGCAGTGGCCGCGGACGACAACAGGCCCACTTGCGCACCTCAAGTGCCAGCACCAGCCCCAGCAATGCTGGGTCTGTGCTGTCATCAAGACGCCCCAGGAGACCACGTGCACGTGGCTCTGGAAAGTCCCAACAGGGAACTGTGTCCAGTCAACACACCCCTGCTTCCGATGACAGTACCCAGTCTGGGTTAGTACCGGATACGGCCCGTAGCACCCCTGCCAGGCACAGGTACCGGTCCGTGCCCACAGACACTGATCTGGATGACCTGACGGGTGCAGTCTGTGGCTGTCCACAAAACCCTGTACATGGCAGCCATTATGTGGGACTGTGTGCGTGCTTACACACATGCAGAAACCTAACACCTAGGGCAAACACATACACACACACACACTGCACCATCACCGGTCCACCCTGTACTGCTGCCCCTCACAAACACACATACACACACATGTCAATTGGTGTTACCAGTGGCTGGCTTGGGCATACCTAACCCACACCCTGTGCATATGATGACACTGTGCCACCTCCTGCATACTACAACATCGGTGCAGGTAAAGGTAAACACGTTGCTGATGCACAGGGTGACTACATAGATGTGTATAAGTAGTAACATGTTGGTAACTGTTCACTGTTCCAGTATAATTGTGTGTATATCCCAGCAGTCCTGCTGCAGTAACTGTATGAATGTCCTCAATTGTTATCTGCACCCATACTACTTACCAAAGTGTACCAGCTGCACACCATCACATGCTAACATTGACTATGGCAATGCACATCTTGTGCTGTTATGTAGATTCAGCTATATGTATCTGTTCTGTCACACATGCATTTATACACACCCTGCTACCCACACACATGCACACGCTCACCTGCCATTCCCATTATTTATCACCCTACATGAGTAGCTGTTGATACATGACATGTACACATTTGAGAAGTGCACTATGTTGTTTACTACTGGCGTCCCCTTCTCTACCTGTACTCACAGGGTGCAGGCAACCTCATCAGTTGAAAGATGTAATGTGCATCAGGTACTGTAGTACCCTGATTGCCACATCAAACATGTTTCCCATACGGAAATGCACACACAGACACGTCCCACATCCACACACTTGCCACATTCAGGCTTCAGAACACTATCTAGGTATATTCGGGTACATGTGTGTGTTACAGTAGCATGTAACACTATACTGAGTACTGGCAGTTGTCTGTTGTCATGTTGTCTGTATAGAATAAAAGAATTGTTTGATTATCCTACTCCGTTTTGTGGACATTACTTGAAGAAGTGTTATCTTACATGTGTTATTGGTACCACCACCTTCTCTTTTGTAGTTTTGTTTGTATAGGGTGCTATCAACATCACTGCCTGTTAAGGGTAATGACCACCCTGCAGTGCATAGCCCCATGTGGCAAAAGCCACATCCCACCCCATCATTGTGCACACACACTAAAACACATACTTTCCATTTGCAAGATTCAAACCCATACCTAACTGTGTTATGACAGTAGAAACAGACACATTAGCTGAGTGTGCTATTTGCAGTAGTTGGAGAAATCCTTACTAATGCTGTACTTAGAGGGTGCTGACATCATCTGTGTGTAGGAGGAGGGATGTGCACCCTGTAGTGTGTTCTCCCAGTTGGCAAAAGGCAGTTAAGCCTTCCAGCATTGTGCACACATAAACCCCACTCATACTAACACACATACATTCCCTTTGCAGGATTCAAACCCCTACCTAACTACATTATGACACTGGAGAAAGACGCATTAGCAGAGCACGCTATGCGAATTACTGGAGGACTTTACTACAGGTAATATAGTTATACAGTCCTGACATCATCAGTGTTTCAAAAGGGGGATCTGCATCCTGTACTGTACTGTCACAGTTGCTAATAGGGACATTTCCCACACACACATCAATGTGTTTGAGGTTTGCATATGTGGGGGATCCAGTACTCCAGTGTGATTAGTATATGGTTTGATTGCAACAATGAGGGATATACTCCCAGTGGTGAGCAGTTTGTACTCATGTTTGTGATGATCAGGTCTAGTATATCTGCCCCTCTTGTGGGAAGGTTGGTTACCTGTTCCATAGCCAAAGAATGTCTGATCTATGGGAACCCTAGAGCTTGGGTATTGTGGCTTGTGTAATGTTCACAGTCTATGTTTGGGTAGCTGACATCACCCAGTATGATGGTGTTTGCAGAGTAATCTAAACTCTCCTGTGTCAGCATGAAGGCTGTGTGGGAGTCCTGAGTTTGAGAGGGTGCTGTAAGAGCTCCTCTGTGTCTCTTTCTATGTGGTCCAGGGAGGTACGTCTCAGGTTGTTTGCACCAGCATGGACAATGTCTGCCTCATAGTTGTACATGCTGTGGAGTGACCTGTGTGCCTGTGTTATGTGGCACATTCTATCACCCGACAGGTAGCTAACTGTGACCCTCACCTTGCTCCGTCTGGAGGGCGGCACGTCTGTCAACAGCTCATGTCAAGCAAGTTCACACCCCTCATAAATGATGTGGAAACCTTCAAAGGCCCAAGGCCTGTTGAAAATATGGACCAGACTGCAGATACCTGTATAAAGGCATTCTATGGACACATTCAGGAATGCATGGATCATAAAGCCACATATGAAAGCATGACCCAATTCTCCAAAGGCAGATGTCCTGGGTGCCGGACACCAGCCATAAACACACTGTACAATAGAAGGATGACGCCACTACATGATACAACAACCTCCCAAAATGTGAAGGCACCACTGATGAGTATTGGAAGACAACTACAGGCACCCATATGATTGTCTAAGGCCATCTTTGAGAGAGGATTCCACAAGCCACTGAGGATAATCACAAGGCTGCCTGTAGTTATGTTAGTAACCTGGGTGGTACTACCCAGATATACTCAGAGGTAATCCAAGATGTCACACAAAATACAAAACACACAGACATTGCCATCATCCTAGTGGACAGGTTCAATGCTGCCTTCTCCCCCCACCACACCAAAAGGGCAAATATGTCTCACGGCACAGTGCTGCCCCCCCTGACATCGCAGATGCTCAGGTAAGAGATGCCCTTCCCAAAGCAATAAACACTGCATCAATGGGACCAGACAGTGTCCCAGGCTGTGTCCTACATGAACCACAAGAAGAGCTACACCCAGACATAACACCACTGTTGAATCCCAGCCTTAATACATGATATGTGGCCAGAGAGTGGCATACAGCAACAGTGGTCCTTCAACATTCAGGTGGTGCCTTCACGGATCCTGGACACTACTCGCCCCATATGTCTGACTAGCTTTGTCTGCAAAGCTATGGCAAGGATCATCATGAACCTCACATATCTAGATATTGTGGACCTACAGACATGTCACCATACACAGTTTGGTTTTGTCAATGGCAAATCCTGCCTCTCAAACCAGTTTGATTTCTTTGAAACAGTCACCAAGGCCACTGTCAAGGGGAAGGAGGTCTACACAGCCTACCTGGACCTTGCATAAGCCTTGGATACAATACCCCACTTGTGCATTCTAGGGAAGCTCACCAGTGTACATATTAACCCCTATGTCACTATGGGTATTGCACAGTGGCTCAAGGGCAGAACACACATGGTAGAATTGCTGGAGCCATGTCAGCCTCCAACCTGGTACAAGTGGTGTCCCACAAGGCACAGCCCTGGGAGCTGTCATGTTCATTATATATTTATCATAGGTACAGGCCAACATGGAAGTACTGTGGCTCAGCAAGTCGCAGGTGACTGCAAACCGGACACCATAATCAACTCACCAGCTGACACACGCATCCTACAAAAGGGACTCTTGCGAACACACGACTTGTGCCACAGCCATGGCCTCAACGTGAATGACAGAAAGTGTATAGTCATCCCCTTTGTCAAACACTAAGTGACCACAATGTACCGCATATGTGTTAATCCATTAAGTGCAGATGAAGGAATTATGGACCTTGGGGTACACAGGTTGATAGCATTCTACCATTTGACAACAACATGGACAAAGTGGTTAGGTAAGCATGTTATATGGGCCACTTCATCATGGGATCCACATGTAGATCAGGGGAGGACATTGTGCCCCTTTACTCATCCCTCATCATGCCCATAATTGACTATGATGAACCTGTCGGCATGCACCTTACCAGACACCTGCAGCAACTGTAGATACCACATATGTACCTCGACAAGGGTATCAAAGGGCTCAAACAGATGCCACATACTGACTGGTTAAAGTAACAGCAGCTCTACTCAGTGACATACTGCCTCTTCATAGGCAATCTGTGCCTGACATAGAAGGCCAGGTCATACCCTCACTTAATGGCCATGCTGCATCTCAGAATATCCAGATCCCACCAGGGTACACGCTGGAAATACATGAACCTCAGGAGTGATATACATAGGACATGCTGGAGGGGCACATTCACAACTCAGAAGCTCCCTTCATTCCTGAATATTATCCCAATAGAGGTTAGGCAGACTGACTCAGTGACTATCTTCAAGAGTGATATTAATGACTGGATGTGACATTGTAGGGTTACCCTGGGTATCACTTATGTGTCACTGTGAGACAGAGGCACAGTATACTAACCTTGGAAAAGGGCATAGCAAGACAGATTCACAATGCATGTTGAAAGGCACACACATTCTGGCTAGGTGGATACATGCCCTGGGCAGACATCCCTGTACGAACCTATGGACCTATGTGCTGTTAATCACCAATGTAATCTCAATACTATGGTAGCATGTGCAAAGGTCAGTTGTCAGTCACCTCTATGGTACAGTTGTGGAATATGTGTGTCATGTAGTAATGTCACAGCTGCCACATGTACACAGTCAACCCTATCCCCTACCCATGGATGTACATCACATGTATGAGATGGAAACACATGGCCAAACTGTGGACTAAGCACTCTGAACCCAGTACTGGCATAACCTGTCTGGTGGCATGACATACTACAGTGACAGCAATACCAATCTGATGTGGACCTACACGGACAGCAATACAAGCATGGAAACACAACAGGTCAGTTGTGGAGCCTAAGGATAGCATCCTGCATGACTGGCAGACATCTCTGCAGCTGGCACACAGGCATACATTAGGCCTGCACACAGCACGCATAACACATAGCACACAAATCCTGTGTGTCAAACAAGCACAGTCTGTACAGCTATACAACACTACTGCCGCAGTTGTGTTAGGTACTTTTGTTGTCCAGTACAGTGAGACAATGCTCACCAGGCTGGAAAAGGTGTAGGTCACAGTGATATGCTCATGGGGCACTATGGTTCACCACATAACACAAACATACAAGTCAGTCAGATGCATGGACACATATGACTCAGTCATTGTCCATGCCACCACAGCTGATGTGGGATGTCCCTCACTGGGATACATGATAGGGAACATGGAAGGGATCACTGAGCAAGTGACACAGGCTGGTAGACCCCTGACCTTGGTTGGCATCAGACCCTCACCAGGGATTCTGACAAATTACTGAATGCTAATGAATTAGTGTAGCTACAACACCCTAGCTGAATGGTTCTTAGCATGCAGTCACTGCATTGCTATGGAATACTGTCTTACCACTCCCACAACAGGTGAAAACATGCAGCTCCTGTACATCAACAACATGTAGACTATATGCCCCAGACCAGGTGTGCATCCCTCACTACTAGGCTGATAGCATCTACATCTCACACTGTATATACACATCCCACATGCAGCACCTGCACAGAAGACCACGGTCATAATGTTACCCTGTGCAAATACCATGTATTCACATGTGGCAGGCATCACACATGGTAACTATTGAAGGTCACAGGTACATATGTGTATTTGGCACACACATACATCATGTGTGCATTGCCATAACTGGTTTAATCAATGTCATGCATTATTGTGAGTGACAACCCACACACATGGGCATTCTGTGTGTGCAAGACACACGTGGCATGTCTGTAATCAAAAGCCATACATAATTGTGATATCGTTTAGAAAGGGGTATGTGCATCCAGTAGTGTGTTTTCCCAGTTGCCAAAAGGGATATATCAATCATACACACTTACGCCCCCCCTTCGCACACACTTGCCACTTGCTGGATTCAAACCCCTACCTAACTATGTTATGACACTAGAGACAGACGCATTAGCACAGCGCGCTATTTGCATTACTGGGAGATTTCTTTTCCCCTGATATACTTATAGGGTGCTGACATCATCAGAGTTTAGAAAGTGGAATGATCATCCTGTGGTGTGTTTTCCCAGTTGCCAAAAGGGATGTTTCTTTCATACACACTTACCCCCCTTCACACACACTTGCCACATGCTGGATTCAAACCCCTACCTAACTATGTTATGACACTAGAGACGGACGCATTAGCGCAGCGCGCTATTCGCATTACTGGGAGATTTCCTTTCCCCTGATATACTTATAGGGTGCTGACATCATCAGAGTTTAGAAAGTGGAATGATCATCCTGTGGTTTGTTTTCCCAGTTGCCAAAAGGGATGTTTCTTTCATACACACTTACACACACACTTGCCACATGCTGGATTCAAACCCCTACTTAACTATGTTATGACACTAGAGACGGACGCATTAGCACAGGTGCTATTCAGATTACTAAGAGATTCCTTTTCTCCGATATACTTATAGGGTGCTTACATGATCAGTGTCTAGAAAGGGGAATGAGCATCCTCTGGTGTGTTTTCACAGTTGCTAGGAGTAACATTTGGACCAAGTGTGTGAGCATGCTCAGTTCAGCCTTCCCATGGCATGTTGTGTGAAAGATGTCTCATTTATCTAAGTGTGTGAGCATGCCCAGTGTGGGCTTTACATATGTTGAACACTGCAGCCCATCACATTTGTGGTTGAGTGTGACCTTCAACAAATACCTCCAGTTTATGGTTGTGTGTTCTGTGCCATGTTGTGTAGTTACTGTCCAAATGCTTTTTGTGTGAACAGAACAGGGAGTATACTGTGCCTGCAGGTTTTGCATGGGATACTTTGCACACAATTGTTAACATCCGTTCATAGTGACCTAACACTATAGCACTGTATAGTGTAGTGTTTCAGTACTTTCACTGTGGTGGTCAGTATCCTGGGCTTTAGTCCTATCACCGCTTTACATTTCCATAGTGTGTACACCAGCCTGGTTAGGGTCCAGTTGTGCACATCTGCACAAAGGCAGTGCCTCTTCAGACCCTGGTAATTACTGCCCCATAAGCTTAACAAGTGTAGTCTGCAGATCTATGGAGAGGATCATACTTGAGCTCATAAACAAAGATATAGGGGACATGCAGACATTGTACCCATCCCATTTTGGCTTGGTCAAGGGCAGATCATGCCTTTTGTACTGGGTTGACATCTTCAAAACGGTCACTTAGGCCATTGTTGGGGAAAGGCAGTCCATACAGCCTACCTTGGCCTTGCAAACACTTTCAACACAATACCCCACTCAGGTATTGTGGGAAACCCTAACAACTGAAATGTAAACCCATATGTCACAACATGGGTTGCAAACTGGCTTAAGGACGGGACCCACAGGGTTAGAGTTGCTGGCACTATGATAGACTCCAGGCTGGTCACAGGTGGTGTCACACAGGGCTCAGTCCTTGGCCCCCATTGTTTGTCATGTACTTCCCAGAAGTACAGGCCAACATGGGAGGACTTTGGATGACAATGTTTGCAGATGACTGCACACTGGGCGCCATAGTAGACAGTGCATCAGACACGGATATCCTTCAGAAGGGACTCACAGTAACTGATAGCTGGTGCCAGGGCCATGGCCTGAAGTCAAAGTGCACAACATGTGTAGACATACCCTTCAGGAAAAGCAAGGTAACCCCAAGCTACCATATAGGTGGCAATCCTCTAAGCACAGAGGAGGTTATCATGGACCTGGGGACCCAGGTTGACAGTCGCCGTTCTTCTGAGACTCACGTTGCTAATGTGGCTAGAAAGACCTTCTACATTGCCCACCTGATCAGGATGGGATTCATATCCAGATCTAGTGGGTCATTGTTCCCCTGTACTCTTCACTTATCAGACCAGTGATCGCATAGAATGCCCTATTCTGGCTGTATCTCACCCAACATCTGCAGCAATTGGAGACACCCTGAATGTCCCCCACCTAAAGGATCAAGGAACCCCAACAGCTGTCATATGCTGCCAGATTGAAGACACTCCCACTCTATTCACTCACATACCGTCTGCTTAGAGGTGACATGTGCCTGACATGCGAGGCCATGTCCAAACAGGGATTGATGGACATGCTCCACCTCAGAATCGGCAGATCCACCTGAACCACTAGTGCAGGTGACTTACACCTTAGCAGGGATGTACGTTGGACATGTTGGAGGGATGGAGTTATCACCCGGAGACTCCCTATGCTGCGGAATACAATCCCGGTCCATGTGAGGCAGAGCACCTTGCTGGCTGTGTTCAACAGGTATCTTGACCTGTGGATGGAAGGTCATACATTTAACCCGGGGATTGTCACTGTGTCACTGCTGGAGAGAGGCATGACAAAATAATGGGCACAGTACTGTTTCCATATAAGGGGTGGTGCATGCCAATGAACTCTGTGCTAGGCTTATACCTGCCTTAGGGAAGATAGCCTAGTATAAACCTATGTACCTATGAACCTATCTGACCATGTTGCATTATGTTCAGATGTGAACTACTTACAACAGCCTCATCCAACATCAGTAGTGTATTCCACAACATGGGTGTACATTGGCAAACTTTACCGATGTGCCCTAGGCCATTTCTAATGCTACTCGGAGAGTGTGTTTGTCCATCAACACATTGTAAGTGTAGTTTGCCATGACATATGTCTTGTTTAGTATACTGTGCCTCTGTCTACCTGTGACATAACATTGATACCCAGGGTAAACCTCCCATCTCCCATCCACTCATTAGGATTCCTGTTGAGGGGGCTCGTGTGTCTCTACGGACAACCTGTACTGGTAGTTTACTCATGCGTGGGGGTGGCTTCTGTGTTTTGGATAATGCAGTACAGCCTGTCCTAAATATGTCAGTGCTGGGGTTCAGGTCCCTCATGTGCATAGCTCCCTGCCATTCAGATTGTACAAGGTGCAGCATGTGCATTGATTCCAGCTTGGACATGGCTTTCTACATCAGGCACAGCTTGCATCTGAGTGGACAGCATGGCAGTGTGTGGAGCTGCACTCTGTTTAATCAGGCTACACATTACATGTGTTCCAGCTCTGTCATACTCCTGGTGAGGTACTGTTGTGGACTTTACAGGTGCTGGATGTGTCTGCATGAGGTACACCCCACAGGGGCTGTTGTGGTCGTTTCTAATGCTGATGAAAGATAACTGCAGAACCACATTGACCTCCCCTTAGCTAGATATCAGACAGCATGGACCATGCAATCACAAATAAAAACAGGACCCTCTCCACAAAGGGAAAGTGTCCTGTCTGGTGGACCCCAGCCATGAACAAACTGTATGACAGATGAGGGTTACTAATGCAAGACAGAGCTACATCTCCAAAAGGGAAGACAGCTGTGATCAGCACTAGTAGAAAGCTACATTATCTCATAAAGACATGCAAGGTCAACTTGGGGACATAAATCACCAAATACAATGAAGGCAACCACACTGCTTTCTTCAGTTATGTCAGACACCTGGTTGTGAACCCTCAGATATGCTCAGAGTTGGTACACAACAACATATATTCCAGTGACCTGACAGATATTGGCAACATTCCGGCGGACAACTTCAGTGCGATTTACCCCCTCCCTCACCCCCAAAAGAAGATAGTTATCACTGCTGTATGTAACCTCACTGTCATCTTGGCTGTCCATGTGAGAGCCGCACTCAGCAAAGACAAGTACACAGCATCCATGGGACCTGCTGGTATCTCCAGTTGCATGCTATGTGAACTCCAGAAGGGGCTGGACCCGTATATACAACTGCTATTTAACCTTAGTCTTGCTACAGGATATGTACCTGAACACTGGCATACGGCAACAGTGGTCCCACTCCACAAAGGAGATGCCTCCACAGACCATGGCAACTACCACCACACAAGCTTAACCAGCCTTGTCTGCAAAGATATGAGAAGAGTCATTATGGAGCTCTTACACAGACACATTACTGACCTACGGACCCTTGTTCCCACCTAGTTCAGCTTTGTACAGGGCAGATCCTGACTTTGCACCTAGTTGACTACTATGAGACTGTCAGTAGGGCCATCGATGAGGGCTACGCAGTCCACACAGCCTACCTGCACTTGGCTAAGGCCTGTGACACAATACCACACTCAGGCATCATAGCCAAGCTCAACAGCTGACATATAACAGCATATGTCGCAGGATAGGTTGCAAAATGGCTAAGAAACAGAACCCATAAAGTCAACATTGCAGATGCCTTGTCAGATTCGAAGCCAGTCACAGGTGGTGTCCCACAAGGATGTGTCCTGGGACCCCTCTTAATTGGTATTTACTTTTCAGATGTGAAAGCAAACATAGGGGGGTTGTGGCTGACAAAGTTTGCAGATGACTGCAACCTAGGCACCATAGTGAATACATCAGCCGGCACATACATACTACAGAATGCCGTCACAAAGGCGGATAGCTGGTGCCGGACGCATGGCCTGACACTGAATGCAACTGATGTGTATTCATCCCCTTTGGGAGGAACGAAGTACCCTCAGATCAATACATAGGCAGCAACCCACTGAGCACAGACAACAAATCAGACACCTGGGGACACATGTAGATAGTGGCATCTCTTTTGACACCCCTGTTGCCAAAGTGGTTAGGAAGACTTTCTATCTTGCCCACCTTATCATGGAGGGTTTTCCATCAAGATCATAGGAGGTCATTGTTCCACTATCCTTCTCCCTTATCAGGCCCATGATTGAATACAAAGCCCCATATGGTATGTACCTCGCCCAGCAATTGCAACAGCTGGAGACACCCCAAATGTACCTACCATGAAGATCAGGGTTCTTCAACACATGTCATATGCTTCCAGAATAGAGGAAATCCAGCTTTGTTCAGTGTCATACCGCATACTTACAGGTGACCTATGCCTGACATACAAGACCATGTCCAATCAGGATTTGGTGGACATGCTCCACTGCAAGCAATCCAAATCCACCAGAGCCATGAGAGCTGAGGATTTGAACCTCAGCACATACATGTATAGGACATGCTGGAGGGACAGAGTCATAACTCAGAGGCATCTCACACTCTAGCAGAGTATCCCAGTTCATGTTTGACAGAGTCCCTCACTGACTCTCTTCAGGAGACATCTGGACAACTGCATATGAGACGGAGGCACAGACTCGACAGAGGCACAGTCATGTTATTCAATTACGTAAGGGGGTCATAATGTGTCACTACTAAGTCAGAGGCACAATATTCAGAATCTATTCTGTACACTTATTACCACTATAAGGGGTGGCAATAGCCACATCACTATGGCTAGGCTTATACATGCACTAGGGCAGATAGCCTAGTAGTAGACTATGACACTATGAAACACCGGTGTATGTGTAGGTATTGTCAATCAAACACTATGATGTGGTTTGGGGGGCTTGATATCTCCCTGTATTCCAACATTGTTTTGTCTATTCCTTCTAGCATGTCTAGGGATCAGTTGCTAGTGTCCCCTCCTGCTCAGCTGGTGAACCTGGGAATATTGAGGCAATGTTACACTTGCCTCATGTACACTGACAACCCTCTCCTTCTCCCATAAAACACACATACATGTGAGAGATGCAACCATATAGCCAAAGTGGAGGCTGAGCTCTCTCAACATAGGACTAGCAAGACCAGAGAGAAGGTGAAGGTAACCACACACATCACAAATCCAGTCTCACATGGCACTATCACAACTTAAGATCATACACATAGACACACAGAGACATACTCGGAGGCTCTGATCAGAATTCTACCAAAACGGCAGTGGCCACCACAGCAGACACTCACACAACTGCCTCCACAGGGCACAGCACATGCAACACATTGACCACAGAGTCGGTGTGCCAAACAGTCACAGCCCTTAAGGCCAAACACAATGCCAGACACACTTGTCATAGGTGACTCCATAGTCAGACACACTGACATCCCGCTCACCAGATCGGGTACGGAGGAGGTCACAGTAAGCTGCCTATCGTGCGCTGGAATCCACCGCAAATTAATGCAAGCACTCAGGTCACTCAACTGTAAGTACAAGTCTGACCCAGTCATTATCCATGCTGGTGTGAACGACCTGAGATGTACTTCCCTGGACTACATGGAAAGAGACATAGAGGATCCCTCTGATTATGTAGGCCAGGCAGGTGTGACCCTGACCTTCAGCAGTATCCTACCTTCACCAAGTATGATGCCACATAAACAGAGACAAGATGATCAGCTGTAATATTTTGCTTTAACTATGGTGTCATTCAAAGGGGGTCCAATGTCTGTCTGCCTGGGATGACATGCTGGACAGGCCACGGTGATTTGCGAGGGACGGCTTGCACCTGTCACCCCTGGGCTTCCGGATTTCGGATGATGCTCTTGCCACCCCCATTGTGCCTTTTATATGCAAGATTCAGATTCTGCACCTACCACCCTAGAACACAGTAAAGGAAAGACACTAAGGGTAATGCTGCTCAATGCCAGAGGTCTCAACCTCAAGCTGCACACACTCTATGCCCTTCTCAGTATGTAGCACATTGATGTCTGTGCTGTGCCTGAAACCTGGTTCACAGCTTCTGACAGCACCCCGGCACTATCGGGTGTTACCTCATATCATGCGTTCCGGCACAGAATCCGGACAACACCAAGAAGGATGGTGGGTGTCCATATTCATCAAGGACACCCTCACCTCATGGTTGGTGGCAACACACGATGCATCGGAGACCATCCAGGTGCCAGTGACCGTAGGCAAGACTGCTCTGCAGTTTGTAGCATGTTACATGCCACCCTCTCAAACTCAGGTACCTCACACAGCTATCCTGCAAACACTGAAGGGGATAAATGTATCTCCAAACACCATCCTACTGGGTGATTCCAACTATCCACATATAGACTGGGATCACTAATCAAGCCACAACACTCTAACACAAAGGTTCCAAGAGTTCATACACTCAAATGCCATGGAACAACTGGTCCCAATCCCCACAAGTGGAGGCAACATACTAGGACTCATCATCATGAACATGGGGTCACACTGTTCAACACCAGAAGTATACCCATCATTGGTGAGATCAGATCATGGACTACTCTCAGTGGGAGTCCACATCCCACCCACACCCCAGATAGACAAACAAACAGTGAAGACCTTCTCAAATGCCGACTTCACATTTCTAAGGACTGGTGTGGTCTCTTTCAAGGCCCCCAAGCCAGCGGACACCATTACCCAGGCCATTGTATCACTTAGAAATGCCTTCTACCAGCACCTCCAGGACTGCATGGATCAGGCAATAACAAACAAAACCAAGACTCTTTGTACCACAGGCAAGCATCCAGTCTGGTGGACCCTAGCCATAAACAAGCTCTGCAACACAAGGAAGGAGCTACTACGAGAGAGAGCGTGCTCCGTAGGGGGGAAGACACCCCTGCTCATTGTGAGTATAACACTGGGTTCCCCCATACAATCATCCGAGGTATGTTTTGAGAGTAAACCCACTCAGGACTCAAGGGACAATCATGAGGCCTTTTTTACCTATGTTTGAAACCTGGGAGGGAACTCCCAGATATGCTCAGAATTAGTTTGGAATGATGTAGATATCACTGCACCTACAGACATTGCCAACATACTGGCTGACAGGTTCAGTGCAGATTTCTCACCCCCCCCCTCCCCCCAACTGGAGGGGTATCTACACCAGAGGATTGTAGCCCCCAAACATCTCCGATGCTGGGGTGGGAACTGCTCTATCCAAGGCGGAAAACACTTTATCCATGGGACCTGATGGTGTCCCCAGTTGTGTGCTCCATGAACTCAATGAGTAATTACACCCGCAATTAGGGCAGCTGTTTAATCTTAGCCTCACCTCGGATATGTGCCCAAAGAGTGGCATACGGCAATGGTGGACCCACTTCACAAAGGAGGTGCCTCCACCAACCCCAGAAACTACCATCCCATCAGCTTGACAAGCCTGTTCTGCTAAGCTATGGAGAGGATCATAATGGGAATTATAAATGAAGACATAGGGGACCTGCAGACATTGGATCCAATCCAGTTTGGCTTTGTCAAGGGCAGATCATGCCTTTTAAACTTGGTTGACTTTTTCAAGACAGTCACCCAGGCCATTGACGTGGGCAAGGCAGTCCACACAGCCTACCTTGACCTGGCAAAGGCTTTCGACACAATACCCCACTCAGGTATCATTGAAAACATCACCAGCTTAATTGTGAACCCATACATCATAGCATGGGTTGCAAACTGGCTAAGTGACGGCACACACAGGGTCAAAGTTGCTGGTGCCATGTCACACTCCAGAGCTGTCACAAGTGGTGTCCCACAGGGCTCAGTCCTGGGCCCACATTTGTTCAGCATCTACTTTTCGGAAGTACGAGCAAACACAGGAGGATTATGGCTGACAAAGTTTGAAGATGACTGCAAACTGGGAAGCATAGTTGGAAACCCATCTGACACAGACATCCTTCAGAAGGGTCTCGTAGACACGGATAACTGGTGCCAGAGCCATGGCCTTACATTAAACACTAAACAATGCATAGCCATACCCTTCAGGAAGAACAAGGTTACCACTAGTTCCCATCTAGGTGGCAATCCTCTAAGCACAGAGGAGGTTATCAGGGACCTGGGCACCCAGGTTGACAGTAACCTTTTGTTTGACACTCACATTGCCAGGGTAGTTTGGAAGACCTTCTACATTGGCCAACTCATCATGCAAGGATTCACATCTAGATCAAGGGAGGTCATTGTTCCCCTGTACTCATCACTCATCAGACCAATGATTGCATACAATGCCCCATTCAGAATGTATGTGGCCCAACACCTGCGGCAATTGGATGGGCCCACAAATTCCTCAACAGGAGGTGAAAGGGTCTCAAACATATTTCTTATGCTGCCCGACTGAAGGAATTCAAGCTGTATTCAGTCGCTTACCATCTGCTCAGAGGTGACCTGTGCCTGACATACAAGGCTATGTCCATCCCAGAATTAATGAACATGCTTCACCTCAAGACATCTACATCCATCAGAACTACAAGGGCAGGAGACTTAAACCTCAACACAGATATTAATAGGATGTGCTGGAGGGACAGATTCATCAACCAGAGAGTCCCTATGCTGTGGAACAACATCCTGGTACATGTGAGGCTGAGCACCTCACTGGCTTTGTTCGAGTGAGATCTTGACCAATGGATGGGAGATTGCAGGTATACCCCAGGGATAACCTCAGTATCACTGCTTGACAGAGGCACAGCAAAATAATGGGCATATTATCCATCAAATTGAAGGGGTGGCAGAAGCCACAAAACTCTGGGCTAGGCTTATAAATGCCCTAGGGCAGATAGCCTAGTATGAACCTATGAACCTATGAACATAGGCCTGGGGCAGTTCCTGCTATTAGGACAGTGCTCTGCAGCAAGCTATATAGTAGTAGTCAGTTTTAGCCATTGGTTTTTGACCATGGCTATTCCATGTTGCTTCTTGTTGTGGTACAAACATGGGTGTGTGGTTATCCATGCCATTTATTGCTAGTCACCCTCATTTTTATCTTGTTCCATGTTTTTGCACATGTACATCACTGTATGAGGTGTGACCTGGTAGTGTCAGGGTGCTGATGTGGGCTTTGACCCTGTTTTCTATTACAGCACTGATATCTACATTCTCTATACTGTGTGTGTTTACACTGCACATCTTGATGTTTATACTTCTGGCATTGGGTAGCATTACATCTAGGTTCCTATCCCTTGTGGTACCCATGAGGTGGGTTTGTGTTTTGTGGTTTATGATTGTTGAGGGTGGATGTTAGTTGGGGTCCTCAGGTGTGCATATGGTACATGATATTACATTACTTAACACATGGCATTCATGCCTCAGGTGGTGCTGCAGGGCCGCCTCTGTCGGATGCACATACTACACTCCCGGTACATGTTTGGAAGCAGGTTGTGTCATGTTAGGCATCCCTGTTACTGTATGAGTGAGTCAGAGTGGGTATCAGTCCCAGTGTTCCTACTGACCAAGTGTATGTGCTATGCGTTGCCTCTTTGCCAAGGCCAGGGCATACTGGGCATGCCTCCTTCTGCCTACTGGGACAAGGTCAGGTTGTTCCTCCTCCGAGTCACCCCTGCCTGTGGTGGCCTTGGCAATGGTGGGGGGATGTTTGGCCCAGCCCTGTGCTGGTCCTGCTGCAGCTGTTTCTGCAGGATCATATTATGTAGCATAGCACATATCATGATCATTTGGGCACATGTAGTTGGTGTGTACTGCAAGGCTCCACCAGATGTGTCCAGACACCGGAACCGTGACTTGAGCAGCCCAAACACACACTCTATGACATTACGTGTTTGTGCGTGTGCCTCATTATGGTGTTCCTGTTCAGGTGTGTGTGCATTTCTGATGGGTGTCATCAGCCACGGCTCAAGTGCATAACCTGCATCCCCCACTAGGTGTCCGTGTGGGAAGTCCCCATTGGCAAATGATTGGTACAGCTGCGTCAGATGCCAGATATGGGAATCGTGGTAGCTCCCAGGGCAGCCAGCACACACATTCATTATTATGCCCTGGGCATCACACACGACCTGGCAGTTGATGGAGGGGTATCCCTTGCGGTTAATGTAGGCTCTACCCCGCTCACTGGCTGGTGCTTTGATGCGTACATGCGTGCAGTCTATTGCACCCAGCACCTCAGGGTATCCCGCTATTTGCTGGAAGAGACGCATATTGCTGGCCACAACCTCACGGTCATTAGGGACATATATATGATTACTGACATGTGGTGACATGGCATCCAGGAACTGGTGCAGTACTCTGGAGGCTGATGCCTGTGATATCCCCATCATATCACCAGTTGGTCTCTGGAAGGTACCTGTTGCTAGTATTCTTAGGCCAACACATACCTTGGTTTCCACTGGGATGGGTTCCCCTCTGTTGGTTCTGTGTGTGAGATGTGGCCTGCACAGCTCAACAATCTGCTGCAGAAGGTCTCTGTCCACTCTGTAGCTCTACTATCTCCAGCTCATGTAACCCATGGTAGGTGACCCTGGGCCTGTATACTCTTCTCCTTCTCCTCACTCTGGGTTGTCTGTCAGCATCTGCATTGTCACCACCCTCAGCAATTCGCCTATGCCTGATTATAATAGCTATGGCAGCCCCTAGCATTTCTGCTCTGAGTTCAGCTTTTTTCAGTTTTCAAATCTGATAGCTTAGTTTCTGGCAGTATCTCTTGTGAGAAACAGCCTGCACTGCTCTTTGCAGTGTTTTAAGTGCTGGGTTGGGCTTCTAGTCTGCCTGTGTAATTGCCTGCTTCTAATTGTTTCCACCAATTAACTCCAGCAGTATCTTCTGGCAGTTTCCCTGTATTTTAGTTGTTTCCTGTTTCCTCTCTGTTTCCTGAGGAGGAGCAATGTGCACACCAGCTTAAACACGCTCACAGTCACTTAAACGCGCGCACACATCTCTGCACGGTGTTACACGCGCGCACACATCCTTACACGGTGTGAGCTTGGCTGATTCATGTTAAAACACGCGCACACTGCTTTAAACACGTGCACGCCAAGAAACCGTTGTAAACGGTTTGCAACACGCTCCCACATGTTGAACCTGCCTTACACGCGCGCATGTACGTATTTCAAGAAACTTTGAGTGTAGGGATAGCGTATACCCTCAATTTCTTGACTTTCCTAGTGTTCTGTTGGGACACACCTCCCTCCCTGATGTCTGTCTGTCATCTGTTACCTTACATTGCCCTCCAATCTGGTACATTTATTACTATCCTCCCCCCCCCGTGATGTCACCTACCTCTTACTCTGTTCCTCCCCCTTCTCTAACTCTTACACTACTCAGAAAGTGCTCATTACCTATGTGGCATTGTGATTCAGTATTGTAACCCTCATTTACATAGGATTGCCTAGTAATGTTTAGTTACATGTCTTACACGGAGCTTCCCCACCTTGACAACCACTAAAGGGAGGCCATATTGTTTTTGGTCTGCGAGTCCCTCCATTGACATTCCATGTAATACATAAATCCCACAATTGTGGGCTTATAAGCTTCGTTTTTTAGTTTTAGGTAGCGCACCGCTTATGCTGGTGCGCTGCAGTTAAACCCAGAAATCCCGTGAAAAAAAAAAAGTTAGATAACTTATTTTTGCAACAGTTTTTCATGCCAATGGCCACATATTTGGCCATTGGCATGCTTAATGAAACATATGCACCCTTTATTTGGAGCTGACATAGCTCCGTTTTTAATTTTGCAGAAATGTACTCAGTTGTCAGCTGAGTACATTTCTGCAGCTAACACGTCCGTTACATGGACTGGTTTTGGCTTCGTGGATCGCTCAAATACCTCATTTGAATATCTTTAAGCTGCAAATGAGGTATTGAGCATTTCCGCGCCCAGTCCGTGTAAGAGACGTGTTAGCTGTCTCTTACACGGAGATTTGGGCTGTTCCTGAATCGGGAGGCTTACACGGAGGCTTACACTACTGTTGAACTCCGTGTAAGCCTTCCTGAATCTGGCCCAAAGAGTCAGAAAAATGCTGGTAAATACTTTGTTATATTTGATAGGCAGGGAAGTGGAGGCAGTACGTACACAGTTCATTCTCAAAGGCCTTGCGTGTTACATATCAGTCAGTAATTAGTAACCTCAATAAACATACGTCATAAAAAGAAATATAATTCATGAAAGGTCATGCTTCCACAGATGTATGCAAACCAAGGGTGAATGCTCTGAAGCTTTTTTAACATGCTTGTATGAAATGACTGAAAACTGAGTTTAATGAATATTTTTTTGGCTAGGCTTGTATGGGCCAGAGACTTCCCATACTCTGGAACAGACTACCTATCTATGCCAAACAGAGCTCCTCTTTAGCACTCTTCAAGAAAAATCTTGATGATTGGATGGGAAATGGGAAATTCACCCCGGGGATCACTTCTGTGGCTCTGCTCGACAGGGGCACAGGAAAATAATTTTCTTGGGTGGTGAAAGCCAGGGTATATTTTTTGGCTAGGCTTGTATGGACCCTAGGGCCGATAGCCGAATACCTACCTATGACCCTATATGGGCTATATACCTAAGCAGAGCTCCACGTGGTCCTGCAGAGGGGTCCTGGCTACAGAGAACTGAAAGAAGCGACCACTTTCCTGATTTAAGTACTTTTTGGCTTTTTTTATCTGCATTGTCCTCTCTGGCTTTCATTTAATAAGATACAACTGTTTTTGTGTTTTTCTGCTGTATTCTAAAGTATCTGCACTTAAAAGTAGCATTTTGGTCGACTCTGGTCGAATATTACTGTTTTTTTTGCTAATTAATTGCTGAGGCTGCTCACTAAAGTGTGCTAGCCTGTGTTAATCGATTTTACTGTTTGCCTAACTGCATTTCTGTGTTCTTTTCTAAAAACAAAAACAAAAAAAAAATACTCCTTGTTTTCCCGCCTTTGCTCGACTAGTTAAGACCAGTATACAGGCTTTGCTGTATTCTGGGCTGTGTGTAGTTCCTGTGTTGGCCATTGCCTTACTTGGATAGAAGGAAGTTTCTGAGCTCACCAGTGGGAGTGGGGAGCCTTGAGCAGCCTATCTGTCCCTGGGGGAAGTGATCTCAGCACTTGAGCTGTAATTCATTGGTTGCCTTGGACCATTTCCAGCTCTTTTCAAGTTCCCTGTATAAAAATCCGCCTCAGGGCGTTTTTTTGGCTATATACCTAAGCAGAGCTCCACGTGGTCCTGCAGAGGGGTCCTGGCTACAGAAAACTGAAAGAAGCGACCACTTTCCTGATTTAAGTACTTTTTGGCTTTTTTTATCTGCATTGTCCTCTCTGGCTTTCATTTAATAAGATACAACTGTTTTTGTGTTTTTCTGCTGTATTCTAAAGTATCTGCACTTAAAAGTAGCATTTTGGTCGACTCTGGTCGAATATTACTGTTTTTTTGCTAATTAATTGCTGAGGCTGCTCACTAAAGTGTGCTAGCCTGTGTTAATCGATTTTACTGTTTGCCTAACTGCATTTCTGTGTTCTTTTCTAAAAAAACAAAAAAAAAAATACTCCTTGTTTTCCCGCCTTTGCTCGACTAGTTAAGACCAGTATACAGGCTTTGCTGTATTCTGGGCTGTGTGTAGTTCCTGTGTTGGCCATTGCCTTACTTGGATAGAAGGAAGTTTCTGAGCTCACCAGTGGGAGTGGGGAGCCTTGAGCAGCCTATCTGTCCCTGGGGGAAGTGATCTCAGCACTTGAGCTGTAATTCATTGGTTGCCTTGGACCATTTCCAGCTCTTTTCAAGTTCCCTGTATAAAAATCCGCCTCAGGGCGTTTTTTTTTTGGCTATATACCTAAGCAGAGCTCCACGTGGTCCTGCAGAGGGGTCCTGGCTACAGAGAACTGAAAGAAGCGACCACTTTCCTGATTTAAGTACTTTTTGGCTTTTTATCTGCATTGTCCTCTCTGGCTTTCATTTAATAAGATACAACTGTTTTGTGTTTTTCTGCTGTATTCTAAAGTATCTGCACTTAAAAGTAGCATTTTGGTCGACTCTGGTCGAATATTACTGTTTTTTTGCTAATTAATTGCTGAGGCTGCTCACTAAAGTGTGCTAGCCTGTGTTAATCGATTTTACTGTTTGCCTAACTGCATTTCTGTGTTCTTCTCTAAAAAACAAAAACAAAAAAAAAATACTCCTTGTTTTCCCGCCTTTGCTCGACTAGTTAAGACCAGTATACAGGCTTTGCTGTATTCTGGGCTGTGTGTAGTTCCTGTGTTGGCCATTGCCTTACTTGGATAGAAGGAAGTTTCTGAGCTCACCAGTGGGAGTGGGGAGCCTTGAGCAGCCTATCTGTCCCTGGGGGAAGTGATCTCAGCACTTGAGCTGTAATTCATTGGTTGCCTTGGACCATTTCCAGCTCTTTTCAAGTTCCCTGTATAAAAATCCGCCTCAGGGCGTTTTTTTTGGCTATATACCTAAGCAGAGCTCCACGTGGTCCTGCAGAGGGGTCCTGGCTACAGAGAACTGAAAGAAGCGACCACTTTCCTGATTTAAGTACTTTTGGCTTTTTTATCTGCATTGTCCTCTCTGGCTTTCATTTAATAAGATTCAACTGTTTGTGTGTTTTTCTGCTGTATTCTAAAGTATCTGCACTTAAAAGTAGCATTTTGGTCGACTCTGGTCGAATATTACTGTTTTTTTGCTAATTAATTGCTGAGGCTGCTCACTAAAGTGTGCTAGCCTGTGTTAATCGATTTTACTGTTTGCCTAACTGCATTTCTGTGTTCTTTCCTAAAAACAAAAACAAAAAAAATACTCCTTGTTTTCCCGCCTTTGCTCGACTAGTTAAGACCAGTATACAGGCTTTGCTGTATTCTGGGCTGTGTGTAGTTCCTGTGTTGGCCATTGCCTTACTTGGATAGAAGGAAGTTTCTGAGCTCACCAGTGGGAGTGGGGAGCCTTGAGCAGCCTATCTGTCCCTGGGGAAGTGATCTCAGCACTTGAGCTGTAATTCATTGGTTGCCTTGGACCATTTCCAGCTCTTTTCAAGTTCCCTGTATAAAAATCCGCCTCAGGGCGTTTTTTTTGGCTATATACCTAAGCAGAGCTCCACGTGGTCCTGCAGAGGGGTCCTGGCTACAGAGAACTGAAAGAAGCGACCACTTTCCTGATTGAAGTACTTTTTGGCTTTTTTCATCTGCATTGTCCTCTCTGGCTTTCATTTAATAAGTTAAAACTGTTTTTGTGTTTTTCTGCTCTATTCTAAAGTATCTGCACTTAAAAGTAGCATTTTGGTCGACTCTGGTCGAATATTACTGTTTTTTTGCTAATTAATTGCTGAGGCTGCTCACTAAAGTGTGCTAGCCTGTGTTAATCGATTTTACTGTTTGCCTAACTGCATTTCTGTGTTCTTTTCTAAAAAAACAAAAAAAAAATACTCCTTGTTTTCCCGCCTTTGCTCGACTAGTTAAGACCAGTATACAGGCTTTGCTGTATTCTGGGCTGTGTGTAGTTCCTGTGTTGGCCATTGCCTTACTTGGATAGAAGGAAGTTTCTGAGCTCACCAGTGGGAGTGGGAGCCTTGAGCAGCCTATCTGTCCCTGGGGGAAGTGATCTCAGCACTTGAGCTGTAATTCATTGGTTGCCTTGGACCATTTCCAGCTCTTTTCAAGTTCCCTGTATAAAAATCCGCCTCAGGGCGTTTTTTTTGGCTATATACCTAAGCAGAGCTCCACGTGGTCCTGCAGAGGGGTCCTGGCTACAGAGAACTGAAAGAAGCGACCACTTTCCTGATTTAAGTACTTTTTGGCTTTTTTTATCTGCATTGTCCTCTCTGGCTTTCATTTAATAAGATACAACTGTTTTTGTGTTTTTCTGCTGTATTCTAAAGTATCTGCACTTAAAAGTAGCATTTTGGTTGACTCTGGTCGAATATTACTGTTTTTTTGCTAATTAATTGCTGAGGCTGCTCACTAAAGTGTGCTAGCCTGTGTTAATCGATTTTACTGTTTGCCTAACTGCATTTCTGTGTTCTTTTCTAAAAAAACAAAAAACAAAAAAAAAATACTCCTTGTTTTCCCGCCTTTGCTCGACTAGTTAAGATCAGTATACAGGGTTTGCTGTATTCTGGGCTGTGTGTAGTTCCTGTGTTGGCCATTGCCTTACTTGGATAGAAGGAAGTTTCTGAGCTCACCAGTGGGAGTGGGGAGCCTTGAGCAGCCTATCTGTCCCTGGGGGAAGTGATCTCAGCACTTGAGCTGTAATTCATTGGTTGCCTTGGACCATTTCCAGCTCTTTTCAAGTTCCCTGTATAAAAATCCGCCTCAGGGCGTTTTATTGATCGGGCGCCTAAGCGCAACAGCGGTTATACAGGTGTAAACTATTCTATACAGGTTTTAACTTTTTCTGGCTCCGCCAAGTCTGCTCTTCAATTTTTCCCTTAGAAGCTCTACTCAGTCTATCTAGCTGTATATATTAGCACTTGTTTTGAACTTCTATCCTTAGCAAGCACTCATAATAAAACCAAGCACTCTTACCCTAAAGTAAGCACCACAGGCATCCACTACCCTGTGAATACCCACTTCCCTTAAAGGCACAACACTCCTTATAATATTCTAGTATGTCGAGTGGTAGACCACTAGCATCCTCTCTTGTTCAACTGGTTAATCTGGGAATCTTAAGACAATGTTACAATTGTCTCATGTACACAGACAACCCTCTCCTCCTTCCTACTAACACATATACTTGTGAGAGATGCAACTATATAGCCAGACTGGAGGCTGAACTCTCTCAACTCAGGACTGGCAAGACCAGTCAGGAAGAGATGGTACCCACACCCAAAGCAAAACCAGTCACACATATAACCACCACCAATGCAAACCAAACACATAAAAACACAAAGACATACTCGAGGCCCTTGTAAAAACTTACCAAAACAACAGAGGCCTCCAAAGCAGACACCCAGAAATACACCCCACAAAACACAACACCTACAACACATACCTCAAGCAACAGGTGTGTCACACAATCACAGCCCCTAAGGCAAAATACTATGCCAGAGACATTAGTAATAGGTGACTCTATAGTCAGACACACCGATGTTCCACTTACCAGGCTGAATAAGGAGAGGGTAACGGTGAGCTGCCTATCGGTGGCTAGGATCCGCCACATTACACACGCACTCAGGTCACTCCAAAGCAAGTACAAATATGATTCAGTCATTGTCCATGCGGGTGTGAATGACCTGAGACGTACCTCCCTGGACTACATGAAAAGAGACATTGAGGAGCTCTCCGATTATGTAGCCCAGACTGGTATGACCCTGACCCTGAGCAGCATCCTGCCTTCGCCAAGAATGATGCCTCAGTACAAAGACAAAATGATCAGTTTTAACAATTGGCTTAATCACTGGTGTCATTCTAGGGGGATCCAATGTCTGTCAGCCTGGGATGATATGCTGGACAAGCCACGTTGCTTCGCAAGGGATGGCTTGCACCTGTCACCACTGGGCTTCCGGATACTGGCCAAGGCTCTTGCCACCCCATAGTGCCTTTTTTAGGCAATGCTCAAAGGACAAATCAACCTCCATAAAAACAAAAATGGAAAAAATTAAGGGTAATGCTGCTCAACGCCAGAGTTCTAAATCCCAAGTTGCAGCCTCTCGAAGCACTTCTCAGTATGGAGAACATCGATGTCTGTGCAGTAACTGAAACCTGGTTCAAGGCTCCTGAGAGCACTCCAGCGCTACCAGGCTATACCTCATATCATGCATTTCGGCCTCAAGTTCCAGGCCGAACCACAAAGGGAGGGGGAGTGTCCATTTTCATAAAGGACACCTACACCTCTCGATTGGTGGCTACTCATGAAGCATCAGAAACCATACAAGTTTTACTCACCATAGGCAAAACTGCCATACAACTGGTCGCATGTTATAGAACACCCTCCCAATCCCAGGAATCCCATCAAGCATTCCTGAAAACACTGGAGGATATGAATGTCACACCAAACACCATCATATTGGGTGACTTCAATTACCCCAACATAGACTGGGCCCACTATTCTAGCCCTAACACCCTGGCCCAAAGATTCTTGGAATTCATAAACTCAAATGCTATGGAGCAACTGGTCACCTCTTCTACGAGGAGAGATAATATACTTGACCTGATTATCACAAACATGGGGTCCAAATGCTCCGCACCGGATATAAACCCCTCACTAGTAAGATCTGATCATAAACTGATCACGTTGGATGTACATATCCCACCCTCAGATCAAAAGACTACAGTGAAAAACTTTTCAAAAGCTGACTTTGCGCTCCTTAAGTCAGAAATGATATCCTTTAAGCCTACTGGGTTAATGGAAACCACATCCCAAAATGCTGAATCCTTCACAAAAGCCTTCTACGGACATCTCCAGGAATGCATGGATCAGGCAATCCCAACTAAAACCAAGACCCTCTCCACCAAGGGAAAACGCCTGGTTTGGTGGACCCCGGCTATAAACAAACTGTACAACAAAAGAAGGAAGCTACTGCAGGACAGAGCCAAATCCCACAAGGGAAAGGCTTCCTGATCAGCACAAGTAAAAAAAACTACGCTCTCTCATAAAAACATCTAAAGCAAACTTTGAGAAAAAGATTGCCAAGGATACCAAAGACAATCACAAAGCCTTCTTCAATTATGTCAGAACCTTGGGAGGAAATTCTCAGATATGCTCTGAACTAGTACACAATGACAAAAAATTCACTGACCCTACTGACATTGCCAACATTCTGGCAGATAGGTTCAGTGCAAATTTCTCCCCTCCCTCACCCCCTAAAGATGAAGTAACTATCCCTGCTGAATGTAACCTACCTGTAATCACAGACACACAGGTGAAATCAGCACTCAGCAAGGCAAAAAACACAGCATCTATGGGACCCGATGGTATCCCCGGTTGCGTGTTACGTGAACTCCAAGATGAACTGAACCCGCCCCTAAGAACTCTATTCAATCTTAGCCTCACTACAGGATATGTACCTGAACACTGGCGCACAGCAACAGTGGTCCCACTCCACAAAGGGGGAAATTCTACTGACCCAGGTAACTACCGCCCCATAAGTTTGACCAGCCTGATCTGTAAGGCTATGGAAAGAATCATCATGGAACTCATAAATGGCGACATTGGGGATCTGCAGACCCTTGATCCCACACAGTTCGGTTTTGTAAAAGGCAGATCCTGCCTCTTAAACCTGGTTGACTTCTTTGAGACAGTCACTAGTGCCATCGATGAGGGCAAGGCTGTCCACACAGCCTATTTGGACTTGGCTAAGGCCTTTGACACAATACCACACTCTGGCATCATTGACAAGCTCAGCAGCCTAAATGTAAATCCATATGTCACAAGATGGGTAGCAAATTGGCTAAAAAACAGAACCCATAAGGTTAAAATTGCTGGAGCCATGTCAGACTCAAAACCCGTCACAAGTGGTGTCCCACAGGGCTCAGTCTTGGGTCCACTCCTATTCGGCATTTATTTCTCAGATGTGAAAGCAAATATGGAAGGATTATGGCTGACAAAGTTTGCAGATGACTGCAAACTGGGTGCCATAGTGGATTCACCTGCCGACACACATCCTACAGAAAGGTCTCACTGAAACGGACAACTGGTGCGGAATCATGGCCTCAAACTTAACGCCAAAAATGTATAGTCATCCCTTTGGGAAAAACAAAGTACCCACAAACTATCACGTAGACAATAACCCACTGAATACAGAAGATGTAATCAGAGACCTGGGGACTCAAGTCGATAGTGACCTCTCCTTTGACAACCATGTTGCCAAAGTGGTCAGAAAGACTTTCTACCTTGCCCATCTCATCATGAAGGGATTCTCATCCAGATCAAAGGAGGTCATTGTACCTCTGTATTCCTCCCTTGTCAGGCCCATGATTGAATATAATGCTCCATTTGGGATGTATCTCACCCGGCACATGCAACAACTGGAAAGACCCCAGAAGTACCCCACCAAGAGGATCATAGGTCTAAAACATGTGCCTTATCCAGCTAGATTAAAGAAACTCCAGCTTTATTCAGTAGCATACCGCCTGCTCAGAGGTGATTTGTGCCTAACATACAGGGCCATGTCCAACCAGGAATTGATGGACATGCTCCATCTCAAAAATCCAAATCCACCAGAACCACACGAGCTAAAGATTTCAACCTCTGCACAAATATGAATAGGACATGCTGGAGGGATAGATTCATAACACAGAGGTTACCCATACTCTGGAACAAAATCCCAGTTCACGTGAGACAGAGCCCTTCATTGGCACTGTTCAAGAAAAATCTCGATGCATGGATGGGAGATCGCAAGTTTACCCCGGGAGTGACCTCAGTGTCACTACTAGACAGAGGTATAGTTTACTAAATAATGGGGTTCCACATGTGTCACTACTAGAGAGGCGCAACTATATAGTATGGGGTGGCGTAAAGCCACATCACTGTTGGCTAGGCTTATAAATGCCCCCGGGCAGATAGCCTAGTACACTACTATGAAACTATGAAACTATGAAAAAGGAAAAACAAGTGGAGTCAGAATTCCTGTTGGACTGGCTGATGAAGTATCTGAAAAATTACAACTAGTGAGTTTAAAAATAAATCTCTCTTTATACATACTGTTCTTCTCTCCTCACCTCCATTACCTACTATCTTTCCCTCACTACCTTTCTTTCTCACGTCTAGTACTCCTCTCCCACTGCTAACCTTCTTTCTATACTTCTTTCGTATCTTTTATTACTGTACTTCCCAAATACCTCTCACTTGTTCTCATACTTTCTTTCTCCATTTTCCTGAGATTCACTCATTTTCCTTCAACCGTTTCCTTTAACCCTCTTACTTACTCATTTCTATACTCTTGATCTCTCCGAAACAATATCCAAAAAAGAATATGCTGCATTTTTTAATTTTTTATTTTACCTGTTTAATATTTATGCAAAGTCATACTACTGTTTATTTTATTTCAGGTTATTATATATCTTAGAGATTAAGAATTATGTAAACTTACACTATTGTACACTCTATTTCATGTCATTGTATGTCTTGGTGCTTTTTCCCTGGGGCTCCACTGAAAATGGATACCTTGGACCCAGTCAGAATTTCCCTATAAACAAATGGCAATAAATAAATAAATACACCTGAAGTTAATCTAACTTTAGAAAAAGCCGTACACATTGACAGAGAGGTAGAATTAGTAAGCAAGTAAAATGCTAATTTAAATGTGGCAACTGAAGTGTGTCAGGTAAAATCCATACAGAATGGCAAGTCTAAAAAGAGACATAATACTGGACAAATTAAGCAAATGCACAGAAAGTAAAGTGGATGTAAGCTTGGCAAATGTACAAGGTGAAACAATTACCATGCTGAGCCAGAACAGTGTGCAACACAAGGCAGAAGGTGTAAGAGATGCAAAAGGCTGGACCATTTTGCTGTTGCTTGCATAACACAGTTAATAAAAGAAGCAACTTATGAAAATAATGTTTAGAAATAATTTTCCTGGGTTCAGTCACCGCTTTTGCTGATAACTGAAGCAGACTTACAAGTAAAACATCCCATTCGTGGAACTCAAATGAGTTTCCAGAATGATAAGGAGACCAATGTTACTGTGATATCACCTACAGAAGTTTCTTCTGGAATTCACAGTTGCATGAAGCAGACCCTGAAAGAAATAGCCCTGCTAGCAAACTCAAGAAGACTGAAACATTTTTACCCATGTCTGAGTGGAAGGGGTCCAAGTTTGAGTTTTGGGTTTATGTGCAAGATGGTCCATACATAAATAAGCTGCTCAGCAGAGCTCTGGCATGCAAGATGGCCTTAATCACCAGGATAAATGAAGTCAGTGTGGATGCTTTTGGTGAAGTTTGTTTACTTAATTAGGAACCATTAAAGATTAAATTGAAACTGTGTGTTGATCCATATGCTTTGACCACACCCAGAAAAAAAAATGTTCCCTATGCTGTATAAAAGAGAGACAGAACAGAAAGAATGCAAAGGCATGGCATAATAGAAATGTGTAACTGAGCCAACCGAGTGGTATGTTCCAATAGTCCCAGTAATAAAGAAAAACGGTGGTGTATGAATAAGTGCGGATTTAAAAAGTTGTGTGAAAAAAGCTTGTTCTACTTATACTAGAAGATATAGCACTCAAAAACTAGGCAATGCAAAAGTGTTTTATATGCTAAATGTGTCTAGTGGGTTCTGGCAAATATCCCTAGGGAAAATAGCCAAAGGATGACAACTTTTATCACTCCAATGGGAAGGCTCTGTTTCAACAGGCTGTCATGTTATAAAACCCTGAAACCTGAAATCTTCCAGAGTAAAATGTCTGATTTGCTCAGTAGGCTTGATTGTATTATTGTTATTAAGAATGACATCTTGGTATTTGTTCCTAATAAAGGAACACATGATTTGAGGTTGGAGGCAGTCCCTCAAACTATTAAAAGCTTTGGCTTAACGCTAAACCAAGACAACTGGTATTTTGGAAAGACTTGAGCTCAGAACTTTGGTCACAGTTAAGTGCTAGTGGGATCTGGCCAGATGTAAGCAAAGTCTGCAAAACAGATGAGTTACAAGATCCATCTTGTGTGACTGAGTTAAGACAAGCCCTAAGATTAACTTCTTGGGCTCTTTCATGCCAGGTCTGTAGCCAGAGCTACATCCTTAAACAGACCTTTCAAAGAAAAATGTGCCATATGGGACTGGGGAAATGCTCACTCCCAAGCTTTTAGTAGTGCAAAGGAATGTCAGCAAAAGCTCCAGTGCAGCATGCTGTGATGGCATTAAACCAGCAATAGTGAGTGGTAATGCTAGTGGGCTGTGGTCTAGGTGCAGCATTACTCCAAATGGATACACAGGTGTTACATCATGCTGCCAATTGTTCCAGAATGTTAATTCATGCTGAGCAGAGATATTCACAGATCGAAAAGGGGTGTCTTGGAAGTGTGTAGACATGTGAGAAATTCTCCCCCTGCTCACTAAGACTTGAGAATTTCCAACTCCAGACTGACCACATACCATTTATTCCATGCATTAATTCCTGTGAGTTAGACAGTGTCACCAAGGTGCCAAAGACTGTTAATGACATTGAGGCAGTTCACTGCCAGAGCAATCCATGTGCCTGGAAAACATCTAGTTGTTGCAGATGTGTTCTGTGACCAACTATTGTCATATGCTGAAGACATTGGGAAGTCAGCGATCCAGTTCATAGCCTGCTATAGGTCCCCAACCATGTCCCTAAACTCTCATTCCATGATTCTAAACACCCTGGAATCTATCAAGGTCCAACCCAGCATTGTCTTACTAGGAGACTTCAACTACCCCTCCATCAACTGGGAAAACTACTCAAGCACCAATACACTGACCCAATGGTTCCTGGAATTCATCAGTTCTAATGCCCTGGACCAGCTCATTCTGACGCCCACTAGAGGAAGCAACATCCTTGGCATGGTTATTACTAACATGGGCGACTGTTGCTCTACACCAATAGTAAATCTTTCCCTGGTCAGATCCAACCATAAACTAATCACCATGGAAATCCACATCTCACGCACCCCCCCCCCACACACACACACACAGACACACACACACACACACACACACACACACACACACACACACACAGACACACACACACACACACACACACACACACACACACACACACACAAAGGTAACCACCTTGAAAAACTTCTCCAAAGCTGACTTTGGACTCCTAAAAACAGAGATGGCTAACTTCATGGCACCCATGCCAATGGAAAATAGCTGCATGACTGTCGAATCATACACCAATGCACTGCACGAACATGTACACAAATGCATGGAACTAGCCATACCCAACAGAACCAAAATATTCTCCTCCAAAAAATGGAAGCCAATCTGGTGGTCCCGTCATTAATAAACTCTACAACAGAAGGAAGGCATTGTTGCAGAAAAAGGTGACATCCCATGACTGGAAAAACTCCCTTATTAGCCTCAACAAAAAGTTGAGACCCCTCATCAAATCCTCTAAAGCCAGCTATGAAAACATAATTGCAGCGAACACTAAAAACAATCTATAGCCTTATCAAAGCCTTCTACAGCTATATCAAGAACCTCCACGGCAGTACCCAGATTTGCTCTGAGATACTGCACAATGGTACCTCCTATACTCAGCCAACAGATACTGCCAACATACTAGCCAACAGATTGAGTGACAATTTTACCCTCTCTCCCCCCCTAAAGGACCAATCACAATACCAGAAGAATGCCAGTCACCCAGCATTACTGCAGCTCAGGTTAAAGCTGCATTGTCCAAGGCCAATAATACAGCTTCCATTGGACCCAATAATATCCCTGGCTGTGTTCTACATGAACTACAAAGTGAACTGGCACCACATATGTGTGCCCTGTTCAGTCACAGCCTCACCTCAGACTTTGTCCCTAGTGAATGGCTCACTGCTACAGTCATCCCTCTCCATAAAGGGGGAGCGACTACAGACCCTAGGAATTATTGCCCCATTAGCCCGATGAGTCTGATATGTAAAGCCATGGAGCACATCATCATGGACCTGATTAACAAAGATATAGGAAATCTCCAAACTCTAGATCCCCATGCAATTTGGCTTTATGAAGGGGGGGGGGGGGTCATGCCTGCTCAACCTGGTTGACTTCTTTGAGTCAGTCACCAGGGCTGTGGAAGCTAAGGCAGTGCATACAGCTTACCTCTATCTGGCCAAGGCCTTTGATACCGTTCCTCACTCAGGAATTATTGATAAACTCATCAAACTAGGCCTCAACCCCTATATCACTAGGTGGTTTGCAAATTGCATCACAGATACAACACACAGTGTGAAAGTAGCGGACTCCAAGTCAAACTACTGACTAGTCACGAGTGGAGTCCCACAGGGATCGGTCCTAGGTCCTCTCCTGTTTGGCATCTACTTCTCAGAAGTCCAGGCCAACACAAAGGGACTCTGGCTGACCAAGTTCACAGACAACTGCAAGCTGGGAACCATTATTAACTCCCTAAGTGATGCAGACATTCTACAGAAAGACCTCACTGAGACCAATGACTGGTGTCAAAACCATGGCTTTAAGCTTAGTGCCAAAAAATGCGTCGTCATCCCCTTTGGTTAAAAACTCAGTCCACTAATTACTACTTTGATGGGAGCCCACTGAACACTGAAGGTGTTATAAAAGATTTGGGGACACAGGTTGAGAGCAACCTCTCCTTTGACCACCATATTGCCACTGTGGTCAGAAAGTCCTTCTGTGTGGCACATCTCATTACCAAGGGTTTTGCATCCAGGAAGAAAGAGGTCATCATCTCTCTCTACTCCTCCCTCATTAGACCAATTATCGAGTATAATGCCCCATTTGGCATGTACCTCACTAGACATATACAACAGCTGGAGAGGCCATAGAAGTACCTCATGAAGAGGATCATAGTCATTAAACACATGTCCTACACGGACAGACTCAAAAGATTCCAGTTATTTTGTCTTATATTGCCTACTTAGAGGTGATCTCTGCTTGACTTACAAAGCCATGTCTGACCCAGCTCTGTTAGAAATGCTACATCTAAAGAAATCCCAATCCCTCTGCACCACATGCACCAGAGACTTCAACCTCATTACCACAATCAGCAGAACATGCTGGAGGGACAGGTTCCTCACCCAGAGACTGCCCATGCTCTGGAATAGACTGCCCATACATGTCAAGCAGAACACCTCGCTGACCCTCTTTAAGAGAAATCTTGATGAGTGGATGGGTAATAGAAAGTTCACACCGGGGATCACTCTAGTGGATCTACTTGATAGAGGCACTAGGAAATAACGTCAGGTGGCACGATGACAGGGCACTTCTATGGGCTAGGCTTGTAAAGACTCTAGGGCCATTAGCCTAGTACACACCTATGAACCTACACAGATTCTGGGTCTTTCTCCTTCATACTAAGACTCAAGACTTGCAAAAACTACAAGCGCTGTCAGTGACTCCCTTCTGGGTGAGGAAAGTAAATCTATATATTTTTTTTGTCTGTGAGTTGCTTAAACTGATAAATCTGCTTTCTATTTTACATGATCCATTTTGTTTTCTGTTTTAATAAAATCTGCTTGGCCTGGTGTTTTTGTTCTCTGTGTCAGACAGACACTTAAATTACCTAGACTGCACATTCACACATTTTTAATTTAAATTGTTTCTTGAGTGATACTTAAATACAAAATGTAGTCCAAAAGTGAGGAGTGCACCAGGCTGCAAATAAATCTCACCAAATCTTCCACAGACTGTCCTTTATTAAGACAAACAGGTATAAAAATAGACAGGTAAGCGCTTTCGCGTTGGTGTAACGCTTCTTCAGACCTTTAAAGATGTATGAATAATGCATCCCTTTATATACCATAGTACATTGCACCTTAATTGATTAAAGACCACAAGGTGTAATTGATGTAGTTAATGATGCTTACAAATTCAAACAAGTCTGAGTATAAATGTCTTACTAAATTCTACAAAGCTTATGAAAGCACATATAGTAAACTTGTGAAAACACACATAAATAGACTCATGAGTTAAAAACACATATGTTAAAACATATATTAAAACATATATTAAAAACATGAATATTGAATACATAATATAAATGTGTAGAATTCAGTGGTTCAAGGGTCTACTGGCTAGAAAGGGTTTGAGGGATATCTTATCATTGAGCCCATAAACATGGGCTTGTAGCCTAAGAATCCATTTGTTCTCTATCCCTTCTGTGTGGCTTTTAATGTTACCTAGCCTATTAGTTCTTGTTAAAGTCTCAAGGACCATGAATTTAAAACAATGTGAAGATCCTTTATCTAAAACATGTCGTGCTAGGGCATTTGTTGTATTCTGTTTATCAATTGCATAGATGTGTTCTCTTATTCGCTCACGTAATGTCCTATTGGTTTTACCAACATAAAAAAGTGTACATTGTTGGCATTGAGCGAGGTATATAACATCTCTAGTTTTACAACATGCATATCCCTTGAACGAATATTCACGTCCTGTGTGTGGATGTATGAATTTATCAGTTTTTACCTACTTTTGATACTTAAATACACCAAGAATGTCTGGGTCTTTACCTTTTCTGGTAAGACTCAAGACCTGCAAAAACTACAAGCTCTTTTGCTGACTCCCTGCTCAGTGAGGGAAGTAAATCTGTATTATTTTGTCTGTGAGTTGCTTAAACTGATAGAGCTGTTTTCTGTTTTACCTGCTCCATTTTGTTTACTGTTTTAAGAAATCTGCTTGGCCTGATGGTTTTGTTCTATGTGGTGGATAGACAATTAAATTAACTAAGCTGCACATTCACATTTTTTTCATTTGGTTAATTTGTTTCTTGAGTGATACTTAAATACACAGAGAATTTCTGAATCTTTGACTTTTCTGATAAAAGTCAAGACCTACAAAAACTGCAAGCACTGTTGGTGACTCCCTGCTAGTTATTTTTCCCACTCACCTTCCTATTTGTTGATCTGTTTTTTAAACCTGGTGATTTTAAGCTGCCCACCCTTACTGTAAATTGAGCTTTATAACCTTCTCCTTCTCTACCCTGCTGTTTATATCTTGAATTATTTATTTGCCTTTCCTTGTGCTTATTTTGAAAAAAGTACATTTTGCCTATCATTATCTGTGCTAGTGATTTACTTGCTCTTAATTCATTATCTAGCTAGCTGTTGGATAAAGTAGTACAGTTTTACACTATAGCAAGCACTTTTTCTGTGTTTTTAAATGAAGAGGACAGCGGATTTTCCATCTAGTGGTAGTGGGTGGTAGCCTGGTCTGTATAAGATAGGGAAACACACTATAGAGATTCCTGCATGTAATTGATTTATTGGCTGAGCCTGGAGGTCTTATTAATCAGTTACCTTGTTTTTAGTACCGTTATACATTCTGCATAATTCAGTGGCTCTTGGCTTATTTCTACAAAGTGAAACACTTTTATTGAACAATCACACTTTTATAAGCTGTTTAAAGTAGACTGCTATATCTGTATCTTTAAGTTTGTTTGTGGTAACATTTCACTCCACTCTTTTACTGCGTTTATACATTAGGAGGAATGGGATTATTCATCCAGTGGCAGTTGGTGATTACCTGATCTGAGATGTGAAGCACACAAAACTGCTCTACATGTAGTCTTTTTCTTAGCCAGAGGGCTCAATAGTCAGTTTTCTGTATTTCCAGTGCTGGTATAAATTGAGCACATTTGCTCAGAGCTGTGCCAGTGCCCTATATAGAAGCAAACATCTGGAAACATTGCTTATTTTCATTATACTGTATAAGTTTGCTGTGCTAGTTACCTTATTATAACACTCAGAGCTATTGCTCCTCAGAGAGCATCTGATTTGTGCTGGGCAGCATCGCTGGTTAGGTTAGCTGTAGATTACTCTAAGTAAACACCTTTCCCTCATCCAGTTACAAACACCCTTCACTCCTATTCTTTCAAATATACATTAGGGCCTGCAACTGTGGGTGGGCACTTTCCTGCAGTCTCTGCATCCAGCTTGCTGGACATGGGTATTCTGAGAGAATTTAACAATTGCCTTTTGTACACTGACAACCATTCAAGTCTCGAACAGACAGATACACTATGTGAGAGATATAGTTGCACATTGACACTGGAGGCTAAACTCTCACATACAGACACAAAAATCAACAGATAGGTTTGTCAGCAACTCACACATATCACTCAAAGCACCTGCAAAGGACCACAAACACAGACCCACATATGCGGAGGCTCACATGTAGCTTACCCAAAGCTCAAAGGCCTCTCGGGTGCAGTCCTCAGAAACTCTGCATATACACAAACAAGACAAGTCCCATCAAAATGCATAAAGTCACATCTCATTGTGCTTCCACTACCAAGCCCATAAGGCAAAATGCTCCACACTAATGTCCCACTTACCAGGCTGGATAAGGGGAAGGTTACAGTTAGATGCCTGTCAGGGACCAGGATTCACCAAATCACACAAGTACTCAGGTCACTTACCCCTAAGTACCAGAATGACCGAGTCATAGTCCATGTGGGCATGAATGACCTGAGATGCACCTCCTTGGACTATATGAAGAGAGAAATGATTGAGCTGTCAAAATATGTGTCACATGCAGGTATGAGCCTAGCATTGAGCAGCATTCTACCATTGCCAGGGATGATGCCACAATACCAGCAGAAAATTATCAACTTTAACAATTGGCTTAGATATTGGTGTCATTCCCAAGGTGTCCAGTACTTGTCAACCTGGGAGTACATGGTTGACAGGCAACACTGCTTTCCCAGGGATGGTCTTCACCTGACATCTCTAGGCTTTTGGATATTGGCCAAAACAATATACCCCTATAGTGCTTTTTTTACACATTGACAAACAGACAAACCTTCCAACATAAGAATTGCTACTCAGCTAAAGATGTTACTCCTCAATGTTGGGAGCCTCAACAAGAAACTGCACTCCCTGGAAGCGCTCCTCACCTTGGAGAATACTGATGTCTGTGCAGTTATTGAATGGTTCAAAGCCAAGGAAAGCACTCCTGCAGTGCATGGTTATAATACCTTTCATACATACTAACCAACAACTGAACATGAAAGAGCAAAAGGCAGAGGTGTATCTATCTACATAAAGGAGAAACACACCTCAAGGCTGGTCATATGAAATGCTTCAGCTACTCCATGTTCAACTAACCATGGGAAAAATCCATTATCATATTCTTGCTAGCTGCATGTCCCCCACCATGAACCAGGAAACCCATACATCATACCTAAAATTACTAAAATCACTCACTGCCCAGTCCAATACCATGTTCATGGGTGACTTCAACTCCCCCCTATTAATTGGGTGGCATACATGAAGACTAATATGCATGGCTAAAGATTTCTTGAATTTGTAAATTCAAATGCCCTGGAACAGCTAGTCTGCACTCCCACTAGGGGAATAAATATCCTAAATCTGGTACTCACAAATATGAGAGAGTGCTGCACCCCCCCCCACCCACCCGAGTGAGGTCTTCACTGGTAAGATCAGATCACAAACAGGTCTCCCTTGAAATAAAGGTAACACTAGTCCCCCACCTAACCCCAAAAACGTTAAGAACTTCTCTAAGGTAAATTATCTCCTATTAAGTAACAGTATAGCTAGATTCCAAGCTCCAACAAATCCAGAAAACACAAATCCCTGCAGAGGCATACACAACTATATAGACAATTGCATAGAAACGGCAGTACCAGACTGAAATAAACCCAGGTCAAAACGCAAAATACGTTGCACAACAAAAGAAAGAAAATCCTGTCAAGAAATAAGAGGGAATGTGCACAACAGAGCAAAAAGTCCCTCATTAGTCTAAACAAGGGATTCAGGAACCAGTCAAGTCTCTGAAAGCAGACTTTGAGGTAAAAACAGCCTCCAAACCTAAGGATAACCACAAGGCATCTTTCAGTTATGTCTGCAATGTGCAGAATTAGTTGTAGATGGCATCACCATTACTCAGCTGGAAGATATAGCAAATCTGCTAGCCAATAAATTCAGCTCAAATTTCACCTCCCCATCACCCCCAGTTCTCCCTCAAGAAATACCTTCCTCCACTCCACTGCCAATTATCACCAAAGCAAAGGTTGTCACTGTGCTGTTTAAATCTAAAAATGTGGCTTCAGTGGGGTCTGACAATATACCAATAAAGCCAAACCCCACTAGCTATGGACATGCACGTTTCAGACTTTTTTATTGACCTCATCATCACAGCATAAGTGGATAGCTTGGCTATACTTCAGAAACACAGGGTCTTTAAACCCAGCTAATGTCCATACAAATTAAGGTGCCTGCAAAATATCCCAACTAGCATCCAATGATGGTGCCACACAGAAAAACATATTATGCATGTGATGTCAATACCAGGCTAAGAAGGTCAGTGCATTCAGGAATTCTAAGATGGCTGCATACTGATAAACAAGTTGAATAGAGCTCTCCCAGTATAAAAACAAACTATGGAAACATTCAGCAAAAGCCATTTATTTGGGTAAAATTCAGTTAATAGTTAATCACCAACTAGTTAGTCAAGAGAAATCTTGACCTGTGGATGGGAGATCGTAGGTTTACCCCGGGAATCATCTCTGTGTCACTGCTGGACAGAGGCACAACAAACTAATGGGCACAGTATTTTTTCATATAAGGGGTGGCGTAAGCCACAAATATTTGGGCTAGGCTTATAAATGCCTTAGGGCAGATAGCCTAGTATAAACCTATGAACCTATGAACCACACTAGACTTTAATAAAGACCCTTCTGGCAGAGGTGATAGCTAGTAGAAAGGCAGTCTTCCAGGAGAGGTATTTCAATTCTGTTGAAGCGGCAGGTTTGAAAGGAGATAAGGTTAGTTTCTCTAACACATAATTCAGGTCCCAGGGTGGAGTAGGAGGTCTTCTGGGTGGCCTGATATTAGAAGCCCCTCTGAGGAATTGCTTAACCAATGGATGAGAGAAGAGGGTTGGGTCTGAATCATAATGGGCAGAGATGGCAGAGGCATGGATTTTAATAGAGGAGAAGGAGAGGCCACTATTGAGCAACACTGCTACATAATCCAGGATGAGGGGGATGGAAGGTTGGGAGGTACTAGCCCCTTTCGATTGCTTCCAGGTACAGAATCTTTTCCATTTTCCGGCATAAGATTTTCTTGTGCTGGACCTTCTGGCCTCTGTGATGATGTCCAGGACATGTTTGCTTAACAGTGACTTCTTGTTAGTTTTTTTAGTGCATGAGCCATGCTGAAAGTTTGAGAGTCTGTAGGTCTGGATGCAGTACCTTCCCCCTCTCCTGGATCAAGAGGTCTGACCTTAGGGGAAGCAGCTTGGGGAGCTGTAAGGTCAGACTGCTTAGCAAGAGGTATCAATGTTGTCTGGGCAAATCTGAAGCGATGAGAAATACCTTTGGTCTGTCCTCTCTTATTTTGATTAGAATCTTGGGAAGAAGGGGCAGAGGAGGGTATGCATACACAAAGAGGGAGCTCCAGGGGAAGGTCAAGGCATCCACCTTCCATGCTAGGAGGTGATATTCCCTGGTTCAAAACTTGTGCAGCTGGTGGTTGAGGGGAGAGGCAAAGAGGTCCACCTCTGTGGTCCCCCACTCCTGGGTGATTTGTAGAAAGATTTCTCTGTGGAGCTGCCATTCGTGGGGGTCCAGTAAGTTTCTGCTTAGGTAGTCTGCCAGTGTGTTGTTGATCCCTGGTAAGTACTGGGCAATTAGGTGTAGCCCCATGGAAGTGGCCATAAGCTACAGAATCATGGCTAACCTGCACAGGGGGTAAGACTGGCTGCCCCTCTGCTTGTTGATGTACCACATTACTGTGGTATTGCCTGTTTTTATAAGGAAGACCCCTGGCCTGAGATGGGGTTGGAAGAAAGCCTGAGCATTTTGCACTGCCATCATTTCTTTATGGTTGATGTGCAAGTGGAGTTGCTGGGCATTCCAAAGTTCTTGGGTGCACCTGCCTGCTAGGTGAGGTCCCCAAGCTATGTCTGAGGTGTCAGTGGTGATTATCTGGCTGGAAGGGTGAAGGGAAGGCCCTTGTTCATGGCACAGGTCACTGCCCACCAGATAAATTTGTCCCTTATGCAAGGGATCAGTGGGAGGGTGGTCTCTAGGGACTGAGTGCTGACACAAAGGTTCTTTAAGTACCACTGAATCTTTCTCATGTGAAGCCTGATGAGAGGAATGGGGAGGATGCAAGATGCCATGCATCTCAGGGCTTGCAGGAACTTCCTTGCAGTGACGTGACTTCTGGAAGCCAGCTGGATGAAGTAAAGAGGCAGGAAACTCTGCTTTTCTGGGGATAAGAAGGTCATTAGGGTTGCTGTGTCTAGCACAGCTCCCAGGAAAACAATTTTCCTGGTGGGGTTTTGCTTTGATTTTTCTCGTTGATGGTGAATCCTAGGGAAGTTAGGAGTTTTCTGACAAAGAGAAGGCCCTGGAGCAACTTTTCTTTGCTGTTCACCTGAATGAGGCAGTCGTCCAGGTAAGGGTAAATCTGTATATTTCTCTGGCTGCAAAAAGCTATAGCCAGGGTCAAGCATTTGGTGAATACTCTGGGAGCAGCAGATAAGCCAAAAGGCAGTGCAGAGAACTGAAAGTGATGATTGCCTGCTCTAAAGTGGAGGAATTTTCTGCACGATTCCCTGATGGGGATGTGGAGGTAGGCATCTTTTAGGTCTAGTGTCACCAGCCAGACAATTTGAGCAAGCATAGGCAGGTGCTGCTGCAAGGTTAGCATTTTGAATCTGGGGCCCACCAAGGAGGTGTTCAGTTTGGATAGATCCAGGGTGGGGTGCCAATTGCCCTCTTTTCTGGGAGCAAGGAATAGTCTGACGTAAAAACCTTTTCCTGTTTGATCCAGAGGGACAGGTTCTACTGCTCCCTGGGATATTAGGGTTTTTACCTGTTTTAATGCCTCTGCCCACTGGTTTGGGGGCAGGTCTGGGTACCCTCGTGGAATTTAATGTTTGCTGAAGGAGAATCTGTATCCCTGAAAAATGATTTTTAATACCCATTGGTCCTTGATTTTAGAGACCCAATTGTCCTTGAAGAGGGTGAGCCTTCCTCCTAGTTTTAGATGAGTGAAAGGAGGGCAGAGGGGGGGCAGGAGAGTTATTGTGAGTGCTTAGTATAGAAGCTTGGCTTAGAACTCCCTGCCTTAGAGGCTGAAGTGGTCCATTGTTTGCTTCTTTGCTGGCCCTGGGAGGGGGGGGGCTAGATGTCCTGTCCCTGCAGGGTTTACTTTAGCCTTGTCTGCTGAGTGCTTGAAGGGCCCAGTGTTTAGAGGGGAACTTCCTGCTGAATCTGGGTGGTTGAACTTGAAAGAAATCTTTTACTGTTTGCATAGATTTTGCTTTGTCTTCCATCGTTTTAAGCACCTATTCTGCTTTATCCCCAAATAGGCGTTCCTTATCTATGGGTGCATCAATAAGTTTTGACTTGACATGATCAGGGAGAGGTTGTTCCTTCAGCCATGCATGTCTTTTAATAACAGATCCCGTCACTGCTGCCCTGCTAGAGGCATCTAGGGCATCATATCCACATTGTAATGAGTGTTTGGCCACTTCACAAGCAAAAGGTAGTAATTCTGCCAGCTCTTTTGAGTTGGCACTGTCAAGGGAGGAAGCAATCTTCTGTTTTAATTGTTCCAAAGTGTGTTGTTGATATTTTAACATATGGAACTGACAACTGAGTGCTCTGATAGCTAAGGTTGCAGCGGTGTATACTTTCTTACCCCATGTCTTCAGTGCTCTGGAGTCTTTGTCAGAAGGAAGAGGATTCTTGGCAGAACTAGTCTTAGCTCCTTTGGGTCCCTGTGTAATGACCTCAGGGTCTGCAGCAGGGTTCCTGTACAGGTATTTGTGAGAATCCGGTACTCTGTAGTACCTGTCAGGTTTAGCTGGGGCAGGAGGCAGGGCATCAGGGTCTAAACTGGATTCAAGGAAAACATCATCCACCACTTCTAGAATAGGTGGGCTGGCCAGAGGTCTGTGCTGGGGCAAGTCCAGAAACTCTCTAAGTTGTTTCTTTGACTGTGGGTAGTCCTGAGATTCCCATTGAAAATGTTCCCTGAGGGAGTGAAGGGTTTCCCCGAAGGAGAGATCCTCTGGAGAGGAGGTAGAGGGGATGGATTCCTCTTCATCTGAATCCTCAAACAGTTAAGAGCTGCTGTTCCTCTTCAAAGGCAGAATAATCGAAATCTTCAGACTCCTGGTCCATCATAATTTCTGGAGAAGGAACCCTTTTCCTTTTAGGAGTGGGGACTTGAGTACCTCGGATAAGGGAGATGAGATCCCCCTCCATTTTAAGCATTTGAGCTTCAGGTGGGGGAGGAGTAGCAAGATGGTGGCTAGAAGCAGATTTCCTAGGAGTGGCCTGGCTTCAAGGCCTAAGAGAATCCATCGGTCTCTGAGGAATGGTAGTCGGAAGAGTAGACATTGTTTTTTGTCTAGAATCCGTAGTGCAAACGGCCTCCTCAGAAGCCGGTGCCTGCATCGCGGCTCCAGACCTAACCAAGAGAGAGACTGCCAAAGGTTCTGAAGACAAAGTGGATTTCTGAGGCATACTGTGCTCAGAAAGGGTCTTGGCAGAGGCCTGGGTAGAAAGCGAGTCGGTCATTAGGGGCTGCGAAAGTGCCTCACTTTATTCCAGAGAACTGATGACTTGCTTAGTGGTAGCGTCATTGGAAGGCTTAGCCTTGTGTGGCCTGTCTCTATCTTTATGTTTTTTTCGGAATGTCAGCGGAAGGCTGGCTGATGGACACCATATCAGAATTCGAAGACCGAATTCGAAAATAATTGTCAATAAAAAGAGCTCTACAGCAAATGGTTCTCGTATTAAATTGGGCACAGAACCGGCAACAAGGGACATCATGGTCTAGGCCTAAACAAGTGATTCAGCAAGAATGAAAGTCTCGGTGTGGGATCTGCTTTCCACAGGCGAGACAATTATTAACTTTTTTGGACATCAGTTAGAGCAAGAAAAAAGGGTCCCCAGTGGGATACTTAGCTTTAGACATTTTCAGCTGAAATTTGACTTCTGGTAGCGACCGACCGGCACTCGTGTGAACTGCTTCTGCTACGGGCTCCACGGCAAGAAAGACTGATGTAATGACGTCGGCTGCCTTGCTTTATAATACTGATGACCTGAAGTCAGACTACAGGCAACAGCAGCCAGCGCACAAAAACATTGACTCTGTTATTCGGGATGGCCGAGGGCTACCACAGCAGGGATAACCTACAGGTGATGACTGCAACAGTGAAACATGAAGAACATCTACAATTTTATGAAAAGCAGACCAAAAATATGAGGTAAAACTCTGGGCATTCTGTGAAAATCTGCACAGTTGAGAGGAGTGATTCTAGGGTCTGTACTGACTTGCAGGTTGGATTTTTTTTGTCGTTCACAGTGCTGCCCAAGGATAGACACAGTTTAAGCAAGTAGTTCTTGGCTTGGATTCATTACAACTTTTTTGGCTACTGTAACGAGTTAGTCATCCAGATAAGGGAAGACCTGGAACTTCTGCAGCCTGAGCAGGACTCTGACCATTGCCATGCACTTTATGAACAACTGGGGGAATGGGGCAAACCCAAAAGGTAGTCCCCATTACTGATAATGGCTGGCTCATAGTCAGAAGTGCAGGAACCTCCTGGAGTGCCATGCTATCTTTACAATACTTTAGGCATCCTTGTGGTCTACTGAGCACATCCAATTGTCTTTCCTCAGTCGAGGAAGAACAGACTGCACCCATTATGGAATTTGGTCTGTTTAATGTAGCAATTCAAATTGTTGAGGTCTAGTACAGTCCTGATGTCCTTGTTTTTCTCTGACACTAAAAAGAATCTTGAGTAGACTTCTGATCCTCTTTGGTCTGGTGGGATCTCTTGGATGACTTGGTTGCATTGCAGCTTTCTTATCTACACTGCTGCTTCCTTCATTGGTTGAGTGGAATGTCAGTAAGGGAATTTTGGTTCTCCCTTGGAGTGTAGAGAAAAGGAACTGTATAACTCTCAACATCTGAGCATCTGAAGTGATGGCCTCCAAATGTCTGGGTAGAGAGCCAGGCATTCCTGATTGCCTCCAGATAGCATCAGCAGTGCAATCCTTCAGGCATACTGAAAGGGCTTTCTGAAAAATGGATATCTGAAACCCTAGTTTTGCAGACCATCCCTGTCTCTCTGGAGCTGTCAGTTCATGTCATTTTCACCAGTAGGGCTTCAAAAACCCCAGGGCATCAGCCCATATGCTTTTGCTCTGAGATGTGCTCAGCTAGATGGTGGCTTAGGTAGCCAAGCTGTCATCACCAGCATAGGGGACAGCAAGGCAACAGTCAGACCCATGGACCCTGACAGTGAAGAATGGGCTGAGGAAGGAACAGAAAAGGTTTCAGCTGAGGGCAAAAGTACCTCTGGTCTCAGAGCAGAGGCAGAGGGATGATCCCTAGGGTCCATCTAGGCCTTTAAGAAGGTGCACATTAACTGCTCTAGATCTGATCCCTTAAAACTTCTGGCTGATCTGAAAGACCTAGAAAAAGCAATAGATGTTGGCTTTAAGGGTGTAGATGCAGGTGGATCCAGGCCTCGGATCCAAAAAGGGACAGAAACAAATCCAAGTGGGGGGATGGCTCCAGGCCTCCGGACAGAATTCAGTGGCAGTTTGAGACCATGTTTAGGTGCAAAGGCAGCAAATGAGATCTGTGGTGATTCAGAAAGGACAGTGTATTATGGGTAAATGAGGCGGAGCTTCAGGAATGACGAATCTGAGGTGCTAGCCTTTGTTCAGAGTCAGATCTGTTGAGATACACAGAAAGGACAACATTCGTACGTACAATCTTTCACTCTGCATTATAAAAAGATGTCTCATCTTCTAAAATAATTTCATATGTATAGCCATACTATCCCCCCCCCTCAAAGATTCTAGAGAAGTGCATACACTCACAATTGCTGTATTTCCTCCTCAACCAAAACAACATGTCAATATGCCAACACAGCTTTCACTCCTCACAGCACCTACACTGTCATGTTATCTTTCATGAACCATATAAACAGTGTCAGAAATAATCTACTACTCTCCTTAGTTTAAGGCTCTCAAAACATTCAACACTGTCTCTCATTCTCTTCTCCAACATAAATTTTTCCAAAATTGGTCTCGCAAAGTCTCTTTGGTTCAGATCCTACTTCTCCAAAGAACAAAGAGTGTAAAATGGCAACAGCTTTTCAATAGGTCTCTCCACACCCCTGTCATTCTGCCACAGTAACCAATCTTTGGTCCTCTTCTCTTCAGTATATTTATTAATGACTTACCTAATCATGTCCTAACTAATGCCACCTTTATCCAATAAGCAGACATCCCAACCAGTATCTACTCTGTCCCCTCTATTTCTGAACTACAAAAAGTAACAACTTTACTTCTCATTTGCCAAGTCCTGGTTTTTGCAATCTAACCCAGCCCTAGACTTCAAAAAGACAAAACTTACACTTTTCTCTCCCAAATCTGTATCAGCCTTGCACAACCTACTCACCATCCAATCAGCAGATTGCACAATCACTGAGCTAGTTCACCACTTTAAATTACTTGGAGCTACTACTGACGAACAGTTAAAATTTGACTTGCATATTCAACAACAAGTAACCCAATAAACTAACCAAAAAGTAGGAATCCCCTATAGTGCCAAATTATTTCTCTCAAACCAAGTCTGGAAAGCAATTGCTTCATCCTATCTCCTGCCTCAACTAACACAGTTCACAAACTTTAAGCAATCATACAACAGAACTGCAAAAATTTGTCACCATCCTTCCCAATAAAACACCACTGTACAGCCCTCAGTCAGCTAAACTGACTCAACTTCCCCAATTTCCCTGAAATGCAATAACAATGGCACACAAAATCATCCACCATCCTCACATATCCCTCTCTCAGCACTATTATTCTCTGGTACAACCCTTCATGCTCTCTCTCTCTCCATTTACCTGGCAATAGTACATCTCTCTTATAACCCTCATAGTGATTCATTCTATGCCGTTACATGGCAAAAATGCAGAATTCTCTCTGCCAAACTAAAAATTCAAAAAACTTCAGACAGAACTTACAATTCTTCTTCCTTGATTCATGATAATGTCACTGCTCTGAACCACCAAATTAGCAGTTGCAACACACCCAGCACCTCACCACCGTCAATAATAGATCATCTTGCTTCCTTACTCCTCTCATTTTCATCTTTTCTATATTCCCCCTTTTTTACTTAAACCAAAATGAGACAATGCAGAAAAATGCCACTAGCAGCACGCTGCTACAGTTCTTTTTGCTGGTTATGCACAACTACCATATGCTTATCATAATTTTTCCATTCTTATCTTACAATTTTATCTACATTGAACAAAGCCAAACTATTATTCTGTGTTCAATATATATGTTATTTCTTATTTTTACTGTATGTGTACTATATACCTAGGACTTGATGTACACATTTCTGCCTAGTTTTCTACTTCCAGTATATGATTACTTTTAGATATAAGTTACTATATAGCTCTGTATTTCAGCTTTAAGGTACCTATGTACCGTCTACTGCATGTCTCCACTGTTTGACTGCTGTGTAACTGTAAATCTACAGCATGTTCATTGTATAAATGTGTACTCATGGAGATTTTCTCCCTGTGCCTCCACTGAAAAGAGGTTTCATTTCCAGTTAGACTTTCCCAATAAACAAATATAAATATATATTACAAATAATTTGAAGCACCAGCCATTACTTAATTAAAATTATTTTGACCATGTTTTGAGTCTAGCAACCCATTTTTATTGGGCTTCTGGCTGGGACATTTACTTCCATTCTTTTTTTTCTTCACCCCTTCTGAGGATGGGTTTTGCCCCATTGTTAGTAGCAAGAATGACTTCCTGGCTGGTGAATGAGCCTGATACAGCAAAAGGCTTCTTGCAAGAAGGCCCATCAAGTGCTTGATCTGCTTTTGACCTTAGCCATTGTATTCAGGAGTATTCAGTTTTAGTGATCCCACAAACATATGTTGAAAGAATGCTCTTAAGAATTTCCTCTGGTCTCAAAAATGGACCACCTGAAGCTTGGTCATGCAGACACAGCCTTTTTTTTTGTTTGTTTGTTTTGTTTTGTTTTTAAATGTCAAACCTGTTGCTGCTTCTTTGGCTGAACCTTCTTCTTCTATGCAATCCCCTAAAAAGATGAACAGAATCACAGAAGGACAGCAGAGATAGACATCTTTTAGAAGATCTAAATTTGAATGCAGAATCCTTCCAAAGATTCAAGATTATATATGAATGTTTTAACTGAGAATTCGCCTGCTTTAGTTAGGACGTACCACATAAATTAGCATGCTCTTGTTCCTGTCATTATGGCAGAGTAGACTGTTGACCACTGTACAGATTCCAGACTTGCTGTCATTTTTGTTTTTTCCTCTTACTTGATAGCATTAATATAAAGCAGCCACAAGAAATATACAGAGGTGCTTTCCAACCTCATGTCATCAGCATTAGAACAGCATATTCCCATGACTGGTATGCTGACTAGTAACAGAAGAGAAACAGTAAGAATGGTTATACATACAAAAACTTGAAAATTAATTCTGGGACACTGGAGCAAGTGAAACATATGGTGTAACAAAAGCCCTTTGAAAAAAGGTCACTGTTTCCAAAGAAAAGCTGACAACTGACTTGGATATGTCATTACTTTAATGTGGGGAATCAGGCCAGTCAAGGCTCAAGTGTGGAAGGGAAAGGCTTGCACTGGATCAGACACTAGCATCTGTCTACAATCACTGAGCAAAATATCATGAATGCAGCCCCAAGAGTTTAACAGCCTTCTGATTTTTTGAGCCTAAGCAGTGTTCCTTGGCATGGACTCAATCTGTGACGACTCCTTAACTAAACTTGGCTAGCTAGATGACTTGTTCTTGGAGAACTCTCTTCAAGAGAACACCTGATCCATTTTTGTGACATGAGGAAATTCTTAACAGCACTATTTCAACATCCGTTTGTGACATCATTGCTATGATCAGCTAAGGCAGACTACAAATCATGGTGATTAGGGAAGGGGAGGTGAGGTAGCATGAACACCACAGGATACTCTCTTCTTGGTAAAAGCCACAGACCTACCTGTTCAAAGTTTCAAACTTTCCTCAAAGTTTAAGGGATTGAGAGGAATCTAACCCTTGCTAACTACAGCCCCTGAAAGGCCAGAGAGGCTACGGACCATATGGACCTACTACTAAGAAATTGAAGCCTCAGCCAGTGCTCCAGACAGAATCTTAGGTGAATCTTCAACCCCTGCCACACACACATACACACATTAGATTTCAGGATGAACCCTCCTACAGGTCTTGCAATGAGACAGCTACTTCCAGTTTTCAGTACTCAAAGAGGATGCAGAAACCTTTACCATCAGCAGAGCAGAACGGAACTGTGTGAATGGTAAAAATAACTGGCAAGTGCAGAAGGTTAACACACTTAAATAATTCATGGCAGGCATCATAGCATGTAATCTTAGAGGCATAATGCTGTCCCTGAGTGCAGGAGCAGCAGGAAAAGATGTGGAATGTTGACTGGTGAAGAGGATACGCCAAGCATAGGATCCTTGTTGTTGGATTGTCCATTTATAACAAGCTAGTTTGAGGGTTAACCAGTGCATGATTAAAGTCAGTCATAAGCAGTAGTGAAAAAAAATACATATTTTTTTTAAGCCAATCCCCCTTGGTTTTGGAATAAAATTAATCATTACCTTAACTGTGCTAATCCCTTCATTCACTTAGGACACATTAATATACAAGTGAAAATATATAAACTGTTAGAACTACCTGTTGTGGTCAGGATACCAATCAATCCAGCTTAGACCATTGCACAGAGCGATCCAGGACAAACAGCAAAATCTTCCAAGGATGATCGCTAATACCTCCACTCTAGTTTAAAAAGCACAAAAACCTGGCATTTTAACAGGGGTGTGTACACTTTTTATATCCACTGTAAATTATCCCTATTATGTTACCAGGTTTGAGGGAGGTTGACCAGCTAAAGAGCATATAGTCCAACAACAAAGATGAAAAATCTCAGTCAGCCAAATCAAAAATAATTTGAAAGATCCAACTGAGAAATAACTCGAAAAATCTGCCAAAGAAAATAACACAGAAATAATTCCTCCAGAGTCCTCAGTTCTAGTTTTAATCCTTTTTTATTTTGGGTTCTGCTTATAGGATGGATGAAGTTCACCACAGCATAAAGACAGTGAATCCTTTTCTGTTATTAAAGGACACTTGTGTGCCAAAGTACTCCACCTTTAATATGACAGCATGCTATCTGCAACAGTGATCTATCAAGTGACTTGCCAAATGAGGATCTTTTTTCACTAATCACTTGGTCATCGGGTTATCATGGCTGCCATGAAGGATTCTGAAATTCTCCTTAGTGGTAAACTTAAAAAAAAAAAACATGGCTTATAAAATTTAATATAAACAACAAACAAGCTTTCACATTAACAACACTTCTTCAGGTTTTAAAAAGATGTACCTATTAGGAATGTACTAGTGCCAATACAAACTCTTTTATTAATACTATTTGTATTTTATTGGAACTAGTATTGGAGAATACCTTGTTTTGTTTCAATGATCGTGTATATATTCAGCAAGTTGGTACAGCTATGGGTACAACCTAGTAACTTAGTAACATATGAATGGGAAAAGTGGTTTATTCTTAATGATATGTATGGTTGGAAAGTACTGTTCTATGGCTGTTTTGTAGATGACATTTTATATATGGGGTCAAGTTTAAGTGGTCTGGATATATTTATTTCATATCTAAATAATACTACATCATTTCTTAAATTTGAAGCTATGTCATCATTGAATAATATTTATTTTCGATAATATTTATAAAGATCTTTATGGGTCACTTAAAACCCAAATTTTTAGGAAACAAGTCAAGAAGAATAGTTATTTAAATCAGACTAGTATGCACCCTAGGTATATGGCATTTTGGTTCATTGTTGAGGCTCACCACAGCTGATGATGTTTTCTTTTGTTTTTGTTTTTTTTTTTTTATTAGAAGCATCCAACATGTCTTATGATTTTTTAGCACGAGGTTATACTTCTAAAAAGGCTGAATGTGCTTTTAATGAAGTTAAAACTTTATGTAAGTAGCACTATGTGCCCATTTTTTAAAGTCAAATGCACATGCTGGGGATGTGACAGATACTGTTGCATCAACTACCTTTTAGCAAGAGCACTGGTCCTATAGTTGATATTTTGAAGGATAACTGGATGATTTTATGTTTGTCTAATGAAATAATGAAAGTAATAGGTTTTGCACCTAAAACTGTTTTTAAAAATTAATTCAGTCTTAAAAGACAGCTTTGTTATAGAAATAAATTTGATAATATTAGTTTATTTAATTTGGGCGGCCACGGTGGTGCTGCAGTTAGTGTTGCCGCCTCACAGCAAGAGGTTCGATTCTCGGCTGGGGTGCCTTCTGTGCGGAGTCTGCATGTCCTCCCTATGGTGACGTGGGTTTCCTCCGGGTGCTCCGGTTTCCTCCCACATCCCAAAGACATGCAGTAGGTGGATTGGACACTCTAAATTGGCTCTAGGTGTGAATGTGTGCATGTGTATACCTTCTGTGGAAGGTTGGGCGCCGGGCTGGCAACTCGACACCGTAAAACTCCTCTGCCAATCATGAGCGGACAGATGATCCGCTGTGGCGACCCCTAACTGGGAAAAGCTGAAAGAAGAAGAAGAAGTTTATTTCATGTAGATATAGAGAGGATTTGGGGTATTTTTCCATGCTTCAGTTGTAGTTATTGTCAATATATTGATAGTAAGGGTTTCTTTAAGTATCCAGTAAATGATAAGGTGTTTCATTTTCAATATACTGCTAACTGTGAATCTACCAACTTGGTCTATATTGCGACCTGTGAACACAGTGCCTAGCTTTATATGTTGATAAGACGAATAAACGTCTTAAAGATAGGATTTCACAACATATATATGATATTAAGAAAAGTAGTCTTACAAATGCCTTGGCAAAATATGTCTCTGAAAAGTGCAATATACATAAGTTTAAATTCAGTGTGCTGTAACCTGTGTACATCAATATACAGAGGGCTGATGTTAATTTAACCGAGTTCTATGAATATAAGTGGATATTGCGACTGAGTGAAGTAACTGAACCAGGCTTAAATGAGTCTTTCTCTTTAAGACCAATGTTGAAGCTACATGGATTATATCATTAATTGGATAATTTTGCAAATATATAAATATCTGCTGTTTGGGATGTCTTTTTAAAACCTGAGGAAGCGTTGTTAATGTGAAAGCTTTGTTTACATTAAATTTTACAAGCCATGTTTTTTCTGTTTTATATGTTTTAATTTGTGAAACAGTTACCTCTTGGAACCACTGTTTTTGTTTGCTTTAGTGGTAAACGTACTAAAACAAGATAAAGTAGTTTGACATTAATTCTTCCGTTTTCTGCTTCTCTGAGTAAAATGCCTCATTTGAGCTGAAACTTCTACAAATTAAAGAATTCTAGAAAATGAGAATAACTCAGCTGCAGCAAGTTAAATCTGAGTCCGCTTCCATGAAGCGTTTTATTAAGCTGCATTGAAATCCTTTTCATGCATTCAGTCTCCTTGCCTATTAGATTGCAAGATTGTATTTTACCTCACAAGTTTAGTTTTCAAAATATGCTGACTTATGCAGACCATTCAGGCTAAGCATTTGGTCATTACTACAGGCCCATGTAGTGAACTGCATAAAGGTAGTGTTAACCTGAATCACTGGTAGATACCAGTGATTGCATTATGTAGTCCCTTGCTGATGGAGTAAATTGGTATGATCATTACTGATGACTTCAGTATGAACAAGACAACAGTGTCCCTGCCATTGTTAACTATGTAGAGTGCCTGCAGCCCCATTTAGTGCTTCTTGTAGGTGGAACTGCATTTTCTAATGGCATGGATGTATTCTTTAGGCACTAAACGTAACCTGATGATTATATGTGTAGTCTATGTGGAATAATATAAAAACTAAATGAGAGCATATATGTGAGTGCGCTAACAAACTATTTATCAAGGTCGTGTCATCCACTTCTCAAAGAGGTTAAGTGATACCAGTGAACTTATTTTGATAACTCCTCAGTAGTTTATTTTATTTATTTATTGAAACTGGATTACCAGGAAAGTCCAACAGGATAGGAGCCCATTTTCATCAGAAACCCAGGGAATAAAGCTCCAAAGTATTACAAAACGTTTTAAGAACAATAATTTTACAATCTTCAAAAATAATACAAAAATATCTACAGTTTAAATAATTATACCAAATTAGACATAATAAGAAAACACTGGTTAAAACAGATACAAGTTATATGGCGATGATTTAATATTTAGAGAAAATTTTTAGCCGTTTTTTAGAGAAATTAAAGGCAAATAAGTATAACACAAACAGGAACTACAATATGAAGTGAGAAAAAAGCAGGCTTATGACATATTTAGAGAAAAAGCTGGGGGGGGGGCTTATTGATAAAAGTAAGGAAGTGGATAAAAAAAGGAGAGTAAGGAAATAAAAAGGATGAATAGGTGCTTGTTCACATTTAGGGATATAGATTATCCTGATGATGAGCAAGAACAGAGCCAATTGGCTAGGAAGTCTTTCAGAATGGTTTGGAAGGATGGGAGTGAGGGTAGTGACCTGATAAATACAGGTAAAGAGTTACAGGCCTCAGCAACATGGTATGAGTACAGACAATACCCACCAGATAGGATAGGTTTGTGTATAGATAAGAGATTTTGGCCATTGAATTTTAATGACCAACTGAGAACATAGTTGTGTAGAATGTTTAGTGCTGGACAAGCAGATGGATGCTGGATAACTTTATAGGTGGTAAGAAGTTGTGCATGTGTTAGTTGATGGGATAGTTTGTGTTATATAGTGGTGGGCTCTGAAAGGGATATTTGCTACAAATTTATCAACTTTCTTATAGCATTTTTCAAGTTTTGATTTTTGTGATGCCAGGAGGTTAATAAGGAAGGTAGCACTATAAAGTAGTGTGGGGAGGAGATAAGTAGTGGCAAGTGGAGATGGTGAGAACATTTTTGGCCCTGTGAAGTATCCCTAGTTTCTGATGAGTTTTTCTTATGCAGTTTTGTATATTTTAGTCGAATTTATGATCATCATCCACTGTCATCCCATTAAATAAAGTTTGCAATGGTTCTATTATCAAGAGACATTACTTTAAATTTTGTTTTTTCATGAGAGAGGGCTTTGGGGAAAAAATTAGTAGTTTTTTTTTTTTTTAGGGTTGAGCATTATTTATGGGCTACAAAGCCATATTACAGCGGCTGTTAAAGCTCCCTGAGTAATTTTTGGAGGTATATCATGTTGTCAGATTTGCAAATGATTGTGGAGTCATCTGCATACTGTACTAGGGAGGCCTGCTGTGTGGATACATGGAGGGTGTTGGTGAGAATGTTAAAGAGGTGGGGACCAAGGATAGGGCCTTGTGGTACACCTGTGGTCACTGGGAAGTATGGAGAGAGGGTGGAGTGCCATTTTACTCACTGAAACCTTTTGTATGGGCAGGTTTTGAATCCTAAACATGTGGACTGACAGAGACAAAATGCTGACATCTGAAGTAGACATTTGCTATGATAAACTGTGTCAAAGGCTTTAGTCAGGAAATAGAGAGGAGACTATTTTGCCATTATCTCTAGCTTTACTGACAGCATCTATATAGGTTAGAAGTGCAGTGTTAGTACTACGGGAAGGACAGAAGTCATGTTGTATGGGGGATAAGAGTTCTTCCCGCAGGAGATAGTTTAGCAATTTCTTTTGAATACAGTTTTCAAATATTTTGGAGAGGGGAGTTATGATTGCTATAGATCTTGAGTTAGTAATGTCTGTTAAGTTTCTTCCTTTGTGCAGTGTGATAGTGTATGACTTTTTACAGACAGAAGGGGGGGATTCCTAGATTGACCTATTTATAAGGATTGAGAAAGGATAGGCAGTGCTACCAGCTGCTACTTTAAGGTACTCACTTGAGAGGTTATCAGCTTAAGTAGAGCATGGTTTGAGTTTGAGTGGTTATATGTTGGATGTGGTCAGAGGTTTGAATGTGAAATTGGATTTGGTGATAAGTGGTTTTTAGGTAGGGTTAGGATTAGATGTTGGGGAATCCTTGTTTAGAGATGCTACTCAGTCTGTAAAATGAGTTGAATTTTATTGATGCTTTGAGTAGTAAGTTACTGGGAAATGAGTTTGGGTTGCATTTTTGGCTGGGATGCAAGATTTATTTAATGACTGTCCAAAATTTGTTAGGGTTGTGTTTACTACTATTCTGAAAGATATTGTAGTATATTTTTGTCTTCATTTATCTGTTTTTAGTATGACTGCAAAGCGGGCGGCCACGGTTGTGCAGCGGTTAGCATTGCCGCCTCACAGCAAGAAGTTCTCCGGTTCGATCCTTGGCTGGGGTGCCTTCTGTGCGGAGTCTGCATGTCCTCTCTGTGGTCGCGTGGGTTTTCTCCGGGTGCTCCAGTTTCCTCCCACATACCAAAGACATGCTGTAGGTGGATGGGACACACTAAATTGGCCCTAGGCATGAGTGTGAGCGTGTGTGCCTTCTGTGGAAGGTTGGGCGTCAGGCTGGCAACTCAACACTGTAAAACTCCACTGCCAATCATGAGCGGACGGTGATCCGCTGTGGCGACCCCTAACCGGGAAAAGCCGAAAGAAGAAGTATGACTGCAAAGCATTCTTAAGTTTAAAAGATATTGAGATGTTTTATGTTTTTGACATTCTTTCCATGCTTTTTTCTCTATAGTGCATTAGCATTCTACTCTTTTTAGATAGCCAAATTGTATTATTTGTTTTTAGTCTCTTCCTTCTAGGAGGTGCAAGGTTATTTAGGATATTCAAAAAAGTTGTACTGAATTAATTTACAGCATCATCTAAACGGAGGATTTTTAAGAAGTTTCAGTTAATAGATGATAGGGTAGTAATAATTGTTTCTGGTCCAAACTTGGAAAGGATGCATGTTGTTTTATAAACATGCTGTTGAAGTGGATGTGTGAGATGCCTGCTTGGATAGTTTGGGAGACAATCACTGAGAGAGTCTGACATTGCACCTGTGGTGGTGTATTTGTTAGGGACTGATACTAGAATCTAGTCCAATAAGGAATTTGATGTCTTGCTATAATGTGTGGGGTATTAATTTGTTGTGTGAAAGCATATAAGTTCTTGTTAGATACAGGGTAGCGAGAGTTTATGTCCCACCAACTGGCATTGACATCACCTAGTAGTACTTTTTTCTTGTGGACTTGTTATGGGTATCCAGTATAGGATATCTTCCAGTGCAGCTGTATTGTCGCCAGAGCAATATAAAGGACAGTAATACACATTTGTTTATAATTGTTTACTCTCAGGAGAACAATAAGAAGATCTGCTGAACTGAATTTTGGTATTGGTTTGCTGTAAGGGGAAATATTAAAGCAATACCACCACCCTTCCCCTTTATACCGTCATTACAGATGATATTATAGCCAGGAGATGTACTTTCAAAGTGGTTAATGCTGGGTTTAAACCAGGTTTCAGTTACCATGAAAATATCAGGCTTATGTTGGGTGATCCATACAAGTAGTTTAGCAGTTTTATTTCTTAAGATTCTAATATTTATGGCAGAAAAGTTAGATTACTGAGGTTGACCAGTGTGGGGTTAGAGTAGTGTCTGGAAGAGAATTATCTTGATGTTCATTGTGATATATGAGGCCAGGATTAGGGTGAATGTCTCCTCCTAGAAGGATTTTAGTATATTGCGGAATTACTGATACTTGTTTTTGGAGAATATTTTTCCAGTTAATTTTGTTTTTGTTTGAGTTGAAATTGAATTCATCAGTCTATATGTAAAGATAAGGGGGCATCATTAAAATGTTCTAGGGACTAAATCAGAATATACTATCAGTTTCCTACACACTTTCTCTTTAGATCACCAGCTAATCAAGGAAGTGTTATTTAAAAACTGGGACTTAATTAGAACAGATCAGTGTATAGCTAGACGTTTAAATAATGGCCCAAAAATAACATATAGGAGAGGAAATAACTTGAAAAGTATTTTACAAAACAAGATAAAGAAGCAGCATTCTAACAGACCACATGGCATGTTCAAATGTGGTACATGTGCCCAGTGCCGACATGTCAAGGTCTGTAGCCACATTAGTCTCAACAATATTGTTTATAAGATTAACAACCATTACAATTGCCAAACTAAAGGCATCATTTATGCTGCTAAGTGTAATTTCTGTAAAGCCTTCTACATAGGCAAGACTGAGCGTAGATTCAAATCTAGAATCTACGAGCATCAGTATGCCATTAGTAGGAAGGATAGTACTAATGCCTTAGCTAGGCATATTATGGAGTATGGTGATCACTCCTTTAGTTACATAATATTAGAACATAGGGAACCTGACATTAGAGGTGGAGCCTGGCAAATCCTCCTGGAGATGGATGAGCTTTCATGGCAAATCAAAACTAGGGCACACATCTTTCCTGGTATAAATGATGTTACATCAATTAAGTGTATTTTGAAGTGGCTGGCTCTTAATAGGTAACCACTCATCTAGTCTGCAGTAAGAAATGGTAATATGTACCACATTCAACATTTCTTTTTATCTTCATTTATTTATTATTCATTTATTTTTTATCATCATTCATTAGTTATTATTCATTATTTATTTTTTATTTGTAATTTTAGATGATATTAGTATCTGCACTTTATACAAGATCACTGTTAAACAACATCATAAGCATAAGAAACTATGTGCTTTTGTGCTTTAAATTTGTGTCAAGTTGAGTAAGACTGGTAAAAGCATTTTCTTGTTTAAGGTTGTCATGGTGAAAACTTAATTAGGAAATGCATTACATGCTGATTGGTTATCAATTTTTAAACCATGTATAAATGCTAGAATAGTAACTAGTATTCTGTTTGTCTGAGGAAGGCGAGATACTTATTTTGCTGAAAGCATATATCTTATATACACTTTTAAATTGAACGCTAACGTTTTAACAGTATAATAAATACTTGGATTTTTCAACATACAGAAGAACTTCTCTCATTGTTCCTGGTTCGTTTTAACAGTTTTTTGCTTGTTTGTTTGGTGAAGTGGTTCGTAGCATCATTAAAATAGTTTAGTATAATGTGTGTAGACTGTAGGGAGGAAATATGAATAGGTAGTTGGGTTAGAGTTGGATATATGTGGAAAGCTATTTTGGAGTCCTGGGAAGATAAGAGATAGGCCAGTAGGAGAAGAATAGAGGATAAGCCAAGGAGTAACATGGTTAAGAAAAAGGATCTGCATTTTATTGATGGCAGGTAGTGGTAAAGAAGGGCTCAAGAAGACAAAACGTTTCAGGGCAGTATGATATTTAGTGGAGGTGGAGTCGGAAAGCTGTTACAGGGTATGTAAGAAAGACATTTTTTCTATGAAGAAAGAAAGTTAAGTTGTCCTAGTATTTTCTCTGGAATGTAAGGAAAAGAGGGTTTAATAGGTTAGAGTACAAGGATGCAGTTAAAATAGGAACATGTGAGAGTTTCTTGGGAAAAGCCGAAGATACAATGTAGAATAAATAGGTACTGTCAGGGAGGGGTGCAAGTATGAATTAATATGGGAGGGAGAAAAGTTAGCAGGGAATGGTGCTAAAAGATTAAATGGTAGTAGAAGTAAAGTCTTTTAGGCTGGGTGGTTATTCTTTTAGCTCTGAGCAGTGTTTCACTTGTGTCTGAAGGGAGTGAAATCTGCAGGCTGTAATTAACAAGGACAAGCACCTGTTTGTTTGGATACAGTGAAAAGGACCAAAACCTTAAAAAGGAGTAGGGAATACATCAAGGACCACTGGTATGAAATTATGATGTTTAGATGTGGTTGAAATGCAGGTTTGTTGTTGGAGTAAAACATGACCCTTTTGTGGAAAGTTTGTGACACTTGGCAATCCACAGAATGCATTTTTTTTTTAGTTTAGAGCTAATTCTGTTAGCCTTATTTTTATTTTATTTTATTTTACAAAGGATTACCACAGTATATTTTTATGCCAATTTCATAGAACCCCATAAAAACCCTCCCCAGCTTATCTATTTTTAACTTGCAGGTTACTATTAAAGGCAGCATGTCAAAAAATCCTTAGAAGCTTAGTGGTCCCTTCTACATATACTCTCACCCCATTAACGCAAGACAAAGAAAAATTGAGATGATCATTGCCTGTGCCATATTTACCTGAATGGCATTTGTTACAAAGTTTTATGTATAAGCTTCTATTTAGTATGATACTGCATGCATTAAAAAAATAGAAAATGTCTGTGGAGGTGAAGGAAGGGATGCAGCTGTCCCTTCATCAATCCAATTTCTCTCACTGGAATTGGCAGTATTCATCGTGAGAAAGTTTGTCAAGTGCTAGGCTTGGTTGTTACAGACTTTTTCTTTCACTCATTTCTTCAGGGCTTGATTACCTTTGATTTGCAGGAAAATGGGACAATGAATATGGATGTAAGTTATATGTAATAACCCTTCTTCTGTATATGTTTTTCCTTTTTGTAAAATCTGTCCCTCAAAACAACAAGCCACTTTACCATCCATTAATACAGTGTGAGCACAGTATACCAGTCATAAAGACAAAATTTCTCCAAATAAAAACTGTCAAGGTATGTAACAAAAAAACAGGAATACAATTTTAACTATTGTTTACTCAAGGGGTTTGCATAGTTGACCCAGTGTCACAAACTCCCCCACAGCTGTTCATATTCACACTTGTAACTAGACAACTTTTTTTTGTAACCTCTAGAACCCCTTAAAAGAGATTTGAGTCCAAACTCATAACAGCCCTCCCCATCTTCTTTAAATTACTGCACCCTCCTATTTCTCCCTCATCTGTCACATTTTAGGGATCTATGTTATCTGAAGTCATTTTGGCACAACAGATCAATAAGCATGCACAGTAAAGGCAGAAGTAATCTTTCTTTGTCAGAATTCACAGCTTATCTCTTCTTTACCCTTAGCACACCCACACTGATTAGCTCCTGCTTGTGTAGGAGCTGTTAGCTACATTGCTCTCCTTCCAGCCACCCTCCATATCATTACAATGTAAAGGACCTGTTTTCCATCCAGAACTCCACCTACCTCCCAACTGTTTTAAAAGCATACACAAATGTAGACATACACAAATAAGACACAACCCAGTCACAATAATACACCCTCAACTCCAAACCAGTCTGCTGTTCAGCTCTCTAACTTCTTTACTAACTGATACCATGCCCCCAGTGATCAAAATTTACTCCATCCTCCCCACTCAGGTACAAATCCTTCCCCTCCTATACTCCTTATCCTAGTGTTTTAGCTTCTCTGTCAGTGCCCCCTTCTACAAAATAGATTCACCACTATAACTTTCTTCCTTCAACAAATCTAGTCACTTAAATTACAACAGTACTCTTTCCCTGTATCAGTTTCATCACCTACTGTTCCTCTCCCAGTCCTTATTCACCTCCCCATCAATCCTCCCCTGCATCATGATACGTAAAATGTTACCTGCCCATACATTTAATGCTTGTTTTCATACTTACTATACACCCGCTCCTCCTCCTAATGTATCTACCTTCCTTCCAATGATTTCCTAATACTCCCAGCAATATTACTGCCAATATCCTCTATAAATTGCCATACCTGTATAATATCTCCTATGCAGCCTCCTTTAAACTCCCAATTATTGTGGTGTCACTCAACCTGGCTAAAACTCTCCCCAGAACCAGACTAAAACATAAACCATTATTCCTTATGCCCTCTCTCCCAAAACACACCTCTGTGGTGATATTCACTCTAACCCTGAACCAAGTATAATTATTCTTGGGTGTTCTCCACCTTCTCACCTATATACTTAGTCTACAGCTCAGACTACACTAAAAATTGTATTAACATCAGAAGCACCAGTAACCAAACAACTGATATTCAATCATAGTTAAATACCCATGCTCCTGACATCCTAGCCAGCTTTGAAACTGCTAAAGCCAGAAATCATCGGTGAGGAAATCACCCCACCAGGTTACAACCTATACAGACTTGACAGAAAGGCAAAACAAGTGGGTGGTGTAGCTATAATGCACTCTAACACCCTGGTGCTTTCTCTTCATACAAAATACACCCCCACCTTCAATAATGCAAAGATACTTATCTCCCCCCTCAGAGTAAATGACAAGAAAAGTCTCTGTATCACAGCTGATAACACTAGCACATTAGAAAATGTCTTCTCTGAGACTACAGCAAACATTCACCATGAAACAAAAATTCTGTTAAATTAAACACAGAATGACTCTCCCTTAATGTCACCAAACTTAAATGCTCACCCCAATCAGACTCAAGTAGGAAACAACAATAGACTGGCTTCTAACAAACCTGATACATTTAATCTTCAAGTGTTTTACCAGATAAATTTACTGATCATCTTCTAATCTTTGCCCCTAGACATACAACTCCTCAGCTCAAGAAACACTATTTTAAAGAAGTACAAAATTTAACACACTTTAATAAAGAAGCGTTTTTAACCTTTCTTATGTCTACATACTGGAGTACACTCAAAACAATTCCGCTAGATGATGCAGTCCACCTGTTTAATACTACCTTCCTCAATGTCCTAAATAAACTGGCACACATGCACAGAAAGAGGGTCAAACAAAACATTGCTTCCAGGCTATCTGCAATGACTAAAAAATTAATGCAGGACAAGGATAAGGCATGGAAAAGGAAAACATGGCAAGTTAAAAAAACACAGGAAAATCTCCAAAACTTCAGACACTTTCATAATCAAATCAAAATAAAATGTTAAAAACAATAAAATAAATTATTTTAACTTACAAAAATATCATCAAAAAATCCTACTGCTTTCTGGACCTCTGTTAAAAAACTTTTATCTCCAGGTAGAAGAGAACAGTCCTATCCATACTCAGACATGCACACAAGCATCATTAATTCCCACTTCAAAACCACTACTTAATATAGACACGAACCATTCAACCCAGTTTAACTTCCGAGTCAATGGCAACAGTAACACCTTTAGCATCAAAGTTGTCCCAAGCTCTACCATTAAAAAGTACCTCCTAAAACTAAAAGCTACCACCCTAACTGCTGATTACCCATCCACACTGAATAACTGAAAAGTTGCAGTAGATGCCTTTGCCTACCCATCTCAATGCATATTAACAGATCCATCCAGCAGTCTTATGCCCCCTCATTATAGAAGAAATCATTAATTCTATTTCTGCACAAAGGGGAAAGTACAACTGATCTAACTATAGACTCATAGCCAAACTCCACTTCCATCAAAACGTTTAGAGAAATGCAACTATTCCCAACTCCTCAACCACATTCTTACCAATAACCTCCTCTCCTCCATTCAGCATGATCTTAGACCAAAGCATAGTGACACTACTGCAGTAATAGACATCTCTAACAGCATTAATCATAGACACATTACAGCTAATATTGTATCTGCCCATTTCATAGGTTCAAAGTTTCATAGGTGGGTACTAGGCTCTCTGCCCGAAGGCATTTATAAGACTAGCCAGAATGTGTTGGCTTTTGCTGCCCCCTTAGATTAGTTCCCTGTGCCTCTGTCCAGCAGAGCCACTGAAGTGATCCCCGAGGTAAACTTTCTGTTTCCCATCCACTTGTTAAGGTTTTATTTGAAGAGTGTAGGTGAGGAGCTCTGCCTAATGTAGATTGGGATCTTGTTCCATAGCATGGGAAGTCTCTGGGACAGGAATCTATCCCTCCAGCATGTCCTATTTATTGTTGTGGTGAGGTTTAGATCCCTAGAGCATGTGGCTTGAGGGGATAAGGTTTTCTTTAGGTGGAGCATGTCCATCAATTCTGGGTTGGACATGGCCTTGTATGTCAGGCGGAGATCACCACTGAGTAGGCGGTATGCAACCGAGTACAACTGGAGTTTCTTCAGTCGAACTGCATAGGGCATCTGTTTGAGGCCATTTATCCTCTTGGCGAGGTACTTCTTTGGTCTTTCCAGCTTTTGCAGGTGTCTTGTAAGGTACATCCCAAATGGGGCGTTGTACTCTAAGATGGGTCTGATGAGTGATGAGTAGAGGGGTACAATGACCTCTTGATCTGGATGCGAACCCTTTTGTGATTACTTGGGACATGTAGAAGGATTTTCTAACAACTTTGGCAATGTGATTATCAAAGGTGAGATTGCTATCTACTTGGGTCCCCATATCCCTTATTATGTCTTCCGTATTCAGGGGACTACCCACCTATGTGGTAGTTTGTGGGTACTTTGTTTTTTCCAAAGGGAATGACTATACACTTTTTGGCATTTAGCTTGAGGCCATGATTTTGACACCAGGTATCAGTCTCAGTGAGACCCTTTTGGAGGATGTCTGTGTCAGCCGGAGAGTCAATTATAGCCCCTAGTTTGCAGTCGTCTGCGAACTTGGTCAGCCATAGTCCTCCTGTGCTTGCCTGTACCTCTGAGAAGTATATGCCGAACAGGAGGGGTCCTAGGACTGAGCCCTGGGGAACACCACTTGTAACCGATTTAGAGTCAGACCTAGCTCCAGCAACTCTCACCATGTGGGTTCTGTTCGTGAGCCAGTTGGCAACCCATCTTGTGACGTAGGGGTTTATGTTCAGGCTGGTGAGCTTGTCTATAATCCAGAATGGGGAATGGTGTCGAAAGCCTTAGTGAGGTCTAGGTAGGCTGTGTGTACCACCTTTCCCTCATCTATAGCCTTGGTAACTGTCTCAAAGAAGTCCACCAGGTTTAGGAGGCATGATCTGCCCTTAAAGCCAAACTGGGTAGGGTCCAGTGTTTGAAGGTTCCCAATGCCTCTGTTAATGAGTTCCATGATGATGCACCTCCATAGCCTTGCAGATCAAGCTAGTCAGGCTTATAGGGTGATAGTTACCAGGGTCTGTTGTGGCTCCACCTTTGTGGAGCAGAATAACCGTTGCTGTGCGCCACCCTATGGGTATGTAGCCTGTGGAGAGGCTGAGTTTGAACAGTGTGTTTAGGTGAGGGGTTAGTTCGTCTTTGAGCTTGTGTAGGATACAGCCTGGGACACCGTCCAGCCCCATTGATGCTGTGTTTTTGGCTTTGGAGAGGGCTGTTTTAACCTGAGTGTCTGTGATTTCAGGGACTCTACATTCTTCTGGTATGGTTATGGGCCCTTTTGGGGGTGAGAGTGGGGGGTGAAGTTTGAGCTGAACCTGTCTGCCAGGATGTTGGCGATATCGGTCAGTTCTGTGTATTTTGTGCCATTCTGCACTAACTCTGAGCAGATCTGAGCAGATCTGAGCATTGCCACTAAGATTCATGACATGGCTAAAGAATGCCTTGTGGTTATCTTTGGAGTCCTTGGCAATTTTTCTTTCAAAGCTGGCCTTGGATGATTTTATGAGGGATCGTAGTTTCTTGCTGATACTGATCAGGGTTGTCTTCCCTTCTTGGGATTTTACTCTTTTCTGTACTAGTTTCCTCCTTCTATTGAATAGCTTGTTTATGGCAGGAGTCCACCAGACTGGTTTCCTTTGCTTGCGGGAGTGAGTCTTGGTTTTGCTTGGGATGGCAAGATCCATGCATTCTTGCAGCTGCCCGTAGAATGCATTAGTAAATGATTTTGCAGCTTGGATAGTGTTATCCTTCAGCATGGGGACTTTGAAACTTTCCACCTCGGTCTTATGTAATGTGAAGTTTGCTTTTGAAAAGTTTTTCACGGTGGCTTTCTTGTCTGGGGGAACACCGATCACCCATGTTGGTGATGACCAGGTCCAATATGTTGTCACCTCTGATGGGAGTGTTGACCAGTTGAACCAGGGCATTTGAGTTTATAAATTCTAGGAAAAGTTGGGCAAGGGAGTTAGTACTTGAGTAGTTCTCCCAGTTAATGTTTAGGTAATTGAAATCACCCAATATTAGGGTGTTTGGTAGGACCTTTATGTTTCCCAGTGTTTCCAGAAATGCAGAATGGGGGTCCTGGGACATGGTGGGTGATCTGTAGCAAGCTACAATTTGAATTGCAATTTTGCCCATTGTTAGTTGCACATGGATGATCTCTGAAGCATCATGCTGTGCCACTAACCTGGAGGTGTGGGTATCCTTGATGAACATGGATACGCCCCCGACTTTTGTATTTCAGTTTGGATTCTGTGGCCGAAATGTATGGTATGAGTTGTAGCTTGGTAGTGCTGGGGTGCTCTCTGGAGCCTTAAACCAGGTTTCTGTTACTGCACATATATCGATTTTCTCCATACTGAGGAGTGCCTCGAGTGCGTGCATTTTGAGGTTTAGACTTCTGGCATTGAGTAGCATTACCCTCAGTTTTTTGTTACTTGTGCTATTTATGGTGGTGGGTTTGTCTTTTGAGCCTTGCCTAAAAAAGGCACTATGGGGGTGGCAAGAGCCTTGGCAAGTATTCGAAAGCCTAAGGGTGACAGGTGCAAGCCGTCTCTAGCGAAGCAGCGTGACTTGTCGAGCATGTCATCCCAGGCAGACAGACACTGGATCCCCTTTGAATGACACCAGAAACTTAGCCAATTGGTGAAACCGAGAATTATTTCTTTATACCGTGGTATTATTCTTGGTGAGGGCAGGATGCTACTCAGGGTCAGGGTCATACCGGCCTGGGCTACGTAATCAGAGAGCTCTTCCATGTCTCTTTTCATGTGTCTAAAGCCTTTAACATGGTCTCCTGGTTACTCAACTACCTGTTGATGGATCCCAAGCTGTTAAATGGCATTCTAGCATCTCTACTTTTTGTCAGTCTCTGCCGGTGTTCCCAAGACTCCATATTAGGCCCCATCACTATTTAATATATTTATCAATAATTTAAACACTGCCTCAAAACATGCCAAACTAGTCCAACACACCAGTGATGCAACCCTTATTTGCTCTGACCAAAATCTCCTTTTCCAACAGCTCACACAAGATTCAGTCAGACTTAATACTAAACCCAAATAGAACAAAACTTCTCCTTTCACCCAAATCTCATCCAAATGCAAAGCTAATTTTCAAATCACCTCTGCAAATAACACAAACATTGAGGTAGTTTCCAATACTAAATTACTAAGTGTTATAGTAGACAACACCATGACATTCAACCTCCATACCCAACAAGCAATCAGAAAAACATATCAGAAGTTAGGTCTGCTATACCGAGCCAAATAATACCTGAAAGAAGCCGAATAACATTAGTATCCACTTACCTGCCGCCTACACTTCGGTATACCTCTCCTATTTTCACCAACTTCCAGTCCACCCTGGCAACTAAACTAGAGCAATGTTATAATAAAATAGTCAAATTTATTTATTTTACATTTGTTAACCGAGATGGTTCAACTGGATGAATGTCCATTTTCAGCGGAGGCCCAGGGTGTTACAGACATAAGCAATATATATATATATATATATATATATATATATATATATATACACACACACACACACACACACACACACACACAGGTAGTAACAACATATTACCTTCGGGATTAAAATACATTAAGTAGTAGTCTATACAGTTTACCCTTCCTGGTATGGAGAGGGGTGGCCAAAGAAAAGGACATTTGTAGAAGAGAGGCACGTGAAATGGACAGGGCACTAGTCAGGGTTAGTACAGGGACATATCCAGTGCGATTTGAGGTAATTCTTAAGTTTGCTTTTGAATACGGTTAGTGAAGGCTCTAGAGTCAGGTCAGCTGGTAGTGAGTTACATGTCTTTCTGACAGAGTTTGCAAAGAGTGAGTCACCAGCAGAGTGTTTGGATTTGACCGTTAGAACTAGGAGTTTGGTAGATGAGCGGAGTTAACAATTGTTACTGTAGGGGTAGATCATGTTTTTTAGAGCAGGGATATTTTCTGGCTGGTAGAGGACTTTGTGGGCTACTATGAGTTGATTGAACTGTAGAAGGTGAGGTAGTTCCAGCCAGCCTAGGAGATTTAGGTTGTGACAGTGGTGGGTTCGGTAGGGTGTGCCAGTAGCACATCTGGCAATATGGTTGCAACATGATGATAAATTATTAAGATCAGTTTTGTTCAGGTTGGAGAAAAGAGGAGGCATAAAGAAGGGTAAAAAGTAGATGGGAGTGGGCAAGTGCAGTTCGTGCAGGTGGGGTGAGGAATGATTTGATCTTATAAAGAGAGCAGAGTTTTTTATTGATAGTTTTTATACTTTGATTGATGTGCACATCAAACCTGAGGTTGTTATCGATTGTGACACCCAAAAGTTTAGTTTGGGTTTCTGGGGAGATGATGGTCCCATTATTAGCTGTTATGTTGAAGAGTGGTGAGGTAGTCCTACACATTGGGGAGAAGAGAAGTAGCTTAGTTTTGTTGGGGTTTAGAATTAGATGTTGGTTTGATAGCCATTTTTCCACTGAGTTGAAGGTGTTTTGGGTTAATGTAGAAAGATTTGCTAGGGAGGTGGCAGAACAAATCAAGGTGGAGTCGTCTGCATATTGAATGCAGGTAGCCTCCGGGATGACTGTGTGAAGGTCATTTATAAAGATGGAGAAGAGAAGGCGACCTAGTATTGAGCCCTAGGTGACTCCTAGCTTGGTGGGGAGGCACGAAGATAGCTTACCCTGCCACAGGACTACCTGTTGCCTGCCTTGTAGGTAAGAATCAAACCATTGGAGAGCCTATTTGTTTAAGGTGAAGGCCTTCAGGGTGTTCATTAGCATTTTGTGATTGACCATATCAAAAGTCTTGAAAGAGTGCGGAGGTTAGTTTGTTATTGTTACGGCTGTGGTTTATAACGTTAGTGAAAGAGAGGAGGGCTGATGTAGTGCTGTGATTTGGCCTAAAGCCATGCTGAGAGCTGGACAGTAGGTTGTTCTCCGTAAGAAAGTGCATAAGCTGTATATGTACACACTTCTCAATAATTTTAACTAGTGGTGACAAGATAGCTATGGGCCTATAGTTTGACAGTTCGGTGGAACTGCCCCCCCTTATGAAGAGGTATGACATGAGAGATTTTGCATATGGTGGGGATGGTAGCTTCTGATATGGTTCGGTTGATTAAGATTGAGAAGGGGTATGCAATTGCATCTGCAGCCTTTTGTAAGTAGTCTGCAGGGAGGTGGCCAGCAGCCAGAGTGATGGGTCTTAGTTTCTTAAGTAGGGCCTTAATGAGTTGAGTTGACACTGCTTGGAAGCTAAAGGATGTATTGGTATTGGCTGCATTTGGATTAGAACCGATGGGAGTGAGTTGGCTGGCTAGAGACTAGATAGTTTCTGTGAAGAAGGTGTTCGCAATATCTTAAGGGGATTTTTGTTTGGTGGCAGAGGGGGGTGGGGTGGTGGTTTGGCCTGGGTGGAGGAGTGCATTTATTCCTGCCCAGAATGTCTGTGGTTTATTGTGGTGTACTTGTAGGTGGTAGTAGTAGTTCTTTTTATCTAAAGTTATGTATTTTTTAGCATCATTTCTTAGCTGTCTGCATCTAAGTTGGTTAGTTAGGGTTCGTGTTGTACGGTAGGTACCCCACACTTTATTCCTGAGAGTGATTTTGTATTTTGTATCTTTAGTAAGCCATGGTGTGATATTGACCTTGGTTCTAATAGTACGACTAGAAGCATGACAGTCAAGAACAGCAAGGAATTTGGTGTTAAAGTATGTGACAACTTCGTCTAGGGGGAGTTTTTTTAGGGCTGACAAGTTACATACCTTTGGTTCATTGTTAAACTTATTGAGATCAAAGTTTTTGTTGCTTCTTATAGTTCTATAGGTGGGTTGGTAGCAGAAGTTTACCTTAAGCTTGAATATGTAGGTGAGACAGTGGTCACTTAGGTCATCGGGTAAGGTGTTGGATGTGAAGTGTTGTGGAGAGTTGTTGATGAGTACTCAATCCAGAGTATTATCTTTATTTTGGGATTTACCTGACCTAGTGGGTGAGGGTATGGTCTTGGTAAACCCATGGAGGTTTATATCGGTTGTTGGGAATTTAGAGGAACAGGCATTCCAATGTTGAAATCCCTGAGAACAATGATTTCTTGTGAGTGGTTATTAGCCAGCTTAAGAAATCTTCAAGGGTGTCTGTGTTCTTCCATGGGGGAATGTAGACACAGACAATGTTTATGCTTTTGTGGTAATTAATATGTAGCTTTGAGATAATTTCGGCATTATTGAACTGGGGGGGGGGGGGTTGTTGGGTGTCCATGGTGACGGATAAGGTGGACTTGTAAAGTACTGCTACACCACTGTCCTTTCTGGAGGTACAATCCAGTCTGAGCATATTATACCTTGGTGGCAGAACTTCATTGTCCTTTATAGCAGGTTTTAGCCACGTTTTTGTGAGGCATAGTATATCGGGTGATTGCACAGCCAAGAGGGCATGCAGGTGCTGGATTTTGTTATTTATGCTCCTGATGTTTAGATGGCAGGCCAGCAAGGAGTCTGGAGGTCTATTTGATGGTTTTATGCTGATAGGGGAGTTAGAGGGGGGATTAGGGTCAGCAGGTGGGGTTGGGTCAGGGTTTGAGTGGATGTCACCATCCACAGTGAGGTTATTTTTGAACCTAATTATGAGTTTCCAGATTCTGAATAAAGTACAATGATAGTGCCTGGGTTTAGGACAAATGTATCTAGGTCTTAGGGATATAATTATTTGGGGTTGGTGAGTTCGGTACACGGGAAAGGGAAAGGTGAGCATTTTTGTGCATCAGTGATGGACTTGAGGTTATGAATCTAGGGTAGTGGAAGCTAAGGTAACTCTTGTTCTCATAGATATGGGATGAGCAACAGAGATGATAGATGGGTTAGCAATAACATTTTGAGTGCTGGCATAGTTATTTGACTGAGATATGATGCTAGATTAAGAGAAAATAGCAGGGGGTGGGACAAGTAGTAAAAGGTAGGAGTAGTTAAGATTAGTGTACTGGTTGTTACTGATTGATTTGTAGAGGAGGTGGGGTGTGGTTTGTTTTAAATAAATTTAGCAGCACTAGGGGTGGGTGGAATTTGGGAGGAGGGCGGGGCGTGAAGCGAGCTTGAGCAAAAGGAGGGGAAGCAAAGCGGGTTTAACTAATTCTCAAGATGCCAGCAATCAGAGGTTACATGGTAGGTGTAAAATTTATTTTCTGAAGTTATTTACTTTTAAGCACCTTTTTTCTAGTTATAAAGCTGACTAAAATTATTTTTAATGTTTTAAATTAGTATTTGCAGGGGGTTTGGCTGAAAGTTAGTCCCTAGGTTAGAAAATACTAGCGACTGAGGGTTTGCCTTAGTTAAAATTAGTTACAGTAATTGAAGTTTGTAGGGGGGGCTCAGAGGCTATTTCCAGTGCAGAACCCAGTCACAGTACTTTTACAGTGCAATAAAAAGTTAGGGTTTGTTAACCTTGTAGTAGTTTCTTTTAGTTTTTAGAAGTAAAGGACTGGGAGGTCAGCGTTCTGCATGATTTGCTGTTAGTTTTTTTTTTTAATTCTGTTGCTTTTAGGGAGCCTTTCTGGGAGCTCTAGTCAGGGGAATAACCTGTAAGGATAGATTAGTAGAGTTAACAGCAGGTGACAACCAGAGTATTATGTACACAGTTCCAAGGTATTGTTCTCAGTTAGTGACCTCATATAAGCCACATGACCACATTTCAGTAAACAAACATATAGTAAAACATTGCAACGCGGCCTTGATGTAGCAGGACAGAGTATTACATATGTGCAGACACACTTCTAGAATAGTTACAGGATGCACACTCCTAGATTAGCTACAAGTAGTATGTCCCAAGTACAGCTAACAAAGAATAACTGCTGCGTTTAGCTTTTCCGGGCTTCAGCTTACTATAGCTGTAACCTGAGTCGCATTTGTTTCTGGTAGAATCAAATGAATACACTCAGGCACACTGCAAGGTGATAACAAATAGAACAGCAGAGTACTACACAGTAATCTGATGGTGTGTTTTGTTTGCCAAAAACAGTCATATAATGCAATTCCAGTTGTAATATCAATAGTACATCAGCTAGAAAATGCATAAATATTGACTTTTACATATCACGCGTTACAGCAGTAAGTTGGCTGGGTCCTGAGGCACTGGAAGTTTGAAAATGGCGGGTGGTGTGGGAGGAATACGTAACCTCGGTTCAGCAGGAGGGGGGTTTAACTAATTCTCAAGACGCCAGCAATCAGAGGTTACAGGGTAGGTGTACAGTTTATTTTCTGAAGTTATTTACTTTAAAGCACCTTTTTTTCTAGTTATAAAGCTGGCTAAAATTATTTTTAATGTTTTAAATTAGTATTTGCAGGAGGTTAGGCTGGAAGTTAGTCCCTAGGTTAGAAAACATAGTGACTGAGGGTCTGCCTTAGTTAAAATTAATTACATTGATTGAAGTTTGTAGGGGGACTCAGAGGCTATTTCCAGTGCAGGACCCGGTCGCAGTACTTTTACAGTGCAATAAAATAAAAGTTAGGGTTTTGTAGTACTTTCTTTTAGTTTTTAGAAGCAAAGAATTGGGAGGTCAGTGTTCCATGTGATTCGCTGTTGGTTTTTTTTGATTCTGTTGCTTTTAGGGAGCCTTTCTGAGAGCTGTAGTCAGGGGAATAATCTTGTAGTACTTTCTTTTTGTTTTTAGAAGTAAAGGACTGGGAGGTCAGCATTCCATGTGATTCGCTGTTGGGATTTTTAATTCTGTTGCTTTTAGGGAGCCTTTCTGGGAGCTGTAGTCAGGGGAATAATCTTGTATTATACCATGACCCCCCAAAACGTGCACACTGATTGGCCAGCGTGCCCGTTGTAAATCGAGTTATACTAATGGAAAAAGGTCCGGTTGCCCGGACTTTTTTCCATTAGTATAACTCATTTTTTTAAAACACTGTCTCGCTATGTTAAATGGGTTTAACATAGCGAGACAGCTTTAAAATAAGCAACGGAAATCTCCGTTGCTTATTTTAAAGCTGTCTCGCTATGTTAAACCCATTTAACATAGCGAGACAGTGTTTTAAAAAAAAGCAAATGAGAAAGCAAGATCTCCGTTGCATTTTTTTAGCTATGTTAAATGAGTTTAACATAGCGAGACAGTTAAAATAAGCAACGGACATCTCCGCTGCTTATTTTAAAACTGTCTCGCTATGTTAAACTCATTTAACATAGCAAAACACTAAAAAGCAACGGAGATCTTGCTTTCTCCGTTGCTTTGCCACAGCTCTGATGTACTGCGAGGCGCCGCAGTACATCAGAACTGCCGCGATGCCAGACATCTGCGGAAGGGCAGTAAACAGGCATTATACTATGCCATTATTTAAGAAAAGTAATAGTTTATTTTCTTAAATAATGTCATGATAATAGCAATAACCACTTCTGGTGGTAATGCTAAATTTACCCACGGTTGGCTTTGTTTGGTCAAACCACGCCAACCGTGGGTAAATTTAGCATTACCCACACCCAGGCGTGGGTTATTGCTATAGTAGCTTTTTAGTTTTTAAAAGTAAAGGACTGTGAGGTCAGTGTTCTACATGATTCACTGTTGGGTTTTTAATTCTTTGCTTTTAGGGAGGCTTTCTGGGAGCTATAGTTAGGGGAATAACCTTGTAGTAGTTTCTTTTAGTTTTTAGAAGTAAAGGACTGGAAGGTAAGCGTTCCACGTGATTTGCTGTTGGGTTTTTTAATTCTGTTGCTTTTAGGCAGCCTTTCTGGGAGCTATAGTTAGAGGAATAACCACACGTTACAGCAGTAAGCTGGCTGGGTCCCGGGGCACCAACAAGCCATTTCCCAAACATCAACTACATTGTCCTCAGACACCTGAAATGGCTTGAGCTACCTCGCCTCCTTTCGACTTCATTTTGCAGAAATATTAGCCTTTCACTCTGAAAAATGCCCCGCCCTAATCAGTACACTACAACTACACTCCACCAAGAACGTTCTCTGCTCAACTGACAAACTCCACCTCTCAATTCATAAAGCTCACAACAAAGCAGGAAATGCTCTTTACTCCAAGTTTACCTCAAACTCCTGGAACTCGATTCCCCCTCCAATCAGACTCAACAATGATCATATCTTCAAAGTTAAATTAAAAATGTCCTGCTCGACTCCTGGCTTTGCCCCTGCTGCTCCCAAGGCTAAATCTTTCCTAAATTACATCTGCTATGTATGCATGTATGTCAGTGGCTTTCTGTTATCTCTCATTTTTTTTTTGTTTTCTGTGACTAAATGCATATAATTATATCTGACCTGACATACTACTACTTAACTACACCAAAATACTGACTATGTTGTTGCAAAAATACAGTTGTGTAAGTAAACTTATCATTACACTAGATGTTTGAATGATCACTGTTGCAATAGCCTAAGCTATACTGGTTATATCCTGCACAGGATATAACAGTTGGCCAGCATCCAATGTTTAAAGGCAACTTCTATGCACCCAAACCATTAGTCAGCTTGAGCTGGGCTGATAAGAAAACTGGTTTGGGCACCAAGCACTTCATAGCTTTCATGCCACTGAGAGCGGGAGGCTGAGCCCTGAGAGGACATTGCTAGTAACAACCAAAATGAAATGCCCACACCCTGGCATAAAAAACACTAAAAAAAAAAAAAACAAGGGAAGTGGAGGGAGGGAGTGGCTACTGCAGCAATGATCATTCAAATGTCTACTGTTATGGTAAGTTTATTTATACAACACTACTGTGTTCTTCATATTGATCATTGCTGTAGTAGCCTAAGATACAAGTGTATATTACTACAGCTTAGGACAACTAGGATATGAAAGAAGAAGAGTTCGGCAGCACCTGGAGAACGGACCAAGCAAAGCCTGACCTAGACCTGGAAGGAATCTAGCTTGTAATGCTTTGTAAAAGGAGGTTCAGAGGCCCAAGTTGCTGCTTTTAGAATCCAACTGTGTCCAAAACGTCAAAGACAAAATAAATGTCCTGGTAGAATGTGCACTGACCATGCCTGGTGTAGTTTTGTTGTGGTGGGAATAACAAAAGGTAATACCCAAAACAACCAGTTAGAAATAGTCTGCTTTGACACAGATTGTCCCTTCTTGATTTCACAAGAAATAAACAATTGACTGGAAGTTCTGAAAGATTTAATTCTGTCAAAAGAGTACAGGAGTTGTCTGTGGACATTTAACATTTAAGGTACGAAGTATCGTCCTTCCCTCATTTTTGGATTCAGTGAAGGATACGGAGATGGATAATTTGTCTTAAAATAAACTTGGATACCACTTTAGGTATAAAATAAGGATTAATTCACAAGGAAACTGTTTCTGTGGGAAATGAGATAAGACTGATGTAACTCATGATACTCTACTTGCAGAAGTAAGAGCAACCAGGAACAGTGTTTCCATGTTATGAACCTCAAGTCAGCCACATGAGCTGGTTCAAAGGGGAAAAATGTTAGCTTCTCCAACAAAATTAAGATCCCAAGGAGGAGCCAACTGTTTTCTTAGAGGTCTCTTATATAATACCCATTTTCAAAAACAATTTAACATGCGAATGCCTTGAAAGAGGGGAATCCATGGGCAGACATACTGAAATAGCAGACAAATTAACCTTGATAGAGAAGTAAGACAGGTCATAGGAAAGTAACTCACACAAACATTGTAAAACCAGAAAAATACTAGCCCTGAATGGGTGCTGGTTATATTGTTGGCACCAACTATAAAACCTATTCCATTTGCTAATATACGATTTTCTAGTAGCAGGCTTTCTTGCCTCCATTAGTACCTGCTGCATATCCTTAGTAAACAGGGGCCTAAAAGGTATGAAGAACTTATAATCCAGGCAGTCAGCTGAAGTTGTTGTTTGGGGTTGGGATGTTCTTCTATGAGTAGATCCAGTCTGTGAGGAAGCTTGGGGTAATTGCCCCTCGCCAATTCCAAAAGAAGGGACAACTAATGTTGCCTGGGTCAGATTGGAGTCACCACAATGATCTTGGAGGATTCCTTTTGAATTTTCAGAAGTATTCTGGATATCAATGGAAGGGGTGGAAAAGTATATGGGAACATTCCTGTCCAAGAAAAAGAAAAGGTATCCATCTTACAGACCTTCTTGCAAGGAGTCCTGAAGAAAAAGTTTGCCAGCTGATTGTTCAGAGAAGACACAAATAGGTCTGCTTGAGGAATTCCCCATAGATGGATCAAATCTTGGAAGACCCCGTGATCTAGTTTCCATTCATAAGGGTCTGCCTTTGTCCTGTTCAAGTTGCCTGCATATAATTTTGCTCTGATGGAATGTTGGAAGCCTGTAGAGTGAAATTGTGCTATAAAGCTATATCCCATGCTAAAATGACTAGGCTGAAATAGGGGCCAAGACCTGGTTCCCTATTGCTTGTTTAGGTACCATATTACTGTGATATCATCTTTAACAACTTGAAGAGGTCCTGGGGACTAAAAGCAATTTAGAAATGTGACTGCCTTGATAAGAGTAAGTACCTATTATGTTTATCTGCTTTTGTCTATCGTCATTGACTCAGATACCCTGCACTTTTAACCTCCTTGACACTTCTCCCCAAGCAAATTCCAAGGTGTTTGTGGTGACTGACTGCTCCGGAGCAAGAAGGGAGAAGGTGAGACCTGGTTTCAAGGATATTTGATGCCTCAATGAAGTGGTTTCTCATCTCCCAGAACTGGAATCTGAAAAGATAATGGGTGTTGGTGTTGGAACCAAGGAAACATCAGATACCACTACACCTTTTTCATGTGGAGTCTTGCCAGAGGTATCAGGCAAATCACAGATACCATGAGATAGAATTCTGGGGTATTCTCTTGCAGTGACCATAGCATGAGTTGGATTTCCCTGACACAAATCTAAGTATAAATCTATTTTTCCTGCGGAAATCACCTGAAAAGGCTCCAAATATAGATCTAGCTTTCCTATGGAAGAAAAATTGTTTGCACAATCTTGTGTGGTGGAGTCAAAAAACTATTTTAAATGTACTCTTGGAATCCCAGCCTGTGTTGGAGAGCTCTTGACCAAATGAGATTCCTGACATTTTGAAATAGACTCTGCAAAGGTAAGCAAGTCATTCAAATTTGGAAAATGTGGATAACTTGCAATCTGGAATGAGCTATAATAGGACTTAGACACTCTGCGAACACTCTTGGAGCAGTCGACAGACCAAAGGGTAAAGCAAAGAACAGATAATGGCATCCACACATAAGTCCTTAAGAAACGTCTGAAGACTAGATGAATAGGAATGTGATAAGCATATTTTAAATCTAAGGTTACCAAAAAACTCAGAGGAAAAAGGGGTAACAGGTTGTAAAGTGAAAGCATTTTCAACACGGACATTATTACAAACTGGTTTAGGAAAGAAAGGTCCAGAACTGGTCTCCAGACATTTTCTTTCTTTGACACCAAAAAAACATTAATGAACAAAAATGTTTTCCCAACTGGAAAGGATGAACTTCTCCTGCTACCCCCCTGAAATAGCATGTGCTGTAGGACAGACAGCAACAGAGGGATTTGTTCTAGTGGATGTGGAATAATTCCCTGAAAGGGAGGAATCTCTTTCCACTGCGATCTGTAGCCCATTTCTCAGAAACAATCTGTTGCTAATGAGGGAAATAGAGATTCAGACTTTTGGAAGGGATAATGGACTGGGGGGGGGCTCCTTTATATAGTCATTCTGCTTTGACTGTCTTTTATTCTGGGGCAGTCATGCTTTCTTTCTGAAACATCTTGCCCACTGTATTTTAAAATTCTGCTTATCAGCTTTTTCCTGAGGTTCTTCATTTTATTTCTTGCCAAAATGAGATGAGGGAGCATAAAATGCCTTGAAAAATTTGGAGAAGGAGGGCTGAAAATTCTGAGATTCCCTGAATCAGCTTACCCTGTCATCACATTTTCATAACCTCTACAACAGAGGTCCTAAACACTAAACCTCTCCTAAAGGAGAATCTAAAATCTTATTTTTTACATCTTCTGAGAGGTTCTGAAAATGCAGCCGGGCAAACCTCCGCAACACAGTACCAGTGGAAACAGCCCTGTATGTAGTATTTACAGTCATAAACGCACCTTAAACAATGAATAGTGATCTGAGAAATTGAAGAAACAAAACCACACAAAGCAAATTTCTCTTCAGAGGCGGGAACGGCACATAAAACACCATCTTACTTACATAATTAGTCACAATAAACTAACATATGAACCTGACAATTCAAAATTCTAAAAATTAAAGTTGCATAATTTTTCCTTGTCAATTGTTTTACTATCCTTGTCAGAAGGGAAGGATTAAAATTAACAAAATATTTGGCAGCAGCTGGATTAACTAATTCTATAGCTGCTGGGTTTGGTCTGGGATGAGTGTATAAAAATTTGAAAGACCTGAGGTACTTTATATCTGCATTTTTAGGTGCAGCAAGGTTGGCTATCATAGAAACCACAGACTGTGGCAAATACATCCTCCAAAGATGTCAGCACTGTGGGATGGGAGGAGGTCCTGGAAATTCCAGATGTATTAGTTCATAGTATTTTCTGAGGGATTGAGAAACCTCAGTATTCTCCCATTGAAAACACAGTGGCACATTCTGGAAATAGTCTCAGAGAAAAAAGAATTCTTGACAGAGATTCAGATGATATGCTCTCCTTTCTGCATCTGAATCAAAGATCTGAGGAGAAAAAACTGCATCTGACCCATCACATTCCTCACCAGATTCAAGTTCTTGCATCTCTTAAGGAAGAGAGGAATCCCTTTTACTTTTACCAGAAATCACCTGATAAGAATGATCAGTAGCTCGTACAAGACCCTGAGCCAAGCTTAATAAACTACTCTTGTCCAGTGAAACTAGAGCAGAATAAGATACATTTATTTTTCTGCCTTTTTTAGATAGGAAAGTTGGGACAAATAGGATTATTAATGACAGCAACAGCTTCCCTGGGGTTGGGTACAACATTCTTGCTAAACAGGGGTATCTTCCCTGCCCCTTCTCCCAAACAAACAAAAGTCTCTCTCTCTCTTGCACACTAAGGCCAGCTTCAGAGGACATAGCTAACCCATGGTCCATAGTGGCTGTAAGGACAACAACTGAGGGATCTGGGGAACTAACTTTGGCCATAACAGAGTCAGAGGAAGTGAATGTTTAAGCTTTTTCACTTCCACGAAGGACAGGAAAGTACCTTAATTATCTACCAAGAGTAAATGTGCAGTGAATCACAACACCATATAAAATAAAACAAATCCAACGACAACCGAATCAGATAGGATGAAATCAATCTCAGCTCTGCACAGTCTGGAGGATGGAGAGTGGGTGCTACCACTGAGGCAATGAAGAATTCAAACATCTACTGTTACAGATAAGTAGGACTTGCACAGCTGTACTATGTTCACCATTCCCACTGCCTCTGTGGCATTTTGAGAAGATTCCCAAAACTTACCCTACCTGAGAGGTGGAAGGTTAAGGATCCAGAAGCCCATGGAGATCAGTCCTAGCAAAGCTTGCTCTGGACCTTGAAAAGGAATGTAGTTTGTAGTCCTTTATGAAGGTATGAATACAGGACTAATTTGCTGCCTCTACAATGCTTCTGGAGTCCACTCCCTTTCCAATATACTATTGAAGAGGAGAAGATCCTAGTCTAATGAGCCTTAACCTTGCCTGAAAGAGACCGACTGTGGTGAGAGTAACAGAAGAGGGCAACCATTGTGCAATAGTTTGTTTATAGACAGGTTAACATTTCTTAGCACCCTTATATGGGACAAATAACTGTTCAGCAGTCCTAAAGGGCATTGTTCTATCAAGGTAGTACCTGCGATGCCTGCATGCATTCAAGGTATGTAGAATATTTTCTCCATTGCCTTTTGGATCAGGACAGAGCACTGGGAGACTGATGGCTTCATTCAAGGTAAATCCAGTAACAACTATATGCATGAATATGGATTAGTACACAACACATCCCTGTCCATGTGAAACAATCAGATAGGTTTGTCCCACCATGAGAGCTTGCAGCTCAGAGACTAGCCTTGTAGATGTCAGAGCAAGGAATTATAAACAGAAAATCAGCCTGAGAGGCAGGTTCAAAAGGAGGTAAGGTCAATTTTTCCAAGACAAAAGTTGAGACCTTGTGGGGGGGGGGGGGGGGTTGCTTTTGAGGGAGTCTCATGTGCAACACTCCTGTCATAAACTGACCATAAAGAGATGAAAGGGGTATCTGTGGTTAGACAATACAGACACAAGATGCAGTTTAGTAGAAGCATATGACAAACAATCTCTAAGTAGCTCACAGAAATATTTCAAAGCCAGAGGGGTCTAAACCCTTTCTGGACCTCTGTTACTGTGTAGGCACCACCTGGAAAACCTCTTCCATTTGTAAACTTAAGATTTATAGCTGCAAATTTCTTCCCTCCTTCAAGATCTGCTGTACATCCTCATGGAACAAGTGCCTAAAAGGCATAAAAAATAGAATCCTCCAGGCTGTCATGCAATTGCTGCAAGCTGGGGTGTACCACTTGCCCCTGATGCTATGTGAACAGATCCAGTCTAACTGGACGTTTACAGTAACCGCAATTGGTCAGTTCAATTAAAAGGGGGAACCAACTTTACATGGGCCTAAAGGGGTTAACAAAATATTTTGTAATCCTTTTTGAATCTTTAGAAGTACCTTGTGAATCTGTGGAAACGGTAGAAACTCATGCAGTTAAATTCTGTACATCTGGGTCAAGTCCTGAAAGACCTCTTCATGGAGCTTCCTGTCATGAGGGTCTGTCCAGAATCTGCTTAGTCTATCTACCACTATGTTTTGCTCTGATGAAATATAGCAGGCCTAAAGAGTCAGAGAATGCTGTAGAGTCAGCTACCAGGCCATCACTGCCACCCTGATAAAGAGTATGGTCTTGTACCCCCTTGCTTGTTCATGTACCACATCATGGTAGTGTTGTCTGTGATCACTAGAAGATGACCTGGAGTCCATATGTGGTGAAGAACTTTCAAGGCATGAATCACTGCCAACATCTCTTTTTAAGTTTGTGTGTTTTGGTGTGTCTTAAGGACTCCACAAGCCTTGCACTTTAACTTTCATGGACACTGTTCCCCATGCAAAATCTGAAGAGTCTGTCTGGATGGACTGGACTGAGATCTCAAGAAAAGGAGTCCTGGATACAGCGACAGTTTTCCCCTCTACCACCCCAGTTCCTGCTTCACAAATTCCAGTACTTGTACCTAGGAATCCACGGGATGAAGGTGGCGAGTCCAACAACTCAAGTACCACTGAATTTTTCTAATGTACAGTCTAGCTACTGGTATTATTAGAATCACTGATGCCATTAGGCCTAGAATTTTTCAAAACTCTTTTGCTAAGGCCATGTCTAGAAGAGATAAATCCAAGAAAATGCTCTGATAAGGCAAAACAGTCTTCTGGGAGGTAGGCCATCTTTTTTACTGTGTCTATCAAACACCCTAGGAAAACAATTCATTGACAGGATGTGATGAAGGACTTTTGAAGGTTCAGTTTGGAGCCCAGGTGAAAAGAAGGGCTGTGACTTTGTCCAGGGACTCCAAATAACTGAATACAGAATCTGCACAAATCAACAAGTCATCTAAGAAAACAAAAATGAGGATGCAAGGGTTCTGCAATAGGGGCCAGACACTGTAAACACATGATGTACAGTAGATAGCCCAAAGGGTAATGTAGAAAACAGAAAATATAAAACAGAAAATATAAGCCAGACACAGCATATCTCAAAAACTTCCTGAAACTGGGAGCAATAGGAATATTACAAGTGTCCTTGTGATAGTCACAATGAAACAGTGGTCAAGAAGCAATGCTAGGACTGACTGTAAGGTGAGTATTTTGAATTCTGAAACTTTTACAAAAAATGCTTAGACACGACAAATCTAGGACAAGTCTCCAGAAATGCTCCATTTTTGGCAGCAAAAATATTCTGCAATAAAATCATTTGCCTTTGTGTATTGAAGACAATGGGTTCTATAAAACCTTGCTTTTACCATGTGATACAGCACTTAAGGAAACAGCCCTGTCTGGTATAGTGGGTGTTGGGTAATTCCCTGAAAGGGAGATGATTTTCTGTCTGTCAATTATCTTCAGAACCCATTTATCTAAGACTACTTACAGCCAGGCTGCTGGGTTGAGTGAGAGCCTGAGGGAACTAGGAAGAGAAGGAAAGGGAGAAGGGGGAGGGGTGCTATGTGATTCAGCATGGCCATTCTTTTACATGGGGTTGATTCTTTTTGTGGAAAATACACCCTCTTGTTTGGTTTCAAGGAATTAACCTCCTGTTTTTTTTTCCTTTTGGATCACTGATTTTTGTTTTATATACCCCTTGAAGGAAAGCACCTTGTTTTGGGAGAACTTGGGTACATAAAACATCCTATAACCCGGTGCGTTTATTTGCCTCCATCATCTCACTGTTTGACAATCTGTGTAACAAGTGTGACCAAACACCAATTCAGAACTTCAGCATTCAGAATTTTGGCTTTTAAATCAACAGTGTTGTCCTAATTACGCACCAAGCATATCATCTTAATACAACTGAAACAGCATTTCTTGAAACTGAATCTGCACATTTAAACACACATCTTAAAAAAACATGTTTTGAAACCTGAGTCAAATTAGAAATAATTTCAACTACATAAGACTTTCACTCTGCAGGTAAGGATGCAACGAAATCATCCAAACTGTATCACATATAGCCTTGATATTTTAACATTCTAAAAGCTAAATTACTAGAAATAGACACCTTTTGTCCTGAAGATCTAATCATTTTTCTGTCAGGGGGCATGGGATTAAATGAAGCCAATGACTTTTTATTACAGCAGGCATCTGGGGAGACTACAGCTGGGTCAGCAGTCAAATAAGAAAAGAGATGTCATATTTGAGGAGACTCTATTTTATCCAAGCCTTTTAAGGGGCTGCTGGAATCGATACTGGTGTCCTTGCAAAGCTAGTAAGAGAGGGAGAAGATAGCCACATTCTTGGGCATCTCATCTTCTGTAAGGTCATTTGCCTGCCTAGCTCTGGGGTAGTTTCTGACTGCTCCCAAGCCAAATCATCATTAAATCTAGGAATTATCTGAGGAAAAGTGAACAATTGTTTGGACTTAAATTCAGGTTCATTCCGAAGAATCAGAGTAACTAGACTGTCAGCTAGAAAATCACCACTGTTATCAGATTCCTGAAACAGAAAGGTCTTTAGTCAAACTAGCACTAGAGCCATGTATGAGAACCAAACCACCATAATTAGCTGTCTGCAGAATACCTTTAGCAAAGAAAACTACATCAGCCTTATAAACAGCTACAATCTGAGCTTCATCTCTATGATGAAGCTGGTTTCCTTTTTCTTATAAACTTCACTACTACATAAAATACCTGGAGACAGAGTATTATTCCTTGCAGAGAATATCTTACCCAGGGCTACTCCTGCACCTAAAGGATTTGGTTCTTCCATACCTGCATCAGGTATCAAAATAACCCTGGAGAATGCCTAAACTCCGATCCACAGTGGCCAGCAAAGTTACACTAGAAGGGAAGGGGCAAAAGGTGAGTGGTCTTCTGACAAAGCAATGGCCCTGAGAGAATCTTTTACTGTAGACTGAGGCATATTTTCATTTTTTTTTTCTTTTTATGTGCAACTGTATTTGAATGGGGATAACCAGAGTTAGGATCCATCAAGTCAGGGGAGAGAACACCGGCCAAAAACTGACAATACTGGATAATGCATCACAATAAGCACTTAAGTTTCTAGTAAGTCCCCATACAACTACAACTCTGCTAGACTGTTCTGTTATCACAAAAAATCAGTTTGAAATGCATTCAGAATTCTTTTACAACTGACAGAAGTTTAATGAATTGGCAGCATACAAAAGTATAAACACCAAAGCAACCAATATGCCAAACCAGTGTTAAAAATTAGCTCCACACATTTTAAACATTTAATAGCAATTTAAACTACATTCCCTTGTCAGAATCTCCATGGTACATTAAAATAAATTTTTTGTGGTAAAATCATGATGTAGTGGTAAAACTACACAGAAAAGACCCATACATCGTAGGAATGAATGTATAAATAATGAAAAAGTCCAAGTTCTACAGTATTTTCCTTCCAAAAGAAAAAATAGAGTAACAGTAAAGACAGGCATGATTAAAGGGGCACTGGCTCAGATTTTTTGCTAGAGGAGTTTGTTTACATTTTAGTACACTATAAGTCACATGTTTAGCTAGAGGC